>NW_009953813.1:131421-173780 GCF_000747805.2 Chaetura pelagica
GAGGGAAGGGGGCGAACGGGCAGGTCCTTCCCCGCCGCCCCCCGCGGAGAAAGTTTGCGGCGCGGTCCCCGGAGCTGAGGCCCCCCCGGTGCCGGGCTGGGGAGGGGAGGACACCCCCGCACCTTCCCCGCAGGTGTCCTTTGCCCGCGGGATTCGCTTTCGGTTGTCGCTGCCCCTGCGCGGCCCCGCTGCTGTTGCGCGCACCGGCGCGGTGTGGCGGGGCGTGGGGGGGGGGGGGAAGGCGAGGTTTCTCCCTGAAAGGACAGAAACTGTAGCAAAATAAAACAAAGCTCAGCGCTCTGTGCCACGGCCGTGATCGCACCTTGTCCTCTCGCGCAAGGCGCGCGCAAAAAGCGGGTCTTTTGGGATGGAGAACACTTTGTTATCAGAGATCACGAATAACTAATCACTCCTAGCTCTATTAATACCCCTTTTGATAACAACAATTCTTTGCAATGCTATAAACACCGACCGGCAACCGCGTCCGTCCTGCCACAGCTTGAGATCTCACCGGAGCTGGAACAGGCAGAATTTATCTGAAGCAGAAGTGACACAAGGGGCTCCTCTCGTGATGTGGTTCTGCCACACTCGTGGTCCCTTTTAGGAACCTTCTGCAGGATCCAGGGGTGCTCTTGGGATTCGTTATGGAGAGAAAAGGCTGCAATTTCTACCCAGAAAGGGAGATGAAAGCGGATGGAAGTTGGGAAGAAGGAAAAAGGCACTGGATGGACGGAAGGGTGGTGAAAAAAAAAGCCCAAGAGGTCCTTTCCCTGCATCCCTGTTACCTGTTGGCCCAGAGCCAGCGC
The DNA here is from genome assembly GCF_000747805.2 of Chaetura pelagica. Classification (NCBI taxonomy): domain Eukaryota; kingdom Metazoa; phylum Chordata; class Aves; order Apodiformes; family Apodidae; genus Chaetura; species Chaetura pelagica. Next base: position 132,228 of record NW_009953813.1, read on the forward strand.
TGGAGAGCAGGGGCAGGCTGTGTGTGGGGATAGGCAAGGCCAGCCTGGCAGAGCGTTTCCAAATCCAGGCACAATTCTTTTGGACCAGAAAGTTGCTGAAAATCAGGATATCTGGTGATATATGCACCGCCGAGCGGGAGGGGGGAGGCAGTGGATTTATAATGCAGCAGATAGAAGAAGCACAGATGTGGAGAGAGAGAGAGATACTAATTGCTTACATATTTAAAACAGCATCTTTAGTCTGAATGGGAGGCACCATTAAGCAAAACAGAGCTATTAACTGGGGCCACTTGGAAAGCTGCCATTTTCCCTTCTGTGCCTGGCTCTATTTTTTTTTTTGCATCAGTACAAAAGTAGGTTGCTCAGGGCAGGATGTGCCACCCGGGTGGTGTGATTCCTGCCGAGGAGGCTCAGGGGCTTTGCACTAGGGCAAGGGTGTCCACACGTAGGGGGGTGCACAACACCAGGAACTCAGCAGAGGACTGTTTATCTGGAATAAATGGTGGAAGGAAAGTGTTAGGGCCAACGTGGTTTTCTGGGGCTTCTGAAAGTGTTGTAGAAAGGCAAGCAAATCACGGTTGCATTTATAAGTAAAAAATACAACATAGGTGAGTCTGGTACAATTACACTGTAGAATTAATGGCATATTTACAGCCCAGGATACAGCTTTTATAATAGAGCATATTCAGGCCCCTGGGGAGAAAGTGATTTTAGGTAGTGTAAGTAGCCCCATAATTTACCTTCTGCATAAATCTGAGGAAAGCCTAATTTTCCTTCTGTTTTATTCTTCTCAGACTCCTTCTGCTCACCCTTTTCTGGAGTTTCACAGCAGTGTGAGTGGCCTGAGGATGTGGAAAAAGGCTTTGAGGTGACCTTGGTGGTGCAGGGACTGACATGGGGGTTTCCCGAGATGCAGCAGGGCAGAGTCCCCTGTGGTTTGGGAGCACCACACTGCAGCTGCCTTCCCCTCTTACACATCCTGGAGAATACAGATGGAGATATCTTCTCCTGCATCTTTTTCAGCTCCATCCCAGGTGGTGTTTCAGCTTCTTTTGTCTGATCTTTCTGTTTCAGTTGCCAATCACAGTAGCAATGTGCAAGAACTGAACTCTTGATGGAGGCTGAGCAATAAGTGGGGGATCATTCACTGCGTGGTGGGAATTGGTTTGCCTGGGTGAGGACTCTTGCAGGGGTAGGGACATCATATCTGCTGAGATGTTCCTTCTGCAATGGAGTAGCTTGTGTTAAAAGACATGCTGGGATTTGACTCTGCTCCTGCAGAAGTCAATGAAATGCTGCTATTAAGAAAAATGCAAAAAACCACAACCCTCCTTGCAGAGTGAGCTGAGAGTTAAGCTTGATGCCCTTCACTGGAGAGCTCCACTGCTAGGGATTGCACAAAGAGCTCTGAGAATCCTGTGCTTGGTGTCATCTGTTGCTTTATTCCTCTGAAAGATGTAGGTCAGAGAGAAAGGTCATTCTTCAGCTGAGCAGGCTTCAAACAAGACCAGGACCTTGAAGTGTACTTCAAGGTTTTGAATGGGGAGGCAGCAAGCTGTATAGAAGATGCAGGGACAGTGCAGCTTGCTGAATTATTTTGTAACCAATTAACAAGGCTGTGTGACATCACTAAGTGCAAGTTTGTGATGAAAACCTAGAGGTCTTGTGCTGCTGGGGGCTAAATTCTGCATGATCAGGGGACTTACTGTACTGATAAACAGAAAGAAAGGATTGTAATAAGTACTGACTGCAGGAGAGGACATTTATCTCTGTGTTTTATTCCAAGTCCATCCTTTCCAGAATCCTGGCCAGATTTGGGGGAGGAGGAGATAAGGCACCCCAGTTTCATGCACTGCTCGTTATCCTGAAGAACTACAAACTGCTTTGGAGCAATTGCCATAGTTCCTCAAGTGTTAGTCATACTGCACATTCAATTCGCTATGAATCCTCACATGAGTCAGCTGAAACAGGTGCATAAATGTTGCAGGATTGGGTCCATAAGCTTCCAGAGCCTCAATTTTATGTCTCATTTGTAAGATGGGTTGCAGGAAGATGAGCGCAAACTGTCACAAATAGACTGTTGTGGTAGAGTAATATGTTCTGAAACAGAATAAAAAGCTATTATATCTTCTAGTTCCTAATAATTTGAGGAAATAATTCTGTATACAGAACATTTGCAGTAAATATAATAAGGTGTACTTAAAAAAAAATAATAATCTTAGCTTAACAGCAAAAGTAACTGCACCAGAACAATATTGCATTTTGCTGCTTTGAAGGGAGAAAAGAAATGGCATTTTTACATTTTCTTTTGACCTTTGAGAAATATCAGGAATATGTAATAGCCATATTCACTAACAATAGTTCAGAGGATTCAGAGAATAAGACTTAAACACCTAGGGACATTTACAAACAACTGGCAGAGAGGCGATGAATTGAAGATGTGTGTATGAAAGGTACAGATACACAGAGACTGCAAAAATAATACATATTTAAAATGCTCTTAATCTATGTGAGAAGCATCACTGAGAAAGGCAGTGGCTCCTGAACAAGCAGAGGAGGGACAGAGAAGATGACCCACGAGGTCTTTGCCATGCAGTGATGAATGATAAGAGCTGGTGCAGAGAGAGGTCTCAGGGGACCCTCCTCCATCAAATTCATAATGTTGTAAAACACACATAACCTTTTTCATATCTGTCAGCCAAAACGAACAAAGTTTACAACCCGTTTTATACAGCTAAACAACACTCTGCTGTGGTGAACAGGTATGACAAATGGGAACCTCTGTTAACCAGAATCATGACATTTCATTGCCCCATTATTGGCAATTAACTTACCTCCAGGTGCCTTCTGCAATGAAACCCTCAGTCCCTCCTGTGAAAGTCAGGCAACTCCCAAGAGGCATGAAGAGTCTTTTCCTCCCCTGTAGGTTCATTAGCACGAAGGAAGGATGCTGATTCAATAGGTTTGATGCTCTTGCTGCTCTCTGTGCAACGCAAGGGGTCAGAGAGCATCACTCTAGCATCTTTGCTCATGGGTGGGGAAACACTGGTAATAACCAAACAGTTTCCAGAGCTGTCAATCTCCTCAACTGGCTTTATTTACCCTTGTGTAAATATTTTCCAGCAGGATCCCAAAGCAGTTAGGTCTAGGTCCATTACTAAAGTGCATTCACCTCCCTGCTGGAGGAGCTGTGAGTCTTCCTGAAGGGCTCCCAAACCCTGGGCAAAATGTCTGTTATAGGCAGGGTGAGGATATGCATATGGTTTGCTTTTAAGCAGCAGACAGCACTGAGGTAACAGTCCTAGCAAAGGCATTTAGACTTGTCCTAATGTCAGTGTATCTGAATTTAGCCACATCAGAGGGGTCTGTAACCTTCTGTGGTCTGTCCCATATTGAACTGAGTGCAGAACCATCCCTGCTTCCTCATTGCTTAAGGCTGGAAGGGAGAGACTTTTCTTCCTTGGAGATAGCTCCAAACCCCTCCTGATTTTCTCTTTTTGCCATTGGAAGGAGCACTCCAAGTCCATCATCTTCTCTATACCAGAGTGGTGTAGCAGCAACAAGAAAGCTTTGGTGGATCACAAAAAAGGGAGAAGAAAATTAAACAGTATTAATTTCAAGCTCTATTAGGATTTTAAGAAAGTAAAATCAATAACAAAGGATGGACTCAATAGGGAATGTGACCTTATTTTTCCAGTGTCTGAAGAAGAAGTGCACACAATAGAGAGACAAAAATACATCTATAGAACCAGATCAGTGTCTTTGATGTTGAAGAAAGAAGTTAAAATGCTTATGTAAACTGCCACCATTTGACTGGTGTTGAGGAGAAGTGTCCTAAAGAGAAAAAGAATGGAAGTGGAAAAACCCCACCCCAAATGCACCCAACCCCCCCAACCCAACCCCATCCATTAGTTCTATTTCTTTCTCTCCTGCAAGCAAGTTGAAAAAATGGTGTGATCTGTGCAACATTTCATCAAATATGACCAGCCATTGTCAGAGCAAAATATTTGATACAAAACAAAAATGATCTTTCTTTCTTTCTGGTCAGATAAGCTGGTTTGGATTAATAAAAATGCCACAATGACAATGATATTGATAATTTGCATGTGAAAAGCCTTCCACCTGGTAATGAAAACAATTTTTCAGTTTTGCCACCACTAGTCATAGGAGATAAGGTCTGCAGTCCTCCCCCTCACAATTAACCATGCAGAGACAAAAAAGGGAGAAGGCAGACAGTGTGTGACAACTGCAAATTGCCTGTTAGCTGAACCCTGTGCTAAGGTATCGGTGTTCCCAGTTGCAGCTGCACAGCTGGCAAGTGTGCACAGCCTGGCCATGTGTGCGTGCCAAGCCCAGCACCCCCCGCACGGGAAGGCAGAGCTCAGGATGTGCTGGATTCATTTTTTATACTATATTCAAGGCGTTCTGGGGGGAGAAATAAAATCTCTAAACCAAGTTTGCACACACGCCCCACTCTGTGGTTAGTGAGCCACTGGGTGGCAGTGCTGTGTGCACGTGTGTGGGTACACAGACATAATAGGGAGGGACCCTTTTTTAATGGGGTTATCTCAAATCTGGGCATGTTTTGCTCATCCTTGATAACGCTGAAAGCTGCTGCCGTGCCCAAGGCAGAAGAGAGAAGAAGAAAGAGCTGGAAGATGCTTCAGCTTTGAAGGATGTAGATGATTGCAGCGTTTTCATCAACCCGCATGAAACTCCACAGGCAGGAGGAGTGAGTGCCCAAAGGTCAGTGCCAGTGTCAGCATTCCAAGATGATACAAGCTGTCCCAGCCTTGCCTGCAAACTTCCACTTGCAGTGTTTGTCTTGCTGCAGAGGAACAAAGACGACTTTTACTGACAATACTGAAACAGGGCACAGAATCCCTGCCCTGCTCCTGCCCTTACTCCAACCCACCACCCTTGTCCATTCCACCCCATGGAGAAATAATTAACTCAGCAAGGCAGTATTTTCTGGGACTCAGAACACACACATGGGGTAAGTTGTAAATGAAACATGCACATTTCTTGCACATGGCCAGCAATGATTTGATTTTAACAATGTATCCCCTCAAGATAATTCCAAACTAATCAGTATTTCTCACAACGGTAGATTTTGTGTCTGATAAACAGATACAGGTTTCAGATGCCAGATTGAGACATCATCAGGTTTTGAATTTTGCCTCTTATCTCAGTTCAAAGCTGCTGAGATGTGGCATTTCTTTTAGGTTTGTTTCTGCAGTGCCCCTTTCATCACGATGCTTCTGTCTGCATGTTCTGGCCCTAAAGCACAGGTCATGCTCTGGTTTTGGCCTGGTTCAACTTGGCAGGTTTGATTCATCTTGTCCAATACTTCATAGAAACCCAATTACTCTCACTCAGCTGTGTTGAGGAGGTAAATCTACCCAGTTCAGATCAACAGTCCTACATGATGAAGAAATAAGATACATATGGGCACCACTAAGTATGAGAGGGTTGGTTTTTTTTTGCAAGCTTAACTTGAGATTTCAGATTGTTCCTGCCTGTGAAAAAGCTGGAGAAGATGACACAAGAATAGAGAAGGAGGAGGAAATCTTTGTGACCCTCCTTTGGGACAGGTAAAGAAGACAGAGCTGCTAACCACCTTTACCTTAGTGATGAGCACACCTGAGAAAATCTGCAAGAAGGCTGTTTTGCTTTTTCCTGGGCTTCTTATGGTCCTCTGGAAAATTTGGACCTAAATCTTTGTGAAATGTGCAGATTACATCAGGGATTAAAAAAATAACAGGAAAAGAAAAACAAATCTCATGCACATAAATGAGAAATTTTCTGCAAGGAAAACATGTGATTCAACAATATGTTCCATTTAGCAAAAATTACAAAATCTTAAGGGGCAATGTAAAGAATGTGACTTTTTCTTCTCTCCACCTCTTGCTAACACCTGCTGTGCAAATGGTCTTTGTTGTGAATCTAGAAAAGCACTTGATTTCTGCCTACAGTGCTCTCATTTTACTCCCCAGCAGTAATAAATGCTTTTTTCTCCTCTTTTATACTAATATTTCCCACCCTTCATGTCCCTCATGGTGGGCAGAGCTGTTGAGTGAATTACTTAGGCTTCAGAATAAAGGGGATTTTGAAGGAGTAAAATAGGGTAGGGGGATTTCCCCCAAAGGACTCTAGCCAGAAACTGCAGGGAGAGCAAGGCCCCCAAGTCAGCCTCTCCTGCAGGGGCAAGAACAGAACTTCTTTGCCTAGAGCTTACCTGAGACCCTACCTCTGGATGACCAAGACCAAGGCAAAAATCACTTCTATTTGATCCAAAAAATTCTTAGGGCATTGCAAGCACTGCAATCATGGTAGGAGCAGCCAGGACAAGATGTTTTCAATCTCGTGCTCCCCTTCTAGATCCTAAATCAAATTTTTTTACTACACAACCCTGGTTGTGCAGCACCCACCTCTTTGGAAAAAACCTGATTTGTGAATTCAGTGAGCACATTCCTTGGGAATGAAAACTTCGATGCAGCTTGTGCCGAAATGTTATTTTTGCTCTGATCTTACATCACGAGCATCCTCTGTGGCCAGGAATCCAAGTGGGTGACTGATCTGCTGCCTGATTACACCTAGCACAGGGACACCAGCCCAAGGAGGAGACTGCACTGAATGCTCCTGGCAGGTTTAAGTGCTCTGTACAGATATCAAAGGAATAAGGAGGGAGAAAAAAGAGCCAGCATGGGGGAGAGAGACCATAGGCGTCTAACAGCTTTTCTGACCCAGTGATTTATTTATGGCTTTCCTAGAGGGGAAGAAGCCATGCGAAGATCATGAGTCCTCACGCTGCATTAAGTGTAGTGCTGACATACATTTAGCAAGCAACAAGACAAGGGACAAAATCTATGGAGGATGGGGAAATGCTCCCACTCCTTGAGGTTGTTGAACAATTACAGTCAAGGCATGAGAGAGTTTTATTTGGAGGAACAAGAAAGATTGCCTTTGCTCTTTCTATAAACAAATTGCAAGAAGATTCTTGGTTTTGCTTCCTTTAAAAGCCAGGGTGTTTCCTCTCTCAGAGCACATCCACACAATGCTTGCCTCCTGGAGCTGGTTCATGGGCCTTTGCAGGGAATTTTAGAACCCAATAGCCATCTCAGATCTGTAAAAAAAGGCTCTGTTCACACTGAGGTGCCTGAGAGATACATTTCACATCGAGCTGCTGTCTCCAGGGCAGGTGAACAATGAAAGGAGTGTTGCAGAGAGTAGGTCTCTGATACAGCAAAAACGTAAAAAAGGCAGAATCTGTGTCAGCTGAAGCCAGTCACAACATTCATCGACCTGACGAGAACTTGCATGGGCAAATGGGAATGTTTATAAAGTACAGTATTGCATAAAGGAACTGCACAAAGATGAACTCTGAACTCACTGAAAGGCCTGACTATGTGAGGTGCTGAGCCCCTGCAGCTCCTGACGCAGAGCTCGTTACCTTGGCCTCCATAAAGAGGTGCTACTAAAGTTGTTCACCTTCACCTTGGACTGGAGCAAACCCTGGATTTCAGCAGGGTATGCAGTCAGCAGCAAGACCTGCAGCAGCACAGCAGGAGGTTGCACCGTGAGGTGAGGAGAGCAAGGGGAACACAGGACATTAATTAGCACTCATCAGACATTTCACATCACAAAACATTAAGCCCTAAGCGAGGAACAGTCTCACTTTCAAGTTCTTGACTCTGATGTTTGAACTGGACCTCATTAGAAAGAAAACCTTAAGCAAAAGCCTAGGCCACCCCATTTTGTTTCTGAATTTATCTTTGGGGAATCTTGAAAGGGGGAAGCCCCTGTAGCCTGAATGTCTTAGAGATCTCTGGGGAACACAGGGCACCAAGTCTCCCTGTTGCCTCTCCAGCTGTATAAAGCTGAGGGTCTGATGACTGGAAGAAGGCTCAGAAGCATCAGCATTTGGTTTGAGGACCTGAATTTAATTACTCCAGGAGTGGACTTAATGCTTGGACTGGCATGCCAATCAAACCTGTCTGTTATTCTTAGACTCCTAGTAGAAAAAAATCATCTCCATTTATATATGGGAATATAATAATCAATCAAGCTTTATCGCTCCTGTTTCCATTCTAGCAGCTTATAACCACATAATAAAAGCACACAATGAAAACATCATAAAAGCACACAGTAAAAACACATTCACCATGCAAGTATTATCATCTTAGCACATCCTGGATAGAAATGCTGAAGAGCTCTTGGGGCTTCTTATATGTACTAGTAACCTCCATAACACTACATCACATCCTTCCCACTCGAGGAGCGCTATCTATTTAAACGACAATGGTTGTGGAAGATGCACATCAGTGTTTAGATTCAGCAAACTAAGAACATGCAAGGTCTCCAGAAGAGCTTTGCCTTCTTGGCTTTACAAAGTTAGTCAGAAAATTCTCTGAGAAAAGCCTCTTCAACCACTTTCGTTGTATTAGTGCCTTTAGTGGAAAAGCCACGTGAGATGGGTGTTGTGCTCCTCTTCTCTGTGATTTAATTAAAAGTTCATCTTCACAGGCCCTCTTTTGCTTTACTTTGAAGGATGCAAACAGCTCTCTGCCTCCCTGCTCTGGCTGCATTTTCCTTTTCCTGACTCTTTTTCAGAGAGTCTTGCTCTGGCAGAGCATGGCTTGTTCTCACTGTCCATGGGCCAAGAAGAAAGCTGGAGAAGGACTTTTTACAAGGGCATGTAGTGATAGTACAAGGGGTAATGGCTTTAAACTGGAAGAGAGGAGATTTAGATTAGACTTTAGGAAGAAATTCTTCTTTGTGAGGGAGGTGAGACACTGGAACAGGTTGTCCAGAGAAGCTGTGGATGCCCCATCCCTGGAAGTCTTCAAGGTCACGTTGGATGGGGCTTTGAACAACCTGGTCTAGTGGGAAGTGTCCCTGCCCATGCAGGGAGGTTAGAACTAGATGATCTTTAAAGTCCTCTCCAATCCAAACCATTGTGTGATTCTATGGTATAAATAAACACCCTGAACCTGCAATAGCACCTGGGCTGGGAGATGATTCTGCACCCTGACAAGAGATACTGGTCCATTCTATCTCTGCTTTACACCAAAACTGGTTTGATTCATGTCAGTTGCCTCTCACTGTACTACACAGAGGTATCAGTGGCAGAGGAGTAGCATTCTTGGGCTTCTTTTCCCACCTCATGTAGAAGTGAGTCCTTTATCTAGGGAAGGTTACTTAGGTCAAAGCCTGGTGTAGCTGGTCACTGAGCCTGCCCACTCATTCCTTCACATGTTGTCCAAGTTGCTCACACGGTTATTTCAGTGAGACAGTAAACCAGAAATTAATCATCAATCCTTTCAACGACTTCACCCTTCACTTCAATAGTGCCAGAATAGTTACCTCTCACTTTAATAAGAGACTCTTGAAATCTTCTTACTTTCAAAGCTTTTATTTTGGGTTTGAAGCAAGATTACAGTGACACTGTGAACTTAATGGCTCAGCTACAGATTGTTGTTTTTTTTTTTCTTTAAAAAAACCAGCACAGATGTTACTGCTAACATCTAAGATGATGGAACCTGGTTATCTGAGACATTAAAGGCAATATTGTTCCCAATTTTTTCTAGCTGCTTACTTCGTGTCTTTGGGAAGCATTTTCTACTCACATGGCTTTTGCCTTTTTTCTTTTTTTTCCCCTCCATCACTTCTCTCTCCTTTATTTGCTTGACACTTTCATGCAGAGAAAGGGGAGAAACATAAACTAGGCAAATGGGATTTGATCACAGTGCTGGTGGGGGGCAGGTAGAGTCAATCACACTGCCTTGAACTCTCTTGTGTGCGATCAGCTGGAATTTGTTTGGAAAGAGCCTCCTGAAATGAGGTAGCACAAGGATGCCAATTCAAAGCCCACAATCAAGGGATGCCTTTGCACGGACTCTGTACCAGGCAGAGTATGTCACTATCCCTCCACACAACTTGCAGATGTGGGAAAAAATGGAGGCTGGTTTGCCCAAGTCCGTGGGTGGATTCAGTCACAGAGCAGAAATTCTTGGCCCTGGTCCTTTGATTCCTCTCATGAAACATAAAAACTCCATCACAGGCATTTTTTTGCAAGTTCTCAGCCTCTTCAGAGATACACTAAATTAACCTGAACTCCCTTGGTTTCCCTTAATCTTGCAAAAATGCAAGCAATAAAGCAAACCCCTTGTCAGCAAATGCATTACAGATGAAGGCAGCAAAGCTCCCCCCTCGCACCAGCTCTGAATTTGGTCCCTGGGATTTTAACTGTTCCTTTATCTGCTCAAAAGGAATGTTAAAAAGTTTAATTGGCATGTAATGAGATAACTGTAACAAGTTAATTAGTTCTCAATTAAACTGCGTTTACCATACGTTCTGAATGTGTTGTTAGCAATTAATGACACCTAATGAACTTGCAATAGCGACCGAGTTTATGATGATAAGAAAAATAATAATAATATTAATGCTCACACGTGGTTTCATAGCACATTAGAAGTGACAAATGATTTAATAATGTGGTTAAATCAACATATCTTGTGCAGCTGCTGGAAGGAAAAGATCCAGGAAATTTATTCTGGCACATCTGACAAGGTCTGAGAGGAAACAATTGGCTTTTAGGGTAGGTCTTGTTGGGAAAAACGTTTCCCTGAGAGCCATGGGAGAATTACAAAGGAGAAAGGAAAGCAAAGCTGCAGGATAAGGTGAATTGTTCAGTTTAGACTTAAGCAAACATGACTAAGAAAGATCATGAACAGCTGGAATTAGGAGAACACCCTAATGGATGAGGGAAAAGGGTTAAACACTTTTCCAAGATCACTTAAGCAGGTGAGTATATGGAGAACAATTTGTGCTGTGAGTTAACCTCCCCTAAATGCTTTGCCATTAGAGTGCCACACTGAATAAGCATTGGAAAGAAAAAAACCCAACAAACTAATTTACATTTTAATGAATTTTTAATTGAACTAAAATCTGTTGTTTCTGTTTAAAGATGCAGTGTTGACTTTCTGGTCTGTGCTGCTGAGAGCCAAGTGGGTTCTTAATGTGATAAACCCAACGATAACACTAAGCTTAATTAGGTTTGAAAGCCTGCCTGGTGAAGTGGCATGGACTGAAAATGTGACCTCCTCACATGGGGACCGAGCTGAGCTGGGCACAGCCTGGACAACCCAGCTGGCCTGGCTGCCATGCTCCAAGAGCCAGAGCTGCTACTTCTTGCTCTTGCAAAGCTCAAGCAAAGGCAAGAACGGGGTGGGAGAGAAAAACCTGATTCCTTGTGTGATACAATCATCCACAGGAACTTTAGCTCCACCTTCTCCTGCCCTCAGATCCAGCTTTGAAGACAGGCAGAACCTACTGGTGTTTCTCTAATCACTTTTCTCTTGGTAACAAGCTATATCGAAATGCCAACACCTGGGATTTGCACTTTCCGAGGCCAGGACTGGGAGGCATTGGCTCTCATCTCCTTTGCTGACCTGGAGGCTGCCTCCAGCAAAATAAACAGATCCTCTCCCTGTGCATCCAGGCCCACATATAGAGATTGGAGGGTAGAAAAAATTCCTCACTTGGAGATTTCTGACAAATTGCACTTAGATTTAACCAAAAATGCTCCCCATTATTTAGATGCACTCATTTTCTTTCTCTCTGAGGTATCTGTAATCCTGTTGCAGACATTTTAAGGCATTTTGGTGTGTTTTTAATGTCTTGCTCCAAGTGATTTGCCAACTTCACCGTGGCGCACACACATACCTGGGGAGCTCAGTGAAACGGCAGAAAAGCAGCTCTTTTGCCACTAGTTTCTTGCAGGTCCTTTGCTTTCATCCTTTCTCTGGCTACCTCTGCTCCTGGAAGGATTGATCTGTTCATATCACACTCAGGGTTTCATTAAACCCTGGTTTTGTTACTTATTATTTACTAGGTTATTGTCAGTTTGGTTGTACAAGGAGCGTAAGGCAAACCCACCCCTCACCTCCAGAGAGAGCCTGAGCATCGGGCACTCACAAACCCAAATAAAACCACAGCAATGAAAAACCAGGTATGGCAGCAGGCTTCAGAACCTGTTAAAATCACTCCGGGAGCTTCGTCTTCAATATCCTGCTGCTACCTGCCAGGTCCTGCATTTTGCTGCAATTTGCTCCACTATTGCTCTGTTACAACACTTGAATTTATATTGCGTGTGAGTCACCAGCCTTCAGTGCCCAGATTTGCCCTTTACATTATATGCCACATTATTTCAGACTTTAAAAAATACGGGTTCCCCAAACACTTCACTTCCTACCTCCTCTTGGTGCCAGTGGGCAGTAATTTGATTCCTTGTTAGCATGGGCTGGAAACACGTTCCTTCCTAAGGAAGAGCAAGTTTGTCACTAAGAGCATCCTTGCATGCACAGTGGGTGCAGAATGGTTAAGACAGAGACTTTCCACCTCATCACACACCTGAAGCTCTTCTTATTTCTAATGAGGAGCAACTTTTCACTGCTCCAGTTTTTCAGCTACTGGTGATTTTGCCTTCAGAGACATTAAACTACAAACTCCCTTTCCCTGCTTTGTTGCTGTATCTTGGCTGCTGCTCTCTGGAGCAGGATTGTCCAAACAGAGCTCACAGCTTTCATAGAGTCATTAAGGCTGGAAATTACCTTCAAGGTCATCAAGTCCAACCATCTGTCTTACACCCCTGTGACCACTAAATCATCTCCTGAAACACCTTATCTACCTGTTTTTTGCAGACATTTGAGGCCAGCTGGAGCTGCTGTGGCACAACGTGATGGACCAGGCCAAGGGAACACCATCTCCCTCTCTCCTGAGCCTCAGCAGTGGGGCTGGCAGGTCCTGTCAAGCACTGCAGCAGAAGAGTCTCTGGCATAGAGGTCACCTCCTCGTTAGTCTAGGACGTTTCCTTGGAGGGATTTGTAGCTGAGGGTTGCAGCTCTGAATTTAGCTTGATCTGGGCAATACAGGCTCTCCAACTCAGACAATATTCACTTTCCTGATTTCAGAAATGAAGTGATACTCAGAAAACCACTTCAGATGCCAGACAAAATAAATGGCAAAGAAGTGGACCAGCGTTCTTTGCTGTCAAGGTCTTTGCTGTCTGGTAGGTCCCACTGTGCTGACACCTTCAGAAACAGATCTTGTTGCAGAGCCAAGAGAGAGGCACTTGATGTGCAGCTGCAGATTAAATTTTCAGAGCAGGCTAGGAGGTTAGTGCACCCCAAGACATATCCTGGAGGAATATCTACCACTGGCATCTCCCTAGGAACAGGGAGAGGGTGGGATATGGAGGTGACTGTGCTTTTGCTCAGCTTTCAAGTGGAATGGGCACAGCTGGAAGTTTCACACAGCAAAAGCTGAATATCTGTTCCCAAGTGCTACCAGCCTCAATTCACTCACCAAACACCTATTACAAGGTTGTTTTTTTGATGGGCTGGGAAGAAGGAAAAAAAGAAAAAAACCTGGCTAGTTGCCTTTTTCCCCATGGCCCAGCACTACAGAAAAGACACTTCTGAAGTGAAGGATCCCTTAGAGATTATTTCTTTCCATAGCTCTATGAAAATTTCTCTGCTTCTCTCCCACAGTTGAATCAGATCCATTGATCTTACATTGCAAGATTTGATTCTCCCTTTTCACCTGCTTCTGTCTCTGCTCCACTTAGTCTGGTAATGATTCCAAGCTACAAGAGCTCAGTGCCTCCTCATAATGAGTCCATTTGTATCACAAAGCCTGATTTTGGGTACTTGGATGTAAAATATTGTCAAGGTCGCACTTATGAAAGTGTCTTTAGTTCTGAGAAAAGGATGATTTTGCAATTCTGTTTAGGAAAATGAGGACAATGAAGGGAATTTAGTGCAAAGGGGTGCACAAAGCATCTGTTCCACATGCTGCAAACCCCACAACACTTTCTATCTCTTTTTACCTAACTTAATGTCTTACAGGAAAAAAATAGGCCCACAATGCACTTTGCTGCAGGAGATCTTCTGATGGCCTGGTCAGCATCTTTGGGAGAGAAAGGTACCCGAGAGGTGGGGTCATGCAAATACTGCTGCAGTGGTTTAACATGTTGCCTCCTTCTCAGAGAGGAACATGGACTTGCAGCTCAGTTACACCCAAGCAGGTTCTGTCATCCTTCTTCAAAGCCACCATCACCTCAGCTTGCACGATGCAGACTCGGGTGCAGAAGAGGCTGAGGTGTCAAGCTGAGGGGAGAGAAGCTTTGGCAGATGGGCAACAAAACAGCTGGAGGCTGTGATTTCTCATGCTGTTGCAGCAGAAATTCATCTACCAGTGTTCTGCAACCAGGAGGTCCTAGTGAGCATGTGGCTGTACACCCATTTCCAAATTTCCATTTCCATTAGGTCAATCATTATCATTTTTCCCCCCAGGTCTGTAACAGAGACAGCCATAAAAAAAACACTCAAAGAGGGTTGATATCATTGACTCAAGCAGAGGTCAAAAACTAGGAGATGAGGACTGTAGTCTTCTTTGAAGGTAGGTAGTTCCTAGCACAACGACTTTGGTTAGGTCAACTGCAAATTAAGAAGTGTAATTTTAGAATGGATGGAAGAACTGAAACAAACCACTCCTGCCCAAGAAGGGAGAAGTGATTTTTCAATAACACACTGTGCAGGTTCTCGCCAGGCTCCAGCTACTTTTTGAATAATGAAATAGATGAACAAGGGAAATACAGATGCTTAAACCATGATCCTAATTGAAATACACTATGGTCAAACAGGGCATGTTCTGCACAGGCAGAGATCAGGGCGATAAAGCGAGGAACAAGGTGGATCAGGGCTTCACAAGTGGTTAAAAGCTCTTCCCGTTCGGCAAGAGTGGCTCACATTTGCAAAACATTTATTCAAGTTTTAGTTGAAAATAAATCTTTGAATGGAGCTATGCTGTGGAGGGGTTGCAAAGTGGCAGTGGCCTCTTTAATCATTGTCCCATTCAAGCCCTAATCAGCACAGCATATGCAGGAATGAGTGGTAGGAGCCCAAGACTTCACCTCCTCAGCAGGGTGAGGTTGTGTGTGTCTTTTCCTTCTAATTAGAAGCTCTATTCAAATGTTAATCAGCAACATCATGATTAAGGAGGATTAAAGAGAACACTTGGACCTCACTTCAGGGATGTGGCTAAAGAGGTTTTTCCTTTCTTGTAACAATTAAGAATGTTCTTCTCCTGATGGAAGTCAGTTTGTTTTCCAAATCTTGTTTGGCTCCACCTGAGCAGGGAAGAAGCCACCTCTCCTCCATGATGCTGTGGTGATGGAGAGCAGCTGTTTTACATCCAAGACCTTCTGCTGTCACAGGGTCTTGGTAAACATTGCTGGTCTGCTAAAACAGTGATGAGCCACTTGGCCACCACAGCCAAGGAACTTGGGAAATACTGAAAGATGACTTGAGAAAATGTCACAAGAATAAACCCTTTGCTCCTCTGGCATTAGCTTTAAGCTCTCTCCTCAGTTTTTCCAGTGCTTTAATGCCTTTCTTATCCCATCTCTTCCCTGCCAATATAGGCTCTGAAATTGTCTTGCTTGGATTTTTCTTTAGAGATAAGAAGGAAATCACCAGTTGGGTGAGATGAAATAAAATTAATCTGAGCTGAATGGGAGAAGTCAATGAAGGATTATTTGTATGACTGATGGAAATGGACAGAACCTCACAACTGGAAGGGACAAACCCACTGGAGATTGTCAGGATGACTCCAGACCAGAAAGATTAAAGGACACCTTATATGCCCACCAAAATTGCCCATCAATGGGCAGTTTACCATTCAGAATTTCTCTGCTCTCTCATATTCAAAGGGAAAAGATATCACCTGACCAGACACAATGTCCTTCTCCAACACCCTCTTCTGAGGTTCCTGCATCACATGCCAGGCTCAGCAATGTCACATCATTCCCAGTGCCTTCCTGTGCTCCATAATTAGGGGAAACAGAAAGCTCTTGTGTTTCTTCTGAGAGAGAAGCTTAGCTGGCATAAAGAGTCTGTACTGGAACTGGCTAGTCCTCCAAATACACAAAATGATTTAATTAAAGGTGACAATTTAAACAGAAATATTAGTGGATAATGACCTAATTGTTAGTCTGTGTTTTACTATCACAAAAAGTTAGCAGCAGGTGAGACTGCCCTCCAGAACTGAAATCCTGGCACAAAAACCTTCCTCTGAGCCCTGAGGCCAGGGAGAACTCCCTTCATTTGCATCTTTCAAGAAAAAGAAAAAAAAATAATCAAAGCAATCAGTTAATTTCTGATGGAAAATTTGGATGCAACCTCCTGCACTCATGCATAATCCTCAGCCCAGTGTTCATTAAGTTGTGGTGATTCATGACAGGCTTCTCCAGCTGAGACACAGGGTGGGTTCAGCCTGAATTGCCCTCACTGTCTGGAGGCATTTAACTCCAGGGGTGACAACAGAGGGATGGCTGTGGCTATTCTGATACTGAGTCTGCTCTGCAAAACTCAATGTTGGCTTTGAGTTTCTGACAATACAAAAGTAGGCAAGCAGGGATTCAACCCTGCACTACGTGTTACATACGATTGCTTGGGGCAAAACACTACTGGTGTCTTTCATTCTTCTTGGTGTTGTACAGACAAAAGAAAAAAAAAGTGGTGGCACTAACAAGCTTTGTGCTTGCAGAGTATTTCCAGGCTGGACTCATTTTTAAAGTCAGCTAAAGGTTAGCAGAGAGCCAACAGGGACTTCTGAAAATTAAGGGTTTTCAGAGCATATAATTCCCACCTTGAGATGCTGTTAGCAGTCAATATCCAGTGCGAATCTTCAAATATCAGCTGGGTCTTCAGCATACTCTTAAGTCACACTGATAGACATTCACATCTCTGCCACCACTAAAACAGTGACCCTTTGAACTGGACTCTCAACCTACCTAATGGAGGCAGACTGTAATTTTGGAAGACAGATCCATGCCAGGTTTGATGTATCCAGCATGGACAACAATGATAGTGGAGATCTGATGGAACAGACTGTTGTGTAGGGTATAGAAACTCATGGTCTCCTCACCCATGGCAACACCCACATGCCTCCACTGTCCTTACTTGCTGGTATCTACATCAAGTAGGTTAAGGGTGGCCAGATCAACCTGCCCACATGACAATATAACTACAGAGAAAAATCAGGAGAGAACTGGCACTGTATCAAAGGGTGCCAGAGGGAAGGTAAGAAACAATTATTCACTGCTCCTGCAGCAGAAGAGCAAGGGATCATCAAATAAAATTCTCAAATTGCAGACTTAAGCAAATAAAAAGTTAAGTACTTTTGTTCACAAATTTAAACTGTGGAATATATTGCCACATGATTACATGACTAAAAATATTCCTGGCCACAAAAACTGTCAAGAGCCATTAAAAAGAAAGACTTAAACATTGCCCAAAGGAGTGCATACACTACTACTGCCTAAAGGTGAAAGGACACATAGTTGTTTCCTCTCTTCCTGTACAAAAAGTTTCTGCTGCTGATCTCTGGTACAGGCAGACACAAGAGCAAAGCTGACATTTGGCTCAGCTGAGGACAACCATTCTTACAGCCTTATAAAAACCCCTTCTGTTAATGGCCTTGTCCTTTCCACAGAAGTTCAAGATCTCCAGACACCATTTTAAGAAACTTTGGAAACTAATCAAACAATCAGATAGGCCTTTGACTGATGCTGGACAAAGACCAACTTGTTAACTGATTGCAAATAATCTCAAGAGTGCCTCCATAGCCTGATGGATCACCAGGACTCCTAAAGGTCACTGCCCACCACCACAGCACTCTCAGGACAGATGAGCCCCACGATGGCAGTGCCATCCATGTCACAGTCAGGTTGGGGTTGCAGGCTTCTCCTCACACTCAGGGTCTCAGTTTCTCCATCCCTCAGCCCAAGCCAGCAGACTGAGAGGAGCCTGGCTCAGCTTTGCAGCTGCCCAGGTCTCTGCCATTTTACTGCTGTCACCGTGGCTGTGCCTGTGCAGCATAATTCAGTGCCCTGCAGAGCTGGAGCAGCCAGCTCTGAGTCAGGCAGCATCTGCACTCTTGGCATCTGAGCTGCACACACATGGAGCTCTCTGAAAGTCAACATGCATTATTTCTCACCCACGGGACCACTTTGGTGTCTCTTGCACCTTTGCACCATGGAGACACACCTTTGCTTCTTTTTAAGCACATGGTGATGAGGTCTAACGACCCCTTTGCTCATTGCTGAACCCATGAAGACAAAAGGCTGCAAAGAGCAGCCATGCCAGGCTGTGCCATTTCAGCACATCCTGCTGCACTCCCTGCCAGCCTTGGGGAAGTGAGAAGGAAGGCTGGCAGGATTATCAACAGACCAGAATTCCAGACTTACAGCTTCTGTTGTTAGCACAGAACCATCAAACTCAGGAGTGAAGCTTAGCAGGGCAAGCAGCCTGTCCCTCGTGGCTTCTGCATGCACAGCCACCTCCCCTGCCAGCCTGCCTGGTGCTCTGCAGCTCCCAGCTGGTCCTGTGGGCACCTCCTGGCCACATCAGAAGCCCACACTTGGAGACATTTTGTCTGTGGCACGGATGAGTCACATCTTGGGGCAGCCTCAGGTCCCTCCTTACATTCATTGTGGTCTTGCCATTTCAAGAGCTTGACCTCCCCTGGGCAAGGGTGAAATACTCTCACTGCTAACGAGCTGGCTCTGAGCTAGACTGAGATCAGCTGCTGCCATTTAGCTTGGGGCATTCCTAGTTTGAGAAAGGATGAATTCCCTGCCTCCTTACCTTTCACTAAATGAAAATGTGGGTTTACATCAGACCCCTTCTGTATGCCTAAGTCTTGGACACTTTCATCTGGCTATAAAATTCCCTCAAAGTAAATAAAAAGAAAAAAAAAAAAAAAAGAAAAAAGAAAAAAAAAGCAACAAAATGCTGAGGTTTTGATCAGAAACCATTTCACAGGCTTAGCAATATACTCAAATCCTTCTTGCTTGCTTCTTTCAGCTAAAGGTGTCTCCACAACTTCACCCATTTCTTGGCTTGCAAAGAAATAAAGATTATGATGGATGATCACAGGCAGATGTGATGAAAGCATCCCAATCAGAGGCACAACACTGTTGCCTGAGTAATGGCTTTCCCACCCTCATGGGAGGCAGCAGGTACCAAGGGCTGAGCTTGCTCTTCCAGCAGGCAAAATTCTGCACCATCAGATCTACATAAACAGCTGCAAGTTCCCTTCATAGAGCAAGAAGAAAGCAAATAGATAAGCTCAAAATTCCTTCCTGCCCTTGTCTTTACTCCTGTTAACATCCAGGCGTGAGCATTAGTCTGTTGCAGCAGGTCATTTGTTTTAAGATTGTATTTGGCTCGACAGGGAGTCTAGACAGGAGAGCACTCAGTTAATCTGACAAATTCCCATCACTCTTCCATGCATCGAGCAAATCTTGGATGAGCCAGCGCCTCAAAGGCACAGCTCCATCATGCAGAGCTGCAGAGGACTTTGCTTTACATGCAGCATAAAGGATATTTATGTGTAGGGCACTGGGTCCTACTTCAGCCTTAGTTTGGACCCTGGTGGGACCCAAACTGGATCTTTGCTGCTTGCAAAAATCAGCAGTAACTGGAAGTGACTGCATCTTATTGATGTGTCTTCCAAGATGCTCTGATTCTCATGCCCAGGCTGTTCTTTGCCACCCAAAGACACTCCCTTAGTGCATCTTCTTTGGCAGGTGTAAGTAGCCTCTGCCATAAAGAGGTCACCATGTGGCTGCTTTCTTGTAATACCATCCATTGCCATAGTCCCAGGCAGCAGCCAACAGAAACCCTTCTGGGGGTCACCAGGGATTTTAGACCCCCATTCTGCATGCCTGGTTGAGAAACAGGCAGCCCACCAAGTACAGTGGTCCAATTTTAATGCCAAGCTCCTCATCCTGATCCAGTAGTTCTTACATCCACAGAGCTGTGGAAAGACAGGCAGGTCAGGGGCATTGTAGATAAGGTAATGGGAAAAAAACCAAGAGTGGAACGGACAACTGCAGGAGTGAGAACTCTCCACACTGCCAAAATGATGCAGGTTCCCAGGAAGAGCTGCTCAGTCAGCTCTAGAATTTCAGCTGCTGGTATTTCTGAGATGGGATTCTGAGAAATCCCTTTCAGGTGGGATTCCTTTCTGAGGACAAAGAGAGAGAGAGAATGGAAGTTATGAGATGTGGCTATTTTGGGATAGAGAGCTCTGGAAGTCCTGGAAGTAAGGATGAACATGTCCATGGCACTGCACAGTCTGGTTTGGGTTTGAATTTTGTTTTGTTGCGAGATGCTGAGTGCTCTCTCAGCAAGGTGAGGAACCTGCTGTTCATCTACAAGCACCCACCCCCTGTCTTCCCACCCAGGTTCTCCCCACTATGCATACACATACACCAAAGAGTCATCAATTTGCCAAAACATGCTTCTGAGGGCCAATAACTACTCCAAGCCTCCAGGCATTGTACAGGACAGAGTGCACCAGCTTTGTCCAGCTACTGAAGGGCAACCTGCAACAACCCCCATGCACCCAGCCAGGCATGATGCTGGGTGAGAAGCTCTCAGTTTTTCCCAGAGATGCTCCTGGCTGCCCATAGCCCTGGTCATCCCTCGGCTGGTGGTACCCAGAGCCAATGCCCCCTGCCACACACCTGCACCCTGGAGGGTACATGAGCAAGGGGGGCTGAGGAGGTGGCTCCAGATGAAGATTTTTGGCCACAGCTCTGAAGACTCTTCTGCCAATGAAATATTTATGATGACATGTTGCCTAGCAATGACCAGATTGCCCTGAACAAGCAGGAGATAAAATATATTATGAGATGCAGGAACTAAGGAGACACTGTGAAGAGGGTGTGTGGGGCGAATGGGAATCAAAGAAAAAACAACTCCAAGTGGCCAATGGTTTTGCTGGGCATTTAGCTAGGGAGAGATGAAAAATAGATTTTATTCAGTAAAGTGTTAGAGTGGTGAGACTAATTTCACCAGCTAGGTAGAAGGTTTACAGGGATAAAAGCAGGCAGTCAGAAAGCACTTAGCTGTTGTGTAGCAAAATGGTTTATTTTTGTCACTGCTTGGTGATGTGTGTCCGGACAGCCCTGTCCTGTGGTGTTTTCTTCCCTCTTGCTGTCAATGTGCCAAAGCTAATTAAAGCGAGCTGGGTCTATCTGTGAAGTGGGATTAACTGTAACAAACTAATCAGGAAGGCAAAAATAGCATGTATTTTTTGTCATTTGGAGGGAGCTGGTTGGCTCAGAAAGAGGATGAAGGGGAGAGCCGACATCAGATGCTGTCTGGTTTGCCATCTGATGCTCCTCATTTGTCCCGGTGTATATTCACAGCACTTCCAGGTTGTTGGTTTTTTTCACCTCCTAGATTTAACCCCATTTCCAACAAGCTGAAGAGCCAACAGGTGAGCAAGGCAGCATTTCTGAAAAACAGGCACTTTGAAAAAGCTGCCCGGTACCTTCACTTTTTGATGGACCTTGGTATAAAAAAGGGGGAAAAAGGAAAGAAAGAAGTTCTCTTTCTGTGAGAAGAGACCATCTCATGACTTCATTCACAGCATTTGTTTGCTGGAGCCTTTGCAGAGGCCAGCTGTTAATAGATGGGCTGCATGAGCCTTCTTGTTCAATTTGTCACCAGTCTTGCACGAAATGATTCTGCTGCTTTCGTGGGGACACAGCCAATCTAACTATCTCACATATCTAGACAAGCTCTGATTACTTTACCATCCACTGCCTGGCAGTCTTTATTCTTCGAATAGCCCTGTGGGGAAGGGGTTGTTGGTAGCTGCATTTTACAGATCCACTGAGAAGTAGTGCACAAAAGCCAGAAGGAAACTTTGCATTGTCCAGCTTCACACAGACTGAGATATTTCATCTCTTACCTCAATTCTTTGTGTGTGACTGGTGTCTTCCTTCCCCATGGTACTGCATCCTGCCACCAAGAGATGGAGACTCCCTGGACAGCTTGTTATTTTGCTTAAACTTGTGGGAAACTGTTTAACCTCAATTCAATGCATGTCTAGTTTCAGCTCAAAGCTGGGCAGTTGAGGCACAGAGAGCCTGAAGCACTGAACCTCAAAAGCAACTGGGCTCTTCCTTTTACTTCAGGTTTACTTCAGGTGAGCTTTCAACACCTAAAACTTCTGAGAACCTGAATCTCAGTGTTACTCAGGGATCCTTAATAATCAAACCAGGGCTTCTGGGTCAGAAATTCTACCCTCAGCTCCCCATCCCACCCTCAAGAGCAGCTCTTCAAGGGTTTAGTTTCAAAGGTTTTCATAACCCTAAGAGATTCAGTCAAGCTGTGGGCTGTTTGCAACAGCCACAAATTTGGTTTCTTTGTATGTTTTTTTTTCCCTCCCAAACAATTTAAAAGTAACCCCCAGAGTCTGTAGTGAAGACTAGAACATGCTAAAAGTCCAGCTGCAGAAAATATTGATAAACCAGGGACAGCTTTCAGAAGATGAGTGAAAAATATTCAGGTCTGGAGGAGGTGATTTATGGTGACAGGTGAGGTACAGCTACCTCTGTGGGCTAAATAATGACTAAGCAAGAAGGTACTAATGGCAAACCTACTTGAAAAATTACCAGATCTCAAGGACTACTTCAGGTGGGTGCCTGGCAGTGTGCCAGGGAAAAGTAGGGGTCCCTGGCACAAAAACAGGGAGGTTATGGTAAAGTGAGGAATGGTCTTCACTGGGGTCAGAGGAACTAGTGTGTGACTTTCACTTGGGAATTCAACAATCAATCTGGAAACAAACAAAACCCCAAATGTATGGGAGACATGTTCCTGGCCAGACCAGGAGAAGTGCTGTGGGTTGGGAGCAGTGTTTTCCCTCCCCAGGTCTCAGTGCACTCATGGTCTCTTATCCCAGTAAGTTCCTTCAAGAATTTTGTTGACAGCATGAATTTCTGCACCACTCTGGATTTGTGAAAGCTTTCTCAGCTTTGTCATTTTGACAGGCCAATTCTATGACATTTTCTCCTCTGCTGGCTTTGCCAGGCTGAGGCGACAGGCACTAGTCGAGCTCCTGGAATCATCCCTCCACAACACAATCCCTGGGCACCCACCTGGGCTGCACTGATGCTTGCCAACCTTGCACTTTTCCCCTCCAGCTTTTCTTCATGGCAGATGTTTAGCTGGGCCTCTTGGGGATGTTGACTCAGCTGCTGGCAAGGTGGAAAGAAATGCCTTTCTCCAAGGTGGACAATCATAGTGGAGCTGTACGAAGGCATTGGGGTGTTCGTGCCAGCCTCTTGCAGCAGTTCTGGGGACAAGGTTATTTTGTCCCCTCCTGACTCTTAGTTAGAATCAGCCTGGGAGAACTAATTGCTGCCTTCTTTAATAGATAAGCCAAGGGCTGTTTAACTTCTGATGACTGCGTGGATCTGGGAAATAAATCGAACAACTTTAAACACCATGAATTATATGGTCAAAAAGAAGCAGAATGAGGTGGCAGGTCCGTTCAGCTGCTAAAATTGAGGCAAAAGAAGCCAGATTGTGACCCTCCCTACTCTATCCAAAGAAAAGATTGTCCATCAGAGCAGGAGTTCAGAGGTGGGGTGATCAGATATGGCATGTCTGTGTCAGGAGCCAGGCTCATCAATTACCATTGATGGACTCTCACCAAGGAGATCAGATAACGCTGAGTCAAAACCCTGCCCTTCAGGAGGTTTCAACAGCCCTCACTTCTTACCCGATGCTATCGTTTTTATTAGCAGCTGCAAGTGTGAGATGCTGGGAGGAAGCCCCAGTTCCCCTGGGTTCAGAGCCTGGTTTTGCCAGTGATTTGCTGGATGCCCTCAGAAAAGCCAATTAAGTTTTTTTGCCTCTGATTTCTCGGTTGTACAACCCAGAGCTGTTCACAGGCATAATTAGCTCAGAATCTGACTGCAGTTTCAGGCCTGTGGTTTGTAAGAGAAAGGCATGATTATTGCAAAAATCAAGTATTGAAAGTATTAATAGATTTTTTAAGGCCTGAAGCAATGACTGTGCTAACTTATTTATACAGCATTTGTTAAGCAGACTGCAGAACCTCTTCCAGCAGTATCTACACTGCAAGTTCTGTCTGTGCTACTGCACACCCTCTGAAGAGATGTGAAGTCTTGATTTAAAGATCTCAAGTGGCAGAAACTTCATCACATCTGTAGGTCAGCTGGTGAAAGGCTTACTCACCTGCCTTGGTAAAGCAGACCATATTGCTAGTCTGTGTGTATCCAGGAGCAGTTCCCACTGCCAGAAGATTAAAGAGCCCTAAACGTGAGCAATCTCTAACCCAAGTGGGAAGCTGCAGATGGTGACAGAGTGAGCTCTTTGCATTCTAGTGGACGAACTGAATAGATTAAAGCTTAAGCCTCTCAGAATCAAGCAGGTTTTCAAGATCTTAAATCTTTCCTGGAACTCTCTCCCATTTTTTTTTTTTTTTCCCAGCATCTTTCTATGAGTTTTAGATGCCCACACTGAAGAAAGTACCAAAACTGCTCTCACTGACATTGCATTTAGATGTAACATCTCTGCAGTACTTATCTCTTTCCTTATTCATTCATGGCCCACGTTTGTGCCCTTAGCTACAGCTTCATGCTATAACTTGTGTTTGGCTTGTTTTCTCTTGCAGTGCCCTGTTTCTATTCCAACAGTTTCTGAACATTTTCAGCATATCTGTTTACAACCTGATCAATGTTTAGACATAAGGGTAGGATGAGTAACTTGGTATTTTGATCTAAAGCAATGTAAGTACCCAGAAATCAGTCTGAGTTGGAGAGGTGCTGTCAAATTCAGCTGAAGTTGTTCAACCAAGACTTGAAAGAACACCCTGGACAGTGACTGGACTTAACTTTCAAAGTGGGGTTTGCTGCTGGGGCACATAAAACCTAGCACTAAGATTATGAAATTCACTTTTCCTGTTGTTCCTCTCTATGGCTTTAAGCAAGAACCAGCTAAAGGAATTACACAGGGTAAGATGCTACAGACATTTGTTCAAAACTTTTATTGCTGAAGTGGGAAGGTAGGGAGGACCCCTGACCTGAGCTGGAACAGGAGACCAAAATATAGCCATGAGGAGAT
Organism: Chaetura pelagica; assembly: GCF_000747805.2. Classification (NCBI taxonomy): domain Eukaryota; kingdom Metazoa; phylum Chordata; class Aves; order Apodiformes; family Apodidae; genus Chaetura; species Chaetura pelagica. The sequence continues at coordinate 157,244 of NW_009953813.1, forward strand.
GAGCTTGGGATGCCCATACAGGACAGAAGATAGACAGGGGGAACTGAGTTTCACTGGTGTGTGTGTGTTCTTCACTGACACCTTATTTAAGTGCAAAGTCTTTGCTGTATGTCTGGGAGTTGCTGTGGGACCATAAATGACCTCATGTTCATCCAATAAGGATCTGTCTCAAGTGCAAAGCTGAGGGGCCACAGAACAAGAAAGTACCAAAATAAAATATTTCTTTGAGTCACCAGCTATACAAGTAGATTAGAAGCAAAACCCTGGGTGTGGAGCTGGGCCACAGGAATAGGCAGTGCCATATCATATATCAGTGATGTCAGATCACAGCCCTGTGGTTACGGGCAACAAGGTGGAGGATGTTTTACTCCTGGCAACGCATGGAGCACTTGCCTTGGGATGTCAATCAATTAAAAAATCTGCTCTAGTTGCTATCAATTACTATATGATGGAAACCAACACTCCTGCCACAGTAGCAGGGTTTCTGCAAAACCCATTTTGCACAGCAAAACTCAGGATTTCAGATGGGGACAAACCTCTGTGAAACTCCCAGCAGCTTCAACCCTCCACAGGGACACAAAGGGGCCACCATCCATCACTTCTGGGTGCTGTGAACAAGGGACTGATGTCCACGTTCACCTCTTCCATTATCTGCTCCTGAATGGAAAGAGAAAACCTCTCTCCTTTCTTTCCGCCTCAGTCCAGTAATGGAGAACAAATCTTCCCCTTGGTGAAAGTGGAGTCTTGGATAAGCCATTGGTTACGAGACGTTTGCAGCCTGCAGAGCTGCTCAGTAACACAGTGATTGGCTTTGCTTAATCAGTGACAAAAGCTCCTTGTCCAGTCAAAGCAGCATTAAAATCCTGCCCTGAGCACAGGGCCAGGCAGGCAGCAGCAGGGGGTGCTGAGAGTTCTCCAAAGACACCCAGAGGAGGCAAAACACAGAAGTTGAAAGTTTAACTCTGACTTGGCTCACAACCATTCTGCAGGGGCAGAAGCAACACAGTGGTGCCTCCAGCCTGGAGAGCCCAGGTTGGGATGGGGTTAAGGACTGACTGTCCAGCTCAGGGCTTTTTTTGTTGCTGTTTTTTTGGTGGGTTTTTTTGTTTGTTTTGTTTTTTTTAAACAACAAACACAAAAGCAAACAACAACAACAAAAAAGAAACTGAAAACAAATTTTTTTTTTTGCTATCCCCATACTTCAAGCAATGCTGAGGATAGCAGGCAGTCCCAGCACAAGGCTGCTGAGGCTTCTGGCATGATGCAGAAAGAGGAGCCTGGTTTCCCGCCTGCCTGGTACCACCAGTGAGGGTTTCTTGCTTTGTTCTGGGGATGCCTCTACATCTTCCACTCATCCAGATGCCTTTCCCAGGCATGAATCTGTGTTGGCAATTAGAGCTAGCGCAGGCAATTACACTGCTGGGGTTTCTTTCTGGTCTCACCTCATCTGAGCAAGTCAATTAATCTCCCTGCATCTTGGATTCTTTGTCTGTAGAACAGACAATCCTGTGGGCACCACCCAGCGTGGCTCAATCGAAGTGCTGGCATCTCCCTGGCTGGGAGGGCTGCAGAGGCAGGTTTCTTAGCTGAGGCAAAGTCAAATGCTGCTGGCTGACTGGTGGTCATTACAGCAGCTGAACTGCTAGCAGGCTGCATCCCCCCTGGGTTTTGATGTGTCACCTCCCAGGAACTCCCACCCACTGTGGCTTGGAGCTGTGGGAGACCCTGCTAAATATAACAGCACTGGCACTTCTGCTCAGGATGCTTCAGTTCATCTGAATTTCATTTTTTAAAGCTCTGATTTCACTGGCACTTCTTAAAAAAAAAGGAAGAAAGAGAGAGAAATCATTGAGAAATCATTCAATTAGAGATAAAAAGAACTGCTCTGTTGGGCAGTTGCTGCTAAATCAGGCAGGAGGAAGGGGAACTGCACATCCCATGTTGGGAACAGGGAATGAGGGTCTCTGTTGCAAATAACTGCCTGGCTGAAGTGAGGAGAGCAAGGGCCACAAAAAGACACAGCCTGAGGGATGAGGGAGCTTGCCCCAGAGTTGTGCACCATCAGCAAGGAGAGTGTCCAGCTTTCCTGGAAGGACAGACCAGATCACAAAACCTCTCCACGTCTCCCTCATCCACACCATGGTCTTTCTCTCAACACTACAGTGCATTAATCTGAACCTTTCTTGTAGTGAAGAGAGACCCATTTAGATTCCAGGATGAAAATTTACCAGTTAAGTAATTTTTCTATAGAGAAAATTGCTGTCAGCATGCCAGAACACTTCAGGAGGGGATGTCCATTAGTGCTAATTGTTCTGGTGGCTTTGGTAATGGAGACACTGGTCTATTTGGAGTTGGATGGACAAGCTTAATCCTATTTCAGCTACACCACTGAACAGATAGAGACTGTTAATTACTTTAGTCACTAATACTTGGGATCATAGTGCAATATATGATCCAAAGGGGAAAAGTTTTGGATCTCATTATCATATCCCTTGCATCATCTAATTACTCCAAAAATAAGAAACATGTTTAAATGAATAGTAGTTTCTATGTGCTTTGTGACAACTCTATTTTCAGCATTTTCTCTTTAACACTCAGTATTTTACCGCAGAAAATATACTATGATAAATCTGGGAAAGCTATTTATTGGGTATATTTGGAGTACAAGGAGTGCTTTTTTGGCACTAGTCCATCTTATGTCCACTTGGATTTTAAGGAGCGACTAAGTGGCTCTGACACGAGTAGAGGAGGGTGAGCAAATTGCAGAAAATGGAAGTGGAGTAAATGTACCTTCCAAGGTACCAAATGAACCTTCCAAGATTCCAAGTGGACTGTAAGAAGAATGACTCTGGAGTTTGGAGGATCTCCACATTGCCCAGTAACAACTTTTTCCAAGGAAAACCTGTAGCTCTGCAGCTCATGGTGTGCACACAAGCAAGACGTAGGAACTGGGACAGGCTGGAGCCCTTCTTTGAAAAGCCTTTGTGTTGTCAGCAGAACATACCCTTCCCAAAATTTTAACTGGAAAGCTATAGATTCGTCTATGGAAAACAATTTCTTCTCCTAATTTGTGTTTTAAGGGCTGAAAATGATTATTTATTATCAAGTAATAAAAAGAAGAAAATCCCAAATTTCCATCTCTCCTCATTTTCTCATCCAGTTTTCATTAGTCTGTGCTCATTCACCTGAAAGTATAAGAAGGGGGGGTTTATGGTGTTTGGGTTTGGGGTGTGTAATTTTTTTGGTAATAATGTAACCCTAAACCAACATTTGAATGTCAGGTACTGACAAGTCTTAATGGGTGCAATGAGCCTTCAGAATAGTGTTTTATCACAAGCAGACAGGTGAAAGGGAGAAATCAGAGGAGGATTCAAATGTCTCCTAAAATGCAAGAACCAACCTGAGAGCTCATGGGATGCTGAAACAGATGGCTCTCTGAGAGGTAATCTGTTTTCTCAATTTGGTGTTGTGGAAGGCACATAAACATTTCCTAAGGAAAAGACAACTCCTTGTCTTTTGAGAAAAGGCACCTGCCCTCCGTGCAGCCAGTACCTGAACAAGGAAGAAAAGAGATAAAATTGGGAAAAAAAAATAAATCAGGTTGCATTTTTCAAGTCTTTGTTGGAAGAAAAAAAAATGTAGAGAGGATGAATACTCCTAATTATTATCTGAGAGGCATTCACAGACATTAGCTTTAGGGAAGCCTGTGGCAGGTTAAGAGAGCATATCAGCAAGTGCACACAAATGAGGAGGTACCTGCTCAAAGACAAACAATGCATAAAACATTCTGCTTATGCAAATGTATGATGATGACATTACCAGGCACTGATTAGGAAATAAATCTGATTTGCTTAGAGCCCTTTTTATCAGCAGTGTACTGGTTTTTAAGGTACCAGGCAGCTGTAACCTTGGCTCATTCCTCCTTGTTTGTCTGTCTCCTGACCCAGTACTTTAGAGACTAGCAGGGGAAGGAAGGTTCCTTCTCCCAGGCTGTCCTGAAAGTGTCCTGAAGTGAGGCTGCAGACATGGATGACTAACAAGTCAGGGTGGCTGTTGTGCTTGCCACAGGTGAAAACAGCTCTTTATCCATCCTGTAACCACATTGTTCTTGCTCCTAAGGATGCTCAGGTATATGTCAATTCCTCTCCAGCCTCTTCCCATGAAGGAGAACCTATTCATGCAACAGAAGGAAAAATACTGAAATACCTTATAGAGTAGGTTGGTTAGAGGTTCACTTCTTGCTGTGTTCACAAAAGATTACAACTTCCTGGTTTTCACTGCTGGGGCAGAGACATCAGGAAATGGCTGGAAGGCTCCACCAGTACCAGCTGAAGTGTCCCCAGATACCAAATAGCAGCACAGTCCTCCTTAGATGGCATTCATTGCTAAGAAGATTTTTCTGATAAACAGTGGCCATTAGCACATACTGCAAGTGCCTTTTCTTAGCCCATCTCATCTTGGCATCCGTGACCTGCAGAGACTGGTTTCTAGCTCTACACATTGGCAACAGACCACATTAACAGATGGCCTTGGGCACACGTGTGCCAGGGCTCATTATACACCTTTTTTTTTTTTTTAGATGTGTGTGGACTCTGTCCAAATATGTGGCAACTTCTCTCATGTCTGGGGTCATGGTTGCACACCCCTGTTAAACAAGGCAGGAGCTGTCCCTGTTTATGATGCACTCTGAAGTCATCACATGCTCAGAAGGAGCAGAGCATCTGTCTGGTGTGAGTAAACATCCCTGTTATCCTCTTGGATAGCTTGGAGTGGGCTGCTGGCAGCCTACATTAAATGGAGCTGCTGAGATTCATGCAGTCCTCAGCAGACTCCCAGTCTCAGTAGATTTCCCCAGCCAAAGAAAACCTGAAACACTTCCTCAGCTGAGATTCCCGTGGCAGCCCCTGCACAGCCAAACCAGGCACAAAATAGGAATTTTCCAGCAAATGGCAGGATGATGCAGACAAAGCCCATGGAAAGGATGAGCAGAGCCTGAGGAGTTTTACTGCTCAGGGCTGCCTCCACAGCAGAGCTGGGCAAGGAACCTCTTGCAGGTTGCAGCTAAAGTACATGGACACCATAAGCACCTCCTGATCTAATAGACACTGGTTTTGAAACTATCAGCTTGATTGGCATGACTTCAGGTCTGTGGTATTTACCTGGTGGAGAAAGGCTGGGCTCTTTGTCTCCCTGAAGGTCACTGTGGCTCTGCTGCCTCCCCAGTTGTGTCAACCTCAGATTTTAATTTTTTTTGTAGGAGAAATATGTCATGCACTGATCTGTCAGTCACTTCTTCAGGGATACTGAATCTATTAAAAAGAAAACCCTGGTTTAAAATGACATGTCACACTAAACTGTCTCATTACCTCCAAAATGAAGTGAAATACATTCTCTCCACCTATTATTTTTCCCCCTATGTCTCAGCATTCTTCATTCATGGGAATGGTGTTTAGTCTAGAAGATTATAGACTGGTCATAAGCAAAGAAAAAGAAAGGAAGATTTACTCCAATCATGTCAAAGGGACCTCAGTGAATATTAGCTGAGAAAGTACACACAGATCTCACCACACCTTCACTGCCTGTGAATTTATCCAGCTTGATAAATGGGGGCAGTTTATGGAGCAGGCAGAAATTGATACGGAAAAGGGTCCTATCTGGAATGCTCAGTATAAATTACTGGATGCTTATCTGGGAGCAATTCCCTTGCATATGCTAACTGTCCAGATACTTATGGCCTATGGCAAAGACATTAGATAACCTTCCATTCACAATTGCTGGGAACAATCTTCATGCTAAATACATAGTTCATCTCTTTTGGACTCAAATTATATTTGCAACCATCAAGTACTGGTCTAGAAATGGATACTTAAGCTATATATTTTTTAAGCTGTCCTTCCTCTTTTTGTGCCTGCAATTTGTGGCTGCACTTTCTGTAATTTAGCTGCCTGCTGCTGCTGCCTTGTCTATTTTATCCATCAGGTTTCTAATGTTCTCACCTAGGTTCCTCTCAGGTAGATGGACAGTTAAAGACATGATTTTTTTAGCTTACCTCTTTCTCTATACACACTCTACTGAAGGCACAAACTACCACAAGCACGTTCCTGTATTTGCCAGTGAGGTAACTTCACCCACAGTTCTTTCTTGCAGCAGACCTATGTGCTGAGCTGAAAAGGAAATATTTTTCTACTGAGCTTTGCAGGCTTGAGGTCAGAATTCAGCTGAGCAAAAAGTGAGGCCAGGATGCAGGCATGAAAATCAAGCACTCGGTATGTAAAGAAAGAGCATTTTCCTTAGACAGGTGAAGGATAAATATCATCTTCTTTTGACAGAACTCCCCCTACTCCAGCATAATACAGACATTGCATAGTGTTTGTTTGACATAAACTGGGTTTATGGCTCTATTTTCTAGAAATAAAATCACTATCTCTGCCTGGATGTCAAAGCAGAGGTTATTTCCCCAAAGGAATCGCTTTGATGCTCACAGCCCATCTTGAGGCCAACACTAACCAAGTGTAAATGAGCCAGGAGGAGAGTTCACCACACAAAGAGAAAACTCCAGGCTGCTGGAAGGCTCCAGGCAACTTACAGCAGCAGAGGTTTGGAAGGTGCTACTTCTCCAGCCACCAAGCTCTAAACCAGGGATGCCCATCCCATTGTGACCCAGCTCCTGAGCTAAGGAATTGTTCAGCCTCACAGTGAGGTTGAACTGAAGCCACCATCAGTGAATGGTGTGCTGGGAGATGATCTACTGTCCCTGCAGGGAAGGACACAGCCTCCCATGGAGGGAGACATAAGGGGGGGACATAAGGTTCAGGTGGTCCCAGCTGCTGCCTTTTACTTAAATCTGCTGCTACACATCAGTCAAAACGTGGCTGACCTGGAACAAGCTGAATGAGAGGATCTGCACTGGCCTCCTCACCCCAGCTGTGAAATGAACTGCAAAGGATTATTAGAACCTGGGCTTAAGACACTGTTTGCCCAACAATATTCTTTGCTCTGACTTTTGCTGCCTAGGAAGCTGTGCTGCTAAGTGTAATTTCCCTTGCAAGTTACCAGTGAGGCTGGTTCTGTTTGTTTGCTGGATTTGTCCTTCTCAGCTCCAGAAGAGGTGCTGATCCCATGTCTCATTCTTGGCATGGCCAGGGTCCCTGGCAGAAAACTGCACACAGATTTCTCCACAGGGAAATACTTCATAAATCAAGTGCTGACAGACCTCCTCACTATTTTTTGCCTACGCTGGTCAAATGTGTCATTTTTGCTCCTAAAAGACATTGCTTGCAGTTGTACACGGCCCAGGCGCATCCCACAGGCCTCAGTGGTGGGAGAGGGTCTGGCTGTCAGCCTGGATCTTTCAGGAAAGAAGGAGTGCTTCCCACCAGGCCTCTGGTATCTCAGACAGATGCAGACAAGCTTCTTCCACCTTCTGGGATTTAACAGCTAGTGACAGTCCATTTCTCCTGGTCAGAGATTCTGTAAATGCCATAAGCTATGGGATCATCTCCAGGCTTGGCTTCCCTCTCTCTCAAAGCCAGGATTAACCCATCCTCTCCCCAGTTTGCTGTGTGGAAGGAGCACCCAGGAGCTGCCAGGCAAAGCTGAGTACCTGGAGTCCATGCCCCCAACCAGGGGTACCCCACCCTCAGGGCAGGAGTGTCCCAGGGTCTTTGGAGGCAAAACAGCTCTTGCATTCTCAATGGCCTTCCTGATGATGTCCAATTTTTTGCAAGCTTTTTTTGTCTGCCACTGCACATTGAACAGATGATATTGGAGAACTGTCAAGAGTGAATCCAACCATGCCCAGTCCAAACTCAGTGCACAAAGATGGCTTAGATTATTTTCCCTAGATTCATCATGGTCAGTTACACCAAAGCTCCAATTTACCTATTTGTGTAGATTTCAGAGATCCTTCTGAGGCTTCCCAACATTGTGATGGCATTTGACCACCCAGAGGAGCTGAGCCCTTCCTCCTTCCTCAGCTGTATTATGAGCAAAGACCCTGGTGAAGGGTTGCCCAGTTTGGGTGGGTACCAGGGGAGCAGAGACTGCACAGAGTTCAGCTCTCTGTGCCCTCTTCCTGCCCTCTACACTCATAAAAATCCAAAGGAAGATTTTACACACTATTTTTTTCACAAGAAGCTGAAATCATTGACTCTAAAGGTTAATGAGAAGAAGAAACCTCTGTATTAGTCTCTTTAGCTGAGATCTGGGAGTTACCACCCATCTGCCAGGGTAATGCTGTAGAGATAAGCCCAAGGTCCAAACGCAGCAGCAAGTGACCACTCTACTAGACCTGGCCAGGACAAATAACATCTCTTGCCACTGCTTCATGCAGTGTGATTTGTGTCTGAGAAAACTTCTTTTGCATGCTTACAACAATGACTTGCACAAATTTCTTTAGACTCAAGGTCCAATGAGTGTCCTATGCAGAAGGAAACTGGGCACAAGTTTCCACCTCTGCCTCAGGAGAAAAAAATCTAGATGCTATTTCTGCCTCCTCATGGCTTGTTGTAACAAGGACTCCCTCTGCTACCTTTGCCAGAGGGGAGAATAGTTACCTTCATTTCTAAATTTAGCTTTAATGAGTGCAAAATGAATAAGGTAGCAGGGGAACCTAATCTGGTTAGCAGAGCAGCAACAGAAAGCACAAGATGTTTGTGTACAGCTTTGGGTGTGGATATCCTGTGCTGAATCCACAGGAGCCTTGAAAGGACTCGAGTCTCCTGAAGCCTCAAGTGTTTTCCTGGATGCACAGTTGGGCACAAATTCAGTGGATTGTTTCTCTTTCCTGTGATGACAGCAGAGCTGTATTTGGCCTTGGGCAAACACACATGCCTGCTGACTTTGCTGCCTATGTGCTGTTTATGAAGGGAGAAATAGCACAGGCTGGAATATATAAAGATCTATGCAAAATGACCCACTTGCCATGGCTTGCAGATGTACTTCAGTCCTAACATCCACCCTCTGGCTGTTCCTGCTATCATCCATGCTCTCTGGTCTGACAGTGCCTGGATGGCCTTTCTCCTCCAGTCCTGGAGCACTACAGAGCTCTGTTCATTCAGTGAAGTTTGGAGCAAAATTATTTACTGCATCTAATCAAATCCAGAATCCCAAGAGAACACTATGCACACACCTCAGCCTTGTTCCAGACCTGATTTTCTGAGTCTCCACTGCTGTCCTTTGGTCCTGACTTGCATTATCCTTCCCACATTCCACAGCTCAAGAGTGTTGCTGAACTCAGCTGCTCTGCACAGCAGTGTGGATTTGCAAAATATACAAAGACTAGGATGCCCTATCTGACTTTTGCAGATGGGGTTTGGGATTTAGATACTTTTTTTTGTGTCCAAGAGGCAGAAATACTCAGACCTTACAAACCCAGTTCCTTGGTCCATTGCTGGGAAGTAGCTCCACAGGCCAAAAAAAAAAATAAATTGGCACCATTTTACAGAAAGTGGCTTCACTATCCAAAAGCACAAAGAAAGACACGTACACAGAGATAAATTATTCAGATGCCACTGCAGGACATTTTAAGCCAGGACTCCAGAATTAGCACCTGGCACTTGTCAGGAATGGCAGAGGATGGCTCATGATTGTAAGTGATCAAGGGATTTCCTTTGGTCTCATATGAAAGCTGAAGCTATCTTCAGAAACAATAAACTCCCCTAGTTCTCTACTGATGCCATCAGCTTCTGCAGAGTCTTGGGGCTTCCTTGGAGGTCTCTGGACCACAGGCACATAAAGGATGTGCAGATTGAATGACAAAAGCATCTCTGCACTCACAACTTCTAGTGAAGTCATCTGAGAAGGCTGCAATGCTCTGAATCCTTTCCTAATTAGATCAGCAGTCTCGTCACCTCCTGAGAGGGCTTGGTTTATCCTCTGGCTTTTAGAGGAATTCTGTATTAAAACCAGAGATCTGATAACTCGGAGCCTCCCTGAACACAGACAGAAACATAAAGACAATAAAGTAATTTTTTTTAACCCCCTTGCAGTTTTGAGTAATGACAGCTAGAGAAATAACACTTGTTCATAAATAACCCACGACCTTTTTCATCCAAAGGGATCTTAGTAGCAAATTAATCAACTTTTTTAAGACATAGAGGGTAATAACAACACACTTGGTCAGTTTTCTCAAGTGGATTTCAAATTTTTTGAGGCTGTGACCACACATCCACAAAAGAAGAAACAGATGATATCATCTTTAATTTCTCACTAATTTATGTGGGCTTTTTTGTAGGGGGATGAAGCAGCTACAGTTTTTTGGTAAATACTTATATTTCAGGGGTTGAGTGAAAACAGTAAGCACCATCAATTATTCAATCAAGCACAGAGACAGCAAATTACTGTTATGAGTAAATGGCTCATATGAGCACTAGGGTCAGTTATGCCCCTATAAGATATTTCAGCAGTCTATAAATTAATGCAGAAGGCTGGATTCACATTTCAATCCTCTCACAGTTGCCTGGTGCCACGTAGCTACTGCATGTTTATGTATCGGTGTGGGGTTGAGGGTTCGTTTGTACAAGTGGACATAAAGACACTGGATCTGCAGCTCGTAACGTTTGCAGGATGAGCTGACAGGACAAGGAAACCCTACCTGGGGAAAAAGGTATCTTTATTATTCACATTTTACAGGCGAGGAATGAAGGTCTAAGGAAACAAGGGTGTGTGGAAATGTATAAAGGCCTGACATGAATCCCACTTTTTCAGCACACAGTGGTTGAGTCACAAGGCTTATGTCTTCTCAAGAAGTTCTACACCTCAGAAGCTCAGTGAGCAGCTGGGAAACTGCAGCTTCACCTTCTCCACCTCCAACAAAACGAAGGGGATTTCGAGATGCTCAGAGGTAGCAAACACACCAGAGGTCACCAGGGAGCCAAACCCTCACAGCCCTAAACCCCACAGGTGAAACCTGTGCAAGCCAAAGTGAGCAAACAACACTGAAGATTGATATAAATGATGCTTGAGTGTTTTCCTTGCAGATATTTCTGACCTTTGCCACGAATGCTCATACAAATGATGTTGTTGTTTTTTGCAAGAGCAATCACACAAGAGCAAATGCTCAGAAATAAGTATTTGAGAGGAGCTTTGTTACAAAGGGGCTTCTACAGCCCTGCAGATGCAGAAATCTCTTTGCTGCATATAAGTTTCAGTCCCTCAGGAAGCAAACTGAAGTAAAATGGCCTAGGTAATACATTTTGCAAAATGGAAAACAGCAACGAAAGGCTGGCAAACAGCCAGCTGCAATTGGAAATGAACTCAAGGCCTGAGATACATCACGGATCGTGTTTGAATAAGGAACATTGTCATGAAAAACAAGCCTGTTTGTTCATGAATAATACAGGACCAAGAGACAGGTCTGAATTTGTCATGTAAATTATTTACTGTAACTATGAAACAGCCACATGTCTAGACTTGTGGCAGTGTTTGAACCAAGGCCCTTTAAAGACAGAAGGAAAAGATACAATTGCTTAAGGGGAACTTTGGAGCTCTTGCCCTTGTGTGCAGAGGCATGAGCTGGGGACATGACCTCCATTGGGCTGAGCCCTCCATGTTATGGAGCTGAGGAACATCTTGAGGTTCACCTTGTTCTGCTGGTGAGGTCTGTGATGGCTTTGTCCACGGGGCCCAAACTTGGGACCAGGCCAGTAAAGGTGTCCCAGGTGGCTGAGCTTATCAGCAGGATGGGCAACACACCAGAAGGTAGTGGTACAGCTCACCTTTGGAAAGGATGGCCTCCTCCAGAAGTAAAGTTTGAATTTAGGCTTAATGAAATTGTAGCAATTAATACAGAGCTGTGCCTATAGAGGGTGGAGAGCAGCCCCATGGGATCCAGCTGCAAAACCAGTCTGATCTAACACAGATGAGACAACAGCTCTTAGAAATACAAGACCTTCATGGCCAGCCAACAGCAATTGTTAAAGCTGGACTAAAATCTGCACTGGGTGGAGTCTAACAGACATTTCTAAGGATTCTGGATACACCCTCACACACCTTTCCCAGACTGTTCCAACCATCTCACCTCAGCTGGCTTCTTCACAGTGACTTGCAGCACTGTTCTACTGAAGCTGGAAGCTGAGCTGCTCAGGATTTCAACATGGTGTTTTTGTTTGGTTGGGTTTTTTTTAAGCTGTTACTCTACAGAGTGCTTTCAAAAAATCCCAGCAGATCTATAATAAACAAGAGCTACTTTTGAAAGCCACTCAGCATGCTTGTTTAAATAACCCCTCTTACTCTCCAATTGCCTTGTTTTTCTCAGGGTTGTCATAGAGAAGAAGATATTGATGAGTTAGTGGTGTGTTAGGGAGTGCAGATGAGAGTGAAGTCAGTTACTCTGTTCTTGAAATCATTCATTTTTGACCTATTTCTCCAGTGTGTGTAGCTACAGCGTGTCTCTCTGTTCCTTCATGTCAATTTGGACATTGGGAAGAGTCTCATCCTGCAGTAGAGGTGGTGCACAGGGATGGTTAAATCTTCACTGCCTGGAACTGGAGGAGTATGTGTCATGCTCAATGCATCCTGAGAAAGCAGACACCTTGTAGCAGGGAAGTCAACAGGGTGTTCAGTTACACTGAGCTTCTAGAAAGCAAAAAGTCATTTTCAGCTCTCTAAAGAAAGGAGAGGTCTTGGATATCAGATCATTAGATCTGAAGAATGTCCCATCAAAACACAGGCTGTTGTAAACTTTGTTATCTTTTAAGAGAAGTGTCTCGCTGAAACCAGCAAGGTCTTTGCTCTCTCCCTCATATGAGAGAGGTGATGAATGAAAGCAGGTGGTAGGTTCTTAGATTTTTTCACCAGAAATAACCCAAAGCTTTTCTTTCTGGTGCATTCCAGCTTTGTTTGCTCTTAACCAGGAAACCAAAAAGGAAGAGATAGAAGGTGAATGATGCCAGGCCAGGCTGCCTCAGAGTTTTAACTATAAAAAGGCTTCCTCAGCAGAAGCAGCATTATGAGAAGGCCAAGTCAGTAATGTGGATGAAGAACTATCTACAAACTCCAGCCTTTCCAGAAGGTATAAACACTGTTGAAGACTTTCCTCTAGATATTTTTTCCTGCCTTTGCCAAAACATGCAGTTCTATCCCTGACCCACATAACTCATCTGTGCTTTTCATATACCTCTAATAATTATTCACACCGAAAGGCAAAATTGCCAGTAGAATAGTTTTGATTGTAGCAGTTTATTAACTAAAATAGTGACGAATTGACACATCCTTTGTTGTCTCTCATCTCTGCTATCATATGCCTACTGTGCTCTAACAATACTTAAAATTCTAACTTGTTTTGTCTCCCCTGGCTTTTAAATACCTTCACATTCCCATTTGCAGCTTTGTATAGGGAGACACGTGCAAAACACAATAAACATGCATTTTGCAGGCACCTTCTCCTGAATGCAGCCCCCAAAAGCTGCTGCTCTACTTGTTTCTAAAGCTTTAACCCAAGTGATGACAACTCTCAAAAACAGCTACAATAATACCAGGGAGCTAATTCCAGTGGTGGCAACAACAGAGCAGGGAAAGGAGGGAGGTAAGGAGGAACCAGTTCAAATGACATTGGCTGAAAAGATCATTCCAAATATTATTAACCTGATTCTCCTCTGCCATCAAGATCACACCGTGGTATCTCTGGTTCAATGAGAATCAAACCCTGAAAGGTAACAAAATCCTTTCTGTTAACAAGCCCATAAAATAACAACACTTGAAAATCTCAGCACACCAGACTTTATGACCTGCAGTGAAAACAGATCAGATGTAAGGCAAGGGCAAAGAGAGCTTCCTCAGGCCTCATCTACAGTGTGCTCCTCTGTTGAGTAGGCTTTGGTTTGCAGCTTGGTACCCTCTTCTACCTCTTCACTTGCATTTGGGGTGCAGCAACATGTTTACTGTAATTCAACAAAGGCTGGGTTGTATTCTGACTTCTGGCTTCATCCAGAAATCCAGATGCCTTTCAAGTCGCTCTGCTTCTTTCCAGAGGCACTTAGAAGTTGTGTGGGTGTTATCACTGGGTGAGCACTGTTTGCAGTGGGGAATTGGTACACGTTCTGAATGGAGAAGATACACTTTGTATCCACCCCAGGCTTGCAGGGAAGAGGTCTCCAGGATTTGAGGCAAATGCATTTCTAATTAATCTAAGGGGAATGGTAGCAGTCAGTGTCCTCTAAAGGCTGCCATGACAACATCATCATATCAATCATTCATTTCATTGTTCAGCAGTTCTTTTCTTCTTGCATGTGAGAAGAGGGCTGGAGAGACAACAAGTTTAATCTCAGAAACCATCTCTAAGAGAGGAAAGTGGGATGAGGCTTCAATCCAGCCTGAGCATTTCTGAACCTTCTGAATTTCTGGTGGCTGAATTTGCCAAATTTCTGCACTTGCCTGCTGGAAGCAGCCTGAGTAACCCTCTTCATTTTGCACTAGCCTTAGGGGCACATTCACTCCTGACTGCCATCTCAAGTCCACCTGATAAAAAGATTAGTCTCTTTCCCCTTTTCTCTCCCAACTCTCAGTAGAAATTGGACTAACTTGCTGTGTAATTAGACAATTTGTATTCTTTTTTGGCCATCTCCTACAGGTGAAAATGGGACCTTACCTGAGCACCACCATCCCAGGCTAAAGGCTTTTAATGAAAAACTGAAATTCCTTCTATTTAAGGCCAATGGACTAATGGACTTAATGACTAATGGACTAAACAGCCAGAGAGGTGGAAGAAGGGCTCTGCTGAAAAGCACCATGGCAGCCAGTATGGTCCCTGTGCTGTGCTAATGTTCAAGACAGCCAGTGAGCCTATGGATCTCAAGGAATAAACTACCCTGACCTGCACTTTGTCCTTCTTAAATAGCTTTTCCCTACCTACCAGGCCAGTGAAAACACCAGGTTTCTACAGCTACCCTTCACCACTATGGATTTTCATCTCTAAAATAAGTTTGCTCCCACTCAGACCTCTGGATTCTGACAAATACAAGCCACAGCTGTGTGGCCTTTGCAGCCCATGCACAGGGGCAGGAAGGACATGAGCAAGTTCTGCCCCTGAATATGCTGCTGCCAGGCTGAGTGAGCCCAGCTCAAACATGGCTCTGGCAGAATCTTCCCATCCCCTTCTGGGAGCACCAGGGAGGAAGGTGCAAAGTTGCAGAAGAGCAGACAGAAAGCCAATTTTAAAATGAACGTTGGCCTTGGACTAACAGGGAAAATGGACCATTGGCTTTGATTGTTAAATACATTAGTTCTTCTCTCAAGGGCTGGATCAATGCAAAAAGGAAATTGAGCAACGGATAAACCTTTACTTGCTTAGGAGTACGATTTAGCCTCACCTTGTCTGGCAAGAGCATGGCTTGCAGTTGGGTGACTGGGTGCTCCTGCATTTCCTTCCCAGTGCCCATGTCCCAGGTAACCACCAGACTGGTTACGTACTGAGGTATTGATGAGTGAGGTCTGGACTGGCAAGAAGCAGCTGTGACAAATTCCAGAAGGTCCATATGCACTCTTATTTGAAAATAGAGCAAAATATTGAATTCCAAAATTTCCACAGAAGTGTAACATTAAGCAGAAAAGATTGCTTGAAGGTAATCAAAATATTTCCTTTTGATAAAAATCCAAATACTTTATTTTATATGCTGACAGAATTCAAGCTAAAAATTTTCCTTGGGAAAACTCCAAGTGATCCAATTCCAGCAAGACACTACAAGCTCATCAGATCTCTTTTTATTAAATTCCACTGAAATGGAGATATTCCCACAAGAAGTCAGAATTTTGACAAAATGGCATTTTTTCCTCATGGGGAATATTCCAATTTGCTGCAGTTAAGAATTTGTCTTTAGACTTTCCCTTCACAACTCAAAGGCATTTGTGTGGAAGGATAAGGGCCAAGTCATGTAGGTGCTCAAATCCACCAAGTTATAGAGGAGATACCTACCAGGGACAGAGGTTTCTCCTGGTGCTGCTGAAGATTAACTCATGAAACCAAAGCCTTGGTGTGTAACACCTCTGCCAAGCAGGCTGCAAAGAGGAGTTGTTTTTCTCTCTATCCCTTATTTATCAGCCTCTATCTCGTTATTTTTTGTGTAGGTCACAGGCACTCCTGAGGTCAAAGATGGCTTAGCACTTGGGTCAGTTCTGGCTCACCAGGTGCCAGGGACTGGAGGCCTTGCTGCAGCACAGCTCACAGGCAACAGCACCACTTGAGAAGGGGCTGGGCACTTTCCTTCTGCTTTACTCCAGGTGCCTGTACCTACTGAGCTCCATGTGCACGTGTCCCTGTTACCTGCAAGACAAAGTGTCCTTTGCCATCCAGAAAGCAGTGAGCCCATCTGGGAGCAGTGAATGAGGAGGAATTTAGCTCACTTATGGGAGCAGCAATGACCAATAATACCACCATAACAAAATGGCAGGTAGCACGGGAACATCTGCCAAGGGCACAGGTGCTCAAGCCCTTTGTCTCAGCATCTGAGGCACAGGAACATGAGTCAGCATGCAGCTGTCAGGTACATGCCTGATGTTTAAAAGTAAGATTTGAAAGAGAAGCTTTCAGGCTTTTCTCCTG
>NW_009953813.1:174002-212883 GCF_000747805.2 Chaetura pelagica
TGCTGAAATAACCTCTCTGACCTCACTATCTCATGCGAGCCACATGAGCCAGGACCCATCCCTATGGAACCAAGGGATGGACAGCAGGAGGCACCAGCAGAAGAGCTGTGGATCAGCAGGCAGCTGCCTCTTGCAAAACAACCCCTTTCTTTTGGTAACAAGACCTCTATGGATTTGCAGTGAGGAGACAGTATTGGTCCAGGGTTGCTCAGGATCAGCTAGGACACAGGCTGCAAACAGGTTGCTGAAGACAAGAAGTTCCTGGTCTTGCAAAGCACAAACCCATGCTCCTGCTTGTTCTGAATGTGTCACAGGAGCAAACAAGGAACCGAAGACGAGGGATAAATACTTAATGTTGCCCTGCCATAAACAACATGGGATCTGTCTATCTTCCCTGAGTGGCTTGGCTCTCCAAACAAGGTTTGTGGTACATGAGTTCCCAGGGTTAATGATGTGTTTTAGCTTTTCAGTATTCTCCACTGCTGACCACCAGATTGCTCTTTGCATAATCCTCACTCCAGTAAGCACACATCCCAGGACGTGCTCTGTTTGCAAGTACAGGAACACCAGAACATAGAACCAAAATGAATCCTTTAAAGCCCTAACAAGTACTTCATGCCATTCAACCAGCTCAGAGCCACTATAAAGATCACCTGAGGCTACAAAAGCTGAGCAAAGTTGATGCAGAGCTAAGACCTTCTGCTAAGAACATTCTTAGATACACAACAACCTTCTCATCTTGGAGCTCCCCAGACTTTATCATCAATCACTGCCTTAGACCAAGTCCATGCTCAGAAGACCAAAGGCAGGATCACCCCCTCTCTAGGACTAAAGCCATAGCAGCAACACTTACCCAGGGTTCAAGGACAGCAAGGAGGAGAAGCATCAGAGAAAGCTGGAACAGGCAGGTAGGCTTATATGCTGTTGATCTGACCCATCTGTGAGTCCTTTCTAATTAAAGCAGGGCTCACAGCACAGCCACACACACAGCCCTGCTGCTAATTAGGGAGGGCTGAGCACTGACACATTAACCTCCTAGTCTCAAAACATTAACTTTACCAGGTGTAATATCTTTTAGGTGACATAAAGGTTAATAATCTGCATCCAAACAGAATCCAGCTCAGTAAATACTCAATTAACTGGGCTCTATCAGAGGCAGCAGCAAAACACGAGGTCTCGGGTGGCTGAAGGGAGGTCCCAAAAAGCTGGGGGTGCTGAGTGCTGGTGTGCACACCCACTGTGGGGCACCTGTGAGGAACAGTCAGCAGAGCATGCAGGAGTGATGCCTTCATAGGGAGTCTTGTGCAGGCTCCAACACTGGCAGTAGCTGGGCTGAGGGAAAGTAATAAACTGAAATAAATAAAAGATTCTTCAGTGTTGACATTTAGCAAAACAATTTTTTTCCAGCTTTCCTCCTTTTCAACTGTTCTCCAAAGCTTCTGTTGTGTGAAAGTGAATTCAAAGCAACAATGATTGGATTCAAGCTGGATACAGTAAAATGGAAGAGTTTTTTTCCTAACTTTTCATCTCTGTTTTGCCCTTTGCCTTCCAGAAGAGGGAATTCGAATAGGGAAGGATGAAAAACAGAACAAACAAGGAATAACTGAATATTCAACTCATCTTAAACATAATTGCCTCATTTAGCATCATTTTGTTGAAACTCAGGAGGAAATTACTTCCTTTTCATACAACAGATTGATACATTTAAAAATATGGATCTAAGAAGTGCTTACTTTTATTCTGACCAACACAGCAGCTAGAACAAGTGGAAATGGGTATCATCCCATTCTCACCATAATGCCCTGACCCCATGGCACTGGGTGTTTTGATGGAGATGAAGAGAGAAGCCTCTGCAGCTCTTGGAGCAAAAACAGCTGCAGGGGCTCAGGGTGCTCTGCAGGGCTCAGCCACTTCACTGAGCTGTTGCTATTTTAGCTAAAAGCTCTTTATTTTTTCCTCCACAGCTGAACTGACACAAAAAGCATCAGACACATTTGTCATCAATAAGACATCAAGCATTTTTTTCACAACTAATGTTCCTTCTGAGTCTTACTCCCTCCTTCCTTGTCTTACTGTCTTCCAGGTGTTCAAGTTCCCCCCTCTGCAACCAGCTAAAATGTCCTTATCTCACCCTCCTTTTCTACAACCATTAAGCTTCACCTTCCCCCTTTGGAAAATCTGCCTTACCTTCTCTTTCACAACCATGTCTTCACCAGGACATCTCCTCTGAAGTTACTGCATATGCACGGGAACACGTTCAGCTCCAGTGTCACTTCAACCTCAAACATGGAACCTCCAACCTAAACTCTCAGCTCCAATTTATTGAAACTGAAAATATTCTTGGAGAGACATAACACCAAGCTAGGAGAACCAAAGAGATCATCCAGTGAGACAGGAGAAGAATGAAAATAGTGTTTTTAATATCATTTACAGCAAACTTACAGTATGTATTTCACATCACATATTTCTAAACTGCTCATCTGGAAAATATAAGCTGCAAAAATACAGAACACAGTACTCAAAATATATCGAGCATGTGGTTTCTCTTTCTTATTTTTTCATTTTTTATTTTTTTTTAATCAATTGTACAGTGAAACATTTCCTTTTTCCAAACCAGGTTTTGGTTTATTTTTGAAGTGTTGCTAAATATCTGCAAAATTATCAGCAGGCAAACCAGCACACTCCAAAGACCTTTTTGAGGACCACTTTCCTTTGGGCACTGTAGGAAAAGACCAACCTGCAGCTGAGGCAGGGGTAGAAGCACCAGGTCCCATAAATGCTGCTACAGACCATCTCCTGAATAACCTTCTTCACATACAACCACCCACCAGCTGCAAACACTTGCCAGAGAAGTCCTGAGCCTCCAGAGCCTGGAAAAACTCTCACCAACCCAGTTAAGAGTTGCAGGGCACGTGGTGGACCTGCCTCACTGAAATGCATTAATTCTGTTGTTATACTATAGAGAAACATGAGGATGGAGAAGGGAGTGGGTTAAGGAACAAAGTACCTTCCTACTAGTCTTATTAGCCAAAGAAAAAGCCTCTCAATATTTGCCAGAGCCAGAGAGGGGCCTGTTGGTTAAGGGCAGGAGAACTTTCCCAGTCTGCTTTGAATTTTAACCTCTCAAGTTTGCTCAGCTGTAGCTGCTGCTATGGGGTCTCAAGGGTGGAGAATTACCAGGTTACAGAGGCAAGGCATATGCTCCTGATCAACCTCTGCATCAGGAAAACAAGCAAAGAGAAATCAGCCAAACTAAAACTTTGCTTTTCCTCCACCATGAATGAAGCCTGGCCCAGGACTGG
The DNA here is from genome assembly GCF_000747805.2 of Chaetura pelagica. NCBI lineage: Eukaryota > Metazoa > Chordata > Aves > Apodiformes > Apodidae > Chaetura > Chaetura pelagica. The sequence goes on from NW_009953813.1 coordinate 177,305, forward strand.
CTGGGCAGCACCGTCCATTCTGCTCACAAAACATGTCAATCCAAGAGCTGCTTTCCTCCTGCCCCCACTCCCTCCACTCTGGCTGATTTTTACATGGTACTCATATCTCATCTATACTGAGCAAAAGGAGTTTTAAAATAGTCTCACTGCCAATTTCCCATCTACTGCCATTTATGCATTTCTAGCTCACACAACCACAAATGTCCCCATCCCTGCAATTTGATGTACCTACATCCAGCAGGGAAAAAAACAAACATTTCTGCAGACTGCAGCTGACTTGTATCAAAATCCTAATGAACACCACATTTATTGTACTTTATTTACATGGCAATCACGTATAATACAATCCAATACAGCGTTCCATTGCAGTGGTAGGCACTATGGGTTTTAAAAGGTCACAGCTCTTCCCCTGCTCCCATCCCCACCCCTCCCCCCTACAGACATGGTACCAAAGCAAGCCAAGAGCTCCCTTTTGCACTGTCCCAGCTCTGCTGCACCTCTCCACTGAACCCTGCTGAGATGGCTCCTTCCCAAACATAGGTGATGGGAGATGCTCTCGTGCTAACACGGATACTCCCCAGCCTTGGTGGTCGTAGACCATTGGCAACCCTTAACATCTGTGTAGCCTCTTCACATTGTGAAGGCAACGTGGGGCTGTAGGCAAGCTGTACCCACTGAAGACAGCTTGTGGGCCACCTGTTTTAATCCCACTGCATGTAAGACTTCAGGAAAACAGCTGTGAGACTTCAAGAGGGATCATTCTCCTCCCATCAGGCTGAAAGCGTCGCAGGCAAAGAACAGGGGTAATTTCTTCCTTTCAAGTTCACACGATTCGAGTTGTGAGGCACTGAAAACATCACACTGAGATGCAGTTTACATTGAGGTGTAAATGCACTGGTGTTTGTGCAATGCCACACAGCAAAAGAAAAGGGGTTTGAAGATATGTGGCAGGCAGAGATGACTTTTGCTGTCCTACCAACTGGCAATTCAATCAGGAAGAATGAAGGGATGTTAGGACATATGTGACTGATTCCCAAGAGATTTTTGCTGCTGATCTAAGAGCTGTGCAAACATTGCAAATAAAATTTGCACCACCTGCTTCACCTTAAAACCAATTTGGTTTTGTCTGAGTTCATAACCTTTTCATGTTTGCTCTTGGTAATTACTCAAATGAATGCATTAAGTGGTAGGAACACTGGAAGAGACTGAGAATTTCAAGCATCTGTGAGAGAATATTCCTGGAAAGTGAACTATGAAAGGGAAGCCAGCCCCTTTGGCTGTTCTGGAGCAGTGTTTGTCCAGTGGCACTTTGCCCACTGGCATTGAGCAAGGAACCTCTTACTCAATCCCTAATCACATACTTTTGAACTAAGTATTTGTACCGATGAGAAAATTCCAGCCTAGGGAACTCAGGGAGCAGAAATATCCCTCATGGTTTCTGTGGCCAGTCAGAACAAACCAACACACAGGAATTATAAGAAAGCTTTTCCAAAGCTCCAGACCACAGATGATATGCAGAAACAACCTTGCAAATACACTGGAGGCATTTTCTTGGTTTTCTCAGCAATTTGCAAGGAAGAAACAAAAGGGAAAAATCATTTATGAAATGGCTAGAAATTATTTGCTGAGTTGGACTTGACAAGTTCCTTATTGCTTTCTGCCATTTGCAGACATCAACTGTGTATAGAGCAAGCACAGCACTACAGCCTGTCAGGGTATTGCTAATAATTTCCTTCCTTGGGTGTGACACTCTGCTCTGCCACACTTAATCTGAAGTAAGTGGAGGAAACATCACAAACTCGTAGTATCCCAAAGACCCCATCCCTGGAGTCACTCCATTCGTCAAAGAGAGACCCAAGCAAAGTTTTGTTAAGAGAAACAGCACGTACATTGTACACAATCCTATGGATTGTCCCACTCTTGCAGCCAAATGAATGGATTCCTCTGTCCATGTGGCTTCTCCTGAATCCCCTGTGTCCTCTCAGGACAGAGGGATGCTCACAGTCAAGCAGCTGTGACAAGACTGAAGCTGAAAGAAAAGCACTCTGCTCATACTCTGTCAGAGAAAACACAGGTATTGCTCCTGAGGAGACAAAACCTCCTTCTGCTCCACTGGATTCAGGAAACAGACAATGCCCTAAGATTTTACTTGACATTGCTAGTTAATGAAGAAGAACCTAATACCTAAGAACTGCTGAAAGGCCATTTTTCAGTGAAGCAATTATATTAAGACTCAGATTGGCTAGAAATTAATAGCAATTATAGAAAACATCATTTGCAGCCTAAAATCAATAGATTTAGTGTATAAAACCAGAACAAACTACAATATTTTGAGCCTGTGTAATACAAAGTGAGACCTGCTGGCATCTCAGGTAAATTTAAATGCCAGTCAACGACCCCAAACACCTCACATTGACTTGGTAAAGCCAAGCTGTGCTTTGCTATTGGGAGGAAGGAAGAACCATGGCTGGAGAAAGGAAGCTGCTGGTCAGTTTGGAAGAAATGTCCACAAACCATGGGGGTCAGGGAGCTAGGGCAGGTAGGTCCATCCAGCAGCACTGAAGGGTGGAAAATTCTCACAGGGACTCTTGGAGGCTCAGCCACAATGCCCTGGTTGTTCCTTTCCTTCTTGGCTCAAATCTCAACAATCAGGTAACCAAAGCTGAGCCTGGCTCATGTCAAAGGCTCCTATCACACCATAACCTGTCTTAATAAACTGCTGCCTATATTCACACCACTTGTACCTTGGCTGCCTTGTAGGGACAGGACAGGATCATGTTGGAAGGAAAGGAGAATATTCAGTCTCATGGAGTTGCTGCCAACAAAAAAGGCAAGTCACAGCAGCAGCATGGGATGTTAGGAGAGGTGAACTCAGATTTAGGAAAGAAAAGCAAAAACTCCTAAAGCAAAAGGGAACAGGTCAGTATTATTGCTTATATCCAGGGATGCTCTGCCCTTCACACAGGAAACCTGTGAACTTTGCAGACATTAAGCAGATCTAGAGATCAACCTGCTTCTCTCTGCAAAAATAGTTCATGAGAAATTAGGTGGATATGTGAGCGTGGCTGTGTCTAAAGGCAGAGTGAGAATAAGTCTGGAAACCCTTGTGAATAAAGGAACAAAGCTGTTCTCACTTCAGTCCAGTGAAGCATTTGCAAGTCGTTCATGCTGACAATTCCCCATGTTGCCTGCCAAGAGTAAACCACACATCACACCAAGACTGTCCAAGTCTTAAGAAAATATTAAGCCAAATACATCCAGATGTGAGGAACTCTCACACAGCAGCAACAGCCATGACTGACACAGGGGCTAAATCTTCAGCTGTGCCTGTAGCCTTCAGGTTGTCTGGAGCAGAGTGAAACTGCTGGTTACAGGATGGAGTCACCTGGTCTCCCCAGACCTTGTTTACTGAGAAAAAAATGTGTCTGACTGAGACATGAAGACAAAGCTGAAGTACTTTGCCTCCAACAGGCCTTTGATGAACACAAAACTCTGATGGGGACAGGAAGGACTCCAAATCTCCTTCATGCCCTTATTTTTAATTATTTTTCTTTTCAAGTAGAAAATGCCAATGCATCTCAGCCATTTGGAAATACTCCAATCACTTTCCAAATGTCTGCAGGCCATCAGTTCAGTTCTGAAGCATTTTGAAGCACAGCTAACTCAGCTAATTGAAGATAATTCCTCTCTGCATCTTTCCTTTTTCACCTTCCCAGCAAGGTGAGACCCAACTGAGATTAATAATAGCAGCACTAAGTAGTTCAGTGCATTTTGCAGGGGTATGGCAGCGTGAGGCCCTCTTAGTTGGATTCCTAAAGAATGGAAGGTTGTCTAGATAATTCAAACTATGGCCTTTTTGGTCCCACTGTACAGCCAAGATGTGCTGGGCTAAGTCAGAGAAATGTAGGATTTCAAGACGTAAAAAAAAGAAGGACCTGAAAATGCATCCTCTTGTTTGACAAAGATGCAAAGAAACCAATGGGAAAGAATCTAGTGTTATCTGCACCAATTTTAGATTGGGGTCCCCTTCCGAATCCACTGGGGCTATGCCGAGGTGGGATCTGTGCAAGGGAAAGGAAACCCCAACAGGAAGTCATGCAAGGCAACCAGAGAATCCCATAGAGACTGTTAAATCCCAAGTAGTTTGTATCTCCAACACCTCATTCCCTAGCAGCCAGCCATGCAGGGAACACAGTGCTTGGAAATGTCAAAAGAACATTTCTGCTGAGACCTCGGTCTCAGCAAAACCCTGAATTTCAATGCCCCTGATATATGGAGAAAAAAATTCCAACATTGGATCTGGCTAGCACAGCTCAGACCATGCCCCTGCTTCTGTTCCTAGGAATGGGCATTTTTCTGACTCCATCCTTGCTCTTAAGTTTCCTGCACAGTTAAGGCAGCAGCGGGATGGAAGCAAAGTGCCGACAGGCCAAGGCCCAGACTGCAATTTGGGAAGAGGAAGGATGTCTGAGACTCTTCATTTGTTATTCTACAAGAAAAAATGGGTTGCAGGCAAAACTGGCTTGTGGCTTTGAAATCAGAATAAACAAGGAGCCTGCTGGGATGGATGAAGGTTTTGGTCTGTGTGTTTCCTTTAAACTAAAGCTCTGTTCTTGAATCTGTACCAAAGCACTGACAGTGAAGCCCTTCATGATGCAGGCATCTGATGCACCCTTAAGAAGAAAAAAAAAGAGTGGGATGTGGGGAGAGCTCTTCAAAAGTCGCATTATCAAAAGAAATAAACCAGCAATCATGCAGGGATTTTAAGTTACAGCTTAAAAATCATACAAGTGACCCCATTCAACTCTATCTCCCATACATAGCAAGAGAAGAGATGAAATAATAAAAAACTATGAAGTGTCCTGGAATCCTGTTTCTATAACTCTGGTCAAAGGGGATTTTTAACTGTACTGACAAACCACAGCTCTTCAACACTGGGAGTTTGTTTTGCATCATGTCAGTATGCTATTGTCCTTCACCTTGGGCTTTAGGAGGGGAAAAAAAAAGAGAAATTGTGAAAGGGGTTACAGAACTTCAAGCAATCAGGCTTTCAGAAAGGTTCTATTCTGGGACATTTGTGTTCAAGTCTGAATGTGTGTGTATAGTATGAAATTATCAGCTAACATTTGAAAAGACAGCAGTCTAAGTAATAAATTTTCAGAATGAAGAGAACTGTACAGAATGATTTCAAAGGCTTATACTTGACAATTATACATATTTTATGAGACAGTTATGCACCTTGTGCCTTTTTAAATTCACTGTTTTATGGATGCAGTATCTCTGTTTTAGCAGACAGGATATACTAAACCAATCTACTGGTCTAATAAGCATCATTTACCACCCATCACAACAATGGCACTGCATAGCTTAATAACTTCTTTTTTTCTTAAACTCCTTCATTAATCAAGTGATTCTGAACATGGCTGCAAACCAAGAATCAAATATATGCAGTTACAATATTTGTCAAGTATTTGGCACAGTGGAGTTTATTTGATACACTCTTTTTTTTTTTCTTCTTTTTTGCCCTTAATGTTGCTGAACATATAATGCTGTGCATAAATTACAGACACATATGTAAAGTCAGTCAAGTGGAAGCAGTTTGATATCCCACACCCATGTTTCAATGCCTACATAAGAGTAAAGTCTGCTAAAAAAGTTGTTGAACATGAGTGACAAGTTATTAACCCTCTGCAATTGTGCCAGCCCTGGGGTGTCCACTGCCAGCAATGGACAAGGGGAAGATCAGCCCCTCTGCCAGCTGCATGGAATTGATGTCCAGCATTTGATTCAACATGCCAGGTTACTTCTCTAAACATCTGCAAGTTCACAACGGCTTCAAAATACAAACAAAAAAAGGAGCTTTTTGATTATGTTGCTAACCCTTAAAACCCTTCTGACATTTAGTCCATTGGATGGGTCTGGTTCTCAGGTAAAACTCATCAAACACAACCAATTTGTATTGCTTCCCAGCAGGAATGTTTTGGAAAAGAAAAAATATGCATGCAAAATAAACCTGACCCAATGCTTCTGGAAATCAGATGAAAGTTTCCCCATTAGTTTAGCAGGCATAGATAAGACTGCATTGCAAAAACAAAGCCAGATCTGCTCCTGCATGGATATTTCTTGAGCATCTGAATGAAAATTTCAGAGGTGCTCAATGCTGGTCACCCTCTGCTCCCATGACCCAGCCTTCTGCAGGAATACTATTTGCACATCTAAGGGCAAAACATGGCCTCCAGGAGGGGAGATTATTCCACCTTCCTCACATGGCTTCCACTGAAGTGAGTAGAATTTCCCAGGTGAAAAAAAAATAAATAAAAAAAAAAATCAATTGTGAGGGTTGCAGGATTAAGGTCAGTATTCCTTTCATCTTGTACACACACACACACTTTAAAGAAAACGTCCACCACACAATTTCTAGATTGCAAATTATATATATATATGTATATCTTTAAAAACTGGAGAGAACATAAACAGCCTCCTCATATTTCTATATATATATGTATTCACTGAGTCACATAGAATATGAAAAATCTATATTATGTAAATCTTCATATGATCTATAATTCTCCAATTGTTTTTATAGAGACACAGTGCATTTGTTCTCTTTTTTAAAAACATATTATGTGTCTTCATTGGCTTGGTAGCATATTAGAATGAAGGCGAATGGATAAAAAATGCAGAGGATTCAAGAAACCCCTTGAGTCACATTGTGTTTGGGTGAATTAAACAGGATCCTTCCCCAAACTAGCATAAATAAATCCTCCCTATGGAAAAGTGTCAGCGATTTAAGGGTTAACAGAGATTTGAAAATAAGTTAAGGAAAAAAACTTATTAGAGGGCCACACAGACAAGTATTTGGAATTCATCCCCCTTTAAAAATGACAGCACGTTTGGCAAGTGTGAGCAAATGTCTTGAACTTTACTGGGTTTGAGAGATCTGAGCAGAGCTCTTCACAGCCAAGCACGAAGCTGGAATCTGTGAACACCCTCGGCTGGAAGGACTCGGACACCCTGACAGCACCGCGCGCCACCGGGAAGGTTTCCAGCAGCTTTCAAGGTATCTGCCGTGGACTCGTGGCTGGTGATAAGTGTGACTGGTGGAACAACTCCAGCACCACTCCCTCTTTGCCATCACAGAGTGCAGGGGGTTCGAGCAGCACCCAAGCTGCAGGGCTCCACGTACCCCTGGGACCCTGTTGGCATTGCTGTTACCACCTCACTTTCTCTGTGCCTCCTGCCCAAACCTGCCCATCTGCCAAGCTCTCTGGTGAACCTCTGCAGATGCCCTTCTTGGAAGCTCGTGCTGTCACCAAAGGGGCTGGTACCCAGCCACAGCAGCTCCCTCCTTTCTCCAGCACCCTGCACGATTTCACAAGTGATCCCGTCAGAAGATGTTGTTCTCAAGAATCCTGGCTGGGTCTGACTTTGAGAAAAAGGCAAAAGTTTCCTGTGTTGCTGTTGTTGTTTTGCAGTTGTGTTTCTTCATTCTCACGCTCTTCTGTTTTTTTATTAAAAAGGACCCTTATTATTAATACAGTTCACCCCTCCACAGTTACTATAAAACAGACTCCATATTTTCACACCACTCATGATCTTCAAGGTTATAGATAAACTTTGTCCTATGTGATTGATTTGGGGGCACTGAGTCCCGCCCCAGATTGTCTAGGGTGAGAGTAGAGGCAAAAAACTCACTAGTGCTGAGACCACCTTCGTGGTTCTTGATGTATCTTTTATAGTTTTTCCTCAAGCACTGCCAGGTGGTTGTATATAAGATGAATGCAAAAGACTTGAGGGCTATAGCAATGCTAACATACAGGTATCTATAGACCACGTTGTCGTACAGCGCACAGGCTCCTTGCTCGCCACAGAACGTGCTCCAGAACAGACAGGTGGAGTCGATTCCAGCCCCAAAGATCAGTGGAGGTGGGATAAAACCTGTCAAAAGAAGAGAGACAAATCATGCTTTTATGATCCTTATGATAAAGAGAGAAGATGTGATTGCACTGAATAGAGAGGGCACTTTATCAAGGTTAATGGTCCCAGCTGCAGCCTGTGCTTCTCATTTTTAAGTTCTAAATCAACCTAAACAAAGTCTGTGGGTGAGTTTTAGCTTGGACTCCACATTTATGGAAGGGACTCCTGCTGATATCAATATGCAGGGATGATTTTACTCAAGTTTAAGTGGCTTTTATTAAGCTTCTTGTCTGCCTAATGAGACTAATGAGTGGAGGGGTAAATGAAAGAGGAGGACAGCCTTGCTGTTTGCTCTCTTTAGATACTGGAAATTCTGCACTCTGGGGTGTTCACCTGAAGGATGTCATAGGACTCCAGCTCAGTCTGAAATCAGCTGGGGCACTGAGGTCTAGGTTTGGACCTTTCCCTGACACAGGAGAAGGCCTCCTCTGGGTCTATGGAGAAGAAACTAATACATACCAAAGATTGAATCTGAAAAGAAGGAAAAAATTCAGTGCACCATAAAATGAAATATAACAGCAGGATTCTCCCACAGCCACTGCAGCTAACTACTGATAAGTGCTTCTCAATCATAGTTTGCAGCAGAGCTGCAATCTTACAGCAAAGTAATCACTCCAATCTAATTTAACTAATAAAGGCAATGTTTTTCTTCTCTACTTTTCCCCATCCTACAGGGACATTGTAGAGGTCCCCTGTTTCACATTACCCTGACAGTAGCTAGGACATTCACTTTCCAGCTTTGCACTCCCCAGCCAACACACATGCACCAAGAGTGGATTCAGAAGAAAATGTGGATGTTCTACATATGGAAAACCATTTCTCTTCCTTCTGCTACATTTACGGGGGAAGGCTGGAAGTGGATAAACACTGGAAAAAACCCTGATTGATAAAATCATGACTGTAGGTTAAGACAGCAAGCACAGGAGAGCATCATATCTATAAAACACAATAGCAGGTAGGCACAACATACCCCTGGCAGTATCACTCCATTCACAGGGGCTGTGATGCCTGAGACTCTATAAATACATGTGTAACCAAACAGGCACAAAGTCTGCAGTTTCTAGACAGAAAAGTGTTTAATCTTGGATTCAGTTTCATCATTAACCTGGATTTCCAGGCTTAAAAAAGGTATCTTCCTTCAGCTTGTCATGAACAAAGTAGTGATATTCATGACATGTATCCTAAGACTACAAATAAATTAGTTGTCTTCACTGTTCCCTGTGGTAGGTGAGATGTCTTTATTTTATTTTGTCAGTGACTAGAGCTCTGCAGATTTTGTTTGATCTTCCTTATATATTAATAAATGCAGGTGTTAAGAAAGGCTATATGGGCTTTTGGTACTAATTTTAACCAGGCATTAATAGCACAAATGTAGCACATAAAAACAGATGATACAAAAGCAACACAATTTTTTTCATCAGAAACACTAGTTTCAGCCACCACATCTGAAAACCTGGTTTTGTTCTGGAGAAAATGTCAGTGCCAGCTCCCTATTTGTCATTTCAAATGACTGGAAATTCCAGACTAGGCTGGTTCTGCTTCTAAGTAAAAAGATGCTTTTTCTGTTGAAACCTGTGGACAATCACACATTCAACCTGGAATTTAAAACCAAGCAAAAAGACTGTGCTGCTGAATGCAGCTTGTGTGCCCAGTGCTGCACTGGTGCTGGATGCCACCTCAGGGGTAACATCCAGACATGGCAGTGATCAAGGAGACAGGAGCAGCACGGTTTTTGGAATAAATGAAAACTGCATTTAAATCACAATTTTGAGGTGTGAGACCCTCCCTACTCATTGATATAAAGCTTTGGATTTGCATAGGCTGAACTTCAGAGAGAGCTACCATCCCCATCTGCTGGCTTCAGCTGGCTTTCCAGGTTTTCAACATAATTTGGCCTGGAAATTGCTCTGCATAAATACTTGAGGAAGGACCTGCTTCACTGAACTCCAAAGCTACACCGATGTGAATGCAGGCATGGATGTGGGAAACGTAAAGAAAAATATTTTAAAACCTTTTAGCAACCAGTGTTTCAGGTCATCTTTACAAAAGGGGAGGACAAGAGATTCAGAGGAATGACTCAGTGCCTAAACCCTCTGTGACATGGGAGTTAAGGGGTTGCACTGCAGATTGGAAAGTCCTTCTTGGAGAGAAACACTGTGGTTTTGTCACATTGGAATAAGAGAGAGAAACAACATGGATTTGTAGGAAAAACAAAATCATGTGCCCTGGTAAGCAGAGTGTGCTGAGATGCACAGTGAACACCATCCAGAAAGGATGCATCCAGGATCCAAAACTCTTTGCCATTCCAGACATTTCCATTCCAAATCTTTGGCTCCAACAGCATTTCTTTACACTCTTCTCCGAGAAACTGCAGCAACACTTTTATATGAAGACACTGTTACACTGCCCTCTCACAGCAGAATTCCTGTGGAATGAGATAATATATCCAGGAGGATACCAGGAGAGTTCAGTCGAGTTTCATGTTATTACAGTGAATATTAAAGAGATTCAATCATGTTTTACCTCTTACAGCAAAGTGTTGCAAAAATTTCAGCTATATATATATTTCATTGCAGAAACTGTAGGGCTGTATAAAAAAGCTGCTTCTGTCTTACTGAAATCTATTAGCTAAGATTGCACCTCCGGGTCTCATACCTCCTATATTTAATACTCTCCTTTGGTTCAAGAAGCAGCTATTATCACTCTCCTAAGTCAAAGCTTAAAGGTGAACAGAAAAGCTTTTAAAATAAATCAGTAGAGCTATTCTCAAACCAAAGGTTGTTAAAGGCAAGATTTGGATACCCTTGCTCTTATTGAAAAGTACCTTTCTCCTCATTTTCTGTGGGTTCAAGCTACATTGCTGACATGCTTCAGGATGTATTGTCTTTTTTCATGGGAATTCCTTAGTGTCAGACCAACACATAAAGATTTGAGTTTAAATTCTTACTATGGCTTCTTTATTTAAAGGAAATAAAACAAACCTATTCAACTTAAGCATCCATGTCTGAGCCTGGTTTTGAAGGCATCCAAGATGCTGCCATCTCAGGAGGCTTCTTTCTTTTTTAAGGAAAAGAGAAAATCTCCCCCGTTTGGTAGTTCTTCATTTAGAAACAACAGCTCACAGCCCTCCTCCTTGCACACTTGCCTGCTGACACTCTGCATTTAGACAGCGAGAGCTGAACACAGGCCAAAACCCAGGAGCAGCCCCAACAGCTGAAGAAAATGCTTGAACCAGAGCTCACCCAAGCCAAACCAGAAGCTCCCCTTTGAGCTGTGTGAGCTCTGGATAAGGAGCTCTGTGACTGTAGCTACTTCACCAAAAGCAATGGAAATCTAATAGGCTTTACTGTCAACTGGTGTGGGACCACCATTTCCTATGGGGCTAATGGGGAATAGGATGTCACCAAAAAAAAGTGAATGAAGTCACTTGTTAAAAGCAATGTATGGCACCTTGGGATTTTTGGTCCCTTACTTCCCACTGCCTTGTTGCAACCTAGGAGATAGCATTTGCCTCTCCAGCTTATTCCTTTGAGATTTGGGGGGGTCATGCAAGGAAGGTAAATAAGTAAATTCCACCCCCACAACACACAGAAAACTTGTGCATGAGATGGACCCACACAATGACAGATCAGAGAGGATTTTTTCCTGAATCATTAAGACGAATGAGCTGAAATGTAGGAGCTTTAAATTAAGAGCCATCTCTTCAAAAAGGGAAAAAACCCTCCACTCAGAAACAAGAAGCAGGAGAGTAACAGCCCAGTGTAGACATTTAATTCATATATAAAAAGCACCTACTGTTCCAGAGGAAGAGCCATATGCATTTTAACGAGATATTCATCCACAGGAGGATACAAGGACTTGGGCTGTCTCATTCCATTGTTTCCCTTTCCAAGAGACCCACAGGAAGTGACAAGCACACCATGTCATGCAGGTTCTGTCCTTCAACTGAGGATGAAAACACATATCCCTCTCCTTTGGCAAGCTGCTATACAATAGTAATTTTGCAAAGCTGCTGACATGTTAATAACAGCTATAGAAGAATAACTGGTTGTGTGGGACCAGGGCAGAAAGAGACATTTCTCATGCAACACTGCATTTTCTTCCATTTGCACAATTCATGTGGCAGGAAAAGTGCCTTCAGGAGCCTTGATGAGATATCCTCCATAGAGAGGGCTTGGACACCGTTGCCTCAAAACCCACTCATTACAAGAGAGTAGACATCAACCTTTGCATGCTAAAAATACAGTTTTCTGTGAGGGAGGAAAGGTTGGGAGAGAAGAACATGAAATGTTGGTACATACCTAGCAAACGAAGAAGCAGGAAAAGCACCCCCAAAGCATAAGACTTGAGTTCGGGGCTCACGGTTCTACAAGGAGGGAAGGAGAAAGTGAAATTGATTCATGTTGTTCTGCTTTGATTAACACACCCCGTGGCTATTCTGTGCTGTCAGCCAAGATGCCACCACCACCTCTTCTAAAAGTCATTAATGGGGTTTTTCTCCTCCCTTCACCTGAACTGCCTGAAGCCTCAAAAGTAATTGCATCAGTGGCAGGTTCAGGAATTTAGCGAAGTCATTAATAACAACAGCTAATCTTGTAATAGGATGGGGAAAAATGAAATTCCCATCCCTGTAAATAATAATTTACAAGCTCTCCATCATGTTTTCAAAGCTCCAGATGTTGAGAGTTGGTGAGAGAGAAAACTTTTTATTCTGAGACTTCCCAGACTAAGGGGAAAAAGAGACAGAAGGATGATGAACGAAAAGGCTCAGTCAGCCTGTTAAATCAAACCTTCCAGTGAGGATGTGCTCAAGAAGACTCGTTTTCATAGGTAGAAGGGCATCAGCATGTGATTTATTATTCTTTTTTTTTTTTTTTTTATGCTAGGAAGACAATGGTTGTACTGCCTTTTACTATGAACACAACCCACTCTACTGCATGAGTGTTATTGTTCAAAGGTGCTTTAAAAAATAACTCATGGCTTTCTAATTTCCTGAAGGATGTTACTGGCTAAAGTTGTCTTCTTGGGGTAGGGTCAGCAAAGCCTTTGGAATTTCAGAAATCATTAATTTGGTCTTAAATCTTATAATAGCATTTTATTTCCCACAGTACATAAAGGCTGGGAAAGCAGGACAGTGATTCCTGTATGAATAGATTCATCACACAGGGGAACTTAAACAGTCTCAGCTACCTCTTCCAGTAGCTTCTTACAGAGGTTTGTAGTCAGCACTGCTAGTGACATCCATGCCACCACCCATGGTGGCAGTGGTGCTCCTCTGCATACATTGAAGGGGAGTCAGGCAATACTGATGAAACAGCCAGGAACAGCAACAGGTTTTAATTTAAGAGAAAACCATTCTGATCACCTGCCTTCACTACCCTGGCCAGGTAACACCATAGCATGACTCCTGCATGAAGCCTCTGACCAAGTTGCCACCTGGAGACATCTCCTTTTCTCACTGACTACAGCAGTGAACAAATGGCTTGCCTAGACTAAAACATCTATTTTGTAGACACTGAAGTTAATTTTAAAATCAACTACAGGAGCTGCCAATGACACTTGTCAACTACCATGGACAGCAGGGACACACTCATATGCCAAAGCTTTCTTTTAGCAATACTAGACATCACTTGCAAGGGAGCATGAGTGGTATATGGTGAGTAGCTGTTCCCTGTACATACTAGTGGCTATCAGTGATTCTGAGGGGACTGCAGTTACTACTTTGGGTGTGTGAACTGTTTATTTCCTACAGCTGTGAGTGGAATGTTTTTAATATTCCCTTGCTTTTCTTATTTCCTTGTATTCTTCCTGGCTAGCAACTGGCTTATCTCATTTGAAGTTGACAATAGGATGTCTCTTTTCAGGATCCTACAGGTGCTGGCAGCTCCCCTGAGCAAAGAACTCTTCAAACTTCAAATTACTTTTGCCACAATCTTTATAACAAGAAATTTGATTTCCCTTTAGCTACTGTAGATGCAAAGAGAGAAAAGAACTCGTAGTGGAATATCTCATTTTGTATCCTGCAGGGAGACATGCCCTCACTGAGGAGTTCTGTCCGAGATCCACTCAAGACTGTGTTTCTAATACAGACCTTATTGATTGAATGTTATTGGAATTTTCTAGGCAGAAGAATGGATCTGTTACTTTTGCCTCTGGTTACTATTTTCAATAAGTGACAGCCCAGACAGATAAGTAATTCTGGATAAAAGTGGTTTTAGATATATGCATATATCATAAGGTGAAGATATATGCATATATCATAAGGTGAAGATATATGCATATATCATCAGGTGAAGTGTTCCATGTGTCTGGAAATAACACAAGGTCAGTCATTTCAATAAGCTACTTTCCCCCATCTATTCATATTGGCTAACTCAGAGTTGTCCTTCAGACTTTCAAGTTCCTTCTGTTCTTGGACTTGGTCCAGCGTTAGAGAAGTTAAACTCTAGCCAGGGAAGTATTGACCAAAGGCTGCCTTTGCTGCAGCCTTTCATTCCTCCACAGTTTGTAAGATCTCCAAGCCATCTCTAGAGGTATCTTATTAAGCCAGTAAATACTGAGAACACGGGCCTGCAATTCTGCCCCTTTCCTGATGCAGCTGTAATGTCCTTACTACCTGGACTGGAAACCACACTTCTGTATCTCCCTTCCCACGTTAACCCCAGCCTTGGTAAGAACAAGGCTGCCACCTTCCTTTGCATCACCCCTGCAGGGATCTTCTCTGCTTGCAAGCCCAGTCACACCTCACTTCCATTTCACCAAAGCTGTATTTGAGCAACCCCTGCATGTTCCCTGACACGAGGCCAGGGCTGGGTGAGGGCCCCCCGGCTCCCTCCAGTCTCCCCCGGTCCCTCCCACCCCGAGAGCAGGTCCCAGCCAGCTCATGGGCTCCTCCCAGCATGGGTCCTACCTGATGAGGATGATGACAGAAGGTGTCTGCGCCATGGCCCCGATCATGCTGCAAACACACATCACGCAGAGGAATGTCAAGAAGGCCTCTTCGCAGCCGGGACTGGGGCATTTGCCGGGAACGACGGTGGCATTTTCGGCAGGGACCGAGGTGAGGCACGAACAGCCACTGAGGTTCTGTGAAGGAGCACAGGGGTTCAGGAGGAGCAAGAGCTCTGGTCCCCACCACCTGCCCTCTGTAAGGAGGGCTTGCCAACAGCAACTCGGAATCCTCTAGCAGTCAATTAAGTAACTCCTAAGTGCTTGTTTGGGGAGGGATTGGAAAGGATTTCAGACGCGTGTCAGCTCTGCTGCACGCAAGCAGCAAGGGAGGGGCTGTCCCTTGGCTTGTTTCTTCTGCTCCTTTCAAGTCTCTTCCATAAATGTCACTGCAACAAAATTATCACCAAGTTATACCCCTTTGGAGGAGAATAAAGAAACGATCTGTATCCCTGTGACAAGGAAGATCCCCAAATTATGGTTCTAATTACTTTGTTATTTACCTCTGTCCTCTTGGCTGTTGCAATTAAACTGAAGTACGTTAAAAGCAGGTAAATCTACAGCTCTGTTGGTGGCTGCAGGTTCAGTGCTTGCTCCCAGTACCTGGAATTCTGGGAAGGAGCCACCCATGATGGATGCTGCAGCTCATCAAGAGCTGAACTATCACAGATTGGTGGCACAGACACTGCTGGACTCAAGTGCACTACAAGCTAATAAATGACATCTGGTTCAGAGGGATTTGTGTTGAGCTAACAGCTGAAGTCAGGCAAGATAAACTTTATCAATATGTGATCACAAGGAGGGCAAAACTACTGCATTTTTCTTTGATCTCTTCCACAAGAGCAGAATGTGAAAAGAAGCTTCTCCTGCCAGTCACAGATTTAGGGATTTATATATTTTTTTATTTTCCAACTTGCCCTCCTGAATTTCTGAGTGGAGGATGTCAGTGCAATTAAGGCACACAATACTACCAAGAAATCCCTTAACGAATACAGAATGAAACAATCATAAATGATTCATGGCTTGTATTCATCAACCCGCTGGGTTTGCAGGTCACATGTTTGTAAGAGGAGTAACACCATAAAATAAACCACTGAAAAACAACTAAATCACCTCCCCTTCCCCCCTGCCACATTCAAGCTGAAATTCCTTTGCTTTTCTGCTAGAGTCCCCCTTAGGACCATCCAAAAACATACTTTCTGGTTCACTGCCTCGAAAGAGAAGGATCTGTAGGGACACTACTCTAGCCCTTCTGACACCAATATCTTACTTCTGCACAGGAGTCAAATTATTTTCTTCCAAATAAGTGCACAGAGGGCAAGAGAGACTGCACTGCAGAACTCCAGGGGAGCTGGAGCAGACAAGCAGGTGCCTTTCCGGCTGTCAAACAAAAATTAACATAACAAATTTCAGTGCTGTGAGGTAGAAGCTGCCACCTGAAGGCTTTGAGATGGTGATGATTATCATCACTGCAGTGGTGTTTGCACAGAGGCAACAGGAATTTGTAGTTCTTGGCTCTTAGTGCAGTGCATTGCCAGCAACCAGCCTGGACACGGCCCTGTGGATTAAAACTCAAGTCCAGGAAAGTACTTACCTGCACTGAAATATCTTGGCACAAAATTCCCAACATGCAGAACTAGCTGCTTATGGGCTCATGCCCATGGGCTCTCATCAATAAAGAGAAAGTACCTTTTTCTGGCAATGGTGGGACAGATTCTCCTCCCACTGGTGTGATTTCTTACAAACCATGAGGCAGGACCCCAACTCCATTGCCTGAAACTTTGCCCCTCACTCTGCTTTTCTGACTGTTTTGCACCAAAACAGTGTTAACAGTTTGTACCAACTACATCTGCTTGCTTAGTGCTGCACCTCATCTTTACCTGGGAGATCTTTGATCTTTTATTACTGACAAACTATACAAGTCTCAGACATCAAACAAGGACACATCAAAGGTGGAGTTTCACCTTTGTCCTGTGGAGAGGCAATTCTTTCTATCCGTGCCAAATTGTTATAGATTCTCTTGTCTGCAACCCCACTGCATTCAATCACACATTATCACAGCCTTCCTCTGCCCAGTAGCTTATACATCCACATTTCTGTGTGCACGTGAAGCCACACAGATGCAGAATTTGCACCTTCTAACTGCTGAGTTTGGGGTAATTATCTAAGCAAATTACTTATGTTTTTAATTACTCAGTGTTTTAAACCCTATCAGAGCCAGGAAAGGGGCAGGTTGATATTTCAAGTGCAAAGCCATGAGATGCCAGCATGGTAATGCCAGGCTGGAATTCATGTGTCTCCAGACAAAAGAAAGACACAGAGAAGCAATGGCATCAAACCAACAAGATGCACAACTGAAGGCTTCATGCTCAAGGGTCACACTCAGGAATGGATTGGAAGAGAAATTCCTGAGGGTGCCAGAGCTCAAAAGAAAAAACTAACTGAGGTAGACATTGCTTTTAGAAATTGTTCACAGAGGAAAAGCAGAGTGAGGCACTCAGAAACATCCAATGCAGTAAAGTTAAATAAAGCATTCAGAGAATTTTATGTCCCAGTAAAAAGCAACCCTTGGCTCATCACAGGCATATAACATTCACAAGACCCTCTAGACAGGTCATTACCTGGATTATGGGTTTAAAACCTGGTTTGGCAATTTGGCTTTGCCTCAGAGCCATTGCATGGCCAAACTGGTCCATAATTCTTGATAATGCCCTTTCCAGAGGAAGCTGTTGCTTTACTAATTTGTGTTCAAAACTTTGCTGCAAAAACCCCACAAAACACAGGGATGAAAAGAACCCTGAGATGATGACGAAAAGGCAAAATAAGAAAGAATAAATAAGAGAGAGCGTGAGGGAGAGTAAGGGTTTTGCTTAGAGGTTTGCTCTTGCAGAGCATGAGGTCAGGCAGCTGCAGACTGAGAGGGCAGAGGTGAATTTTCATTACTGTGCTCCTTTCAGAGGAGTCAGAGTTTTGCCCTGAGCGAGGTCACTCCCACACTCCAGCCACAGACTGCACTGGCTGTGTTCTTGCTAAGGGCTCCATGAACAGGTGAGACACTATTCTGTGTGTTCTGTGCAAGCTGGCTTCTTGTTAAAATGATTGTGTTGCCACACCAGGTGTTGACTGTCTCTTGTTGGGAGAGAAGGTAGGAGGTAACACCTTTGTATGTACCACACACCCATGGAGTCCCTTGCAGCGTTGCTGGAAGCATCTTGAAACTGTTCCATTTCTAAGGGATGCCTACGCCTCCAAGGCTGGAGTGGGAATTGGGGAGAAAAGAGACTTAAGTAGGATGAACTCCCAGGTCACCCGGGCCAGGCCGTGAGGCTGCACTTGGTAGCAGTGAGCTTGCACTTCTGCTCACTGGCACTTGCAGGCAGTTTAGAAAGGGAACTTTGATGTCTCCTCACAAAGGAAGGGTGAAGCCATGGAGGGATAATTGCATGTGGTGAGTGTTGATGTCCCTGCAGCTGCAAGTGGTCACTGCAACAAAGGCTGACCTCCCATGGTGTCCACACAGGCATCATGTGGAGCACCTCAGGAACCCCACCTGTCCCCACCCATGGCAGTGGCAGCACTCATAACCCAGAAGACATTAGTGTTTCAGTGGCAAAAAATGGAAAGCAGGCTTTTAGGATAATGTTAAAAATCTACCACATCTTTTTTACACAGAGGTGATTACGTCTTGAAGAGTTTTCTAAAGGAAATAAATTCTTAGATATTGAGAACTGAAAAATGCAGAATGTCTCTGGATGGAGCCTCTGCTCCCTTGTGATATCTGCTCTTGTCACTGCCTCAGAGCAAGGCAGGGAGAGAGAAGAAAGAGGAGTGGGTGGAAAGCTTAAACAAGGGTGAATTGAACCAGGATCTTGATGTATGTCTAGGAGCCAGATTCAGGAAAAGAGCAAGAGAAAAAAGAATGTAAGGATTGGGCAGGTGGAGACGCAGGGAGATGGGGAACTTCAAGAGAAAAGAGAAGCTGATCCCACAGCCCAGGCTAGTGAGCTCTCATGGAGAACGTGGGTTTTACCAGTGGCAAACTGTGTAGATGTCCTCTAGTTCCTCTGCAGAGGAGAAAGACCAAAGAAGGAGGAGGAGAATAGGAAATCCCATCCTGCTTTGTGGGTGATCGTGGCAGACTGCTGCATTTACACCACAATGTGAAAAACAGCAGTGGCTCAGGCCCACTGCTGGATGTAAATGAGCTACTCTACCAGGTACACTAACCTCACACACTTGCTCTCACAGAATCGTTCCTACAAGCAGGAGCTCCTGGGACCTGCCCACTCACCGTGCTGCTGCAGCCAGCAAAGCAGGCAGATAAGTATGTGATCCCATCTGCCCCACAGACTGGAGTGAAGGAATCAGTTTGGCATTCACAGTTGTTATTGCAGGGGGAATATGGGTCCAGAGATGAGGTTGGAGTTGAGCTGGAAAAGAAATAGGAGGAGAAATTATATCAGCCATCAGTGTAATGGTACCGCCCAGCTTTTCCCATCAGGGCCACACAAAGATGGCTTTGAAGTGGAGTAATTACAATTATCTTCTAAAGAGCTACCTACTGTGCATGTAGAGAAGCACCAGAAAAGAAAACACAGAGCAACTGTCTCCAAGTCCTGTGAATACTACAGGGCACCATGTGCCTCACGTCTCCCATCAAAAAGGGTCTGGAGACACACATACACTCTCTTCACCATATCTGAGTTTCCAGGCATCTAAAACCTGGCTCTACACATTCTCCTCAGGCACTCAGATCACCATACAAAGCAGTGTACATCCTTTGCTGCCAGGAGAAACTAGACATTGTGGTGGACCCAACACTATGTAGGTGACCACAGGTGCAGAAGTAAGTTTGGCACCTTGTAATTCAGTTTGAACAATTTTAGTAAAACTCCAGTATCAGCTACAGGTACTCAACTCTCACAGCAGTGAGTGGCATGAAAACCTCCCAAAATAAGAGCCCTATATGATCTTGCCTTCTATTTGGTTGTTGTATATGGTTGTCTAAGAACCAGCACTACCTGAAGGCTGCTTGACAAGAACAATAACATTGCATTTATATTGGTAAGGCTGTTTGAGATCCTGAAACTCACTTGTTTCCATAGGGAACAGTAACCCCTGCCACAGGTCCTGTGTCACATCCCAAGAACAGGAAAGACACATAGCAAGCTGTGGACACCAGGTTCACCAGCATGGCCATCCTGATGGCTCCCAGAGCAGACAGGCTGAGCTTCTTCACCAAGAGGCCACCCAAGAATATGCCCAGACACGCGCAGGGGATTGCTGTCATTCCTGTGAGAGGAAAAATCAGTTAGTAACAAGTGTGAATGAGGCTCAGCAAATTACATTATTACAGCTTGCTACTTTCCAGCAGAAAGATCTGTGCACTGTCACGGGGAGACCATGTAACGACCAACTGCTGGAGTAGCACCAAGCTGGTGTTGCCCAAAAAGAGAGGAATGGATGCTAACAGATATGCTACATTGCACAGAGGAAGCCAGATCTTCCAGTTCTCATCCACAGTGGAGAGATGCCAAAATCCCTGAAATTGGCGTACCCTACCCTAAGCAGCAGCATCTCTAATGCTTCCTTGCAACAGTTGGCAGACAAATAAAGTATAGAATTTTCTGAGGTCTAGACGAGGCTTTGGATGAGCCGTGCTTGGTGTACTTCACAGTAGTCTGGTTTCAAAGATTAGCCAACAGTCACATTTGAAAAGATGAAGTTTTTCCAAACCATGCAAAAACCAGAAGATATCAGTAAGTTCAACAGGAAAATAAATAACTGCCAGGAGAGCAGCTTGCAAGCTCCTTATTTTGATATTAAGATTCACTCATTTCACGATGTCCCAGTTTTTGACAGATCACTGCCAGCTGCCCATCTGGCGAGCTCTGGTTGCTGATCATCCAAGATCAACTCACAGATACCTTAATTGGGTGCTGCTGCGAGAATGGCTGTCATCAACAAATTGCTGGGCCTGCTTGGGAATGAGCAGCAGGAGAAAACAAATGAAGAACCTGCCTGTGCATCAGTGTCCTGACAGGGAATGAATGAACATTGGGAAATGTATATATGGGAAACTGCAGCAGCATAATGTGGTCAGAGAGAAGGGGCATTTGAGAGACAACCAAGGTGTACTAGTTCAGGCATTTGAACTGCTGACTGCAATCCTGTCATGTCCTGTCCAATGGGAAAGGAGGAACAAATAGGAGGAACAGGGTTTCTTAACCCAAATGGAGGTGGCCTACAGAACTCTGAGATACCTAAACCATAAGACAAACAGTTCGATGAGCAGTCCTATCACTTAGCAAGCAATTGCAGTCTTGGGCAATCAAATGGCCCAGTTTGGTTGGGATTTCTGCTGCATTTCAGGGCCATCACAGACTTTCACAGCCTGGCTGCATCATAGCACTTCTCCCAAAGGGGCTTGGTTATAGGGGAAGTGATTTCAGCAGGCTGCAGTGGAAACTGGAGTCGAGGAGAAAGGATGCTGGAGGTCCACCCTGGGTTCTGCAGCCCAGGCACAGCTGGAGCCTAGCACTCCCACAATCAGACACATTTCTAAATGTTGGGCAAGTCACTTCTTGGGCAGCCCAAGCAGTGAGACTGGTTGCACTTACCAGCCATGCTGAACACTTAAATGCTTTTGGATGCTGATATTTGGTGGTCCCTGTGGTTACTCACCCAGGAGCTGGTTGGCAGATGAGGTGGTGAGGTTGAACTGCTGCTCTAGGTACTTTCCCAGGAAGGCTGCAAAGCCAGCCACCACTGCAATCTCCATGCAGGCTGCCAGGATGATGCAAGTGAAGACCGGATTGGAGAGCAAGTGCTTAGTTACTTTGGGGATCACTAGAAGAGAAGAAAAAGGGAGAGGTGTTTTTGTGTGCTCTACTGATGGTGCTGGAGGTGCCTTGGGGTTCTGCTGCAGGACAAACTCATTTAAAATCAGGAGTACTTTTCTATTCTGCACAGACAAGCTGGTTGAAATGTGGCACAATCACAATGAAGTGAAACAACAGAACAGTGCCATCTAAAGATTCAAATACCAGGAGGGTGCAAAAAGAAGTCACCCATGTTGCACCTTACTCGCATCACGCTTACATCTTACAGATGATTTTGAAGTTCTGAAAGATCAGTGTTTTCCAATATTGCTTTTGTTTCCCCATAGGAAGGTCAATCAAAGCCTAGTGTTCTTTTTCCTTGGCCTTTCCCTCCCTGCTCCTCATGAACAATGCTGAGCCAGCCAATGGGGGTCCTGAATACTGTACTCAGCACTGCACAAACTCTTGAAAGCTTTCAGACACAAGCTAACCCAGCTCACACTTGGCCTTTCCTTCTCCTGCCATCCAAATTTGCTTTATTTTCTTATTCCCATATAACACTGGCTTGCTTGCTGAGGGGCAGCTTGTGGCACATTTGGGTGTCAGCTGAAATTCTCCTGCTTAGCCTGGGACCATGGCCACCACAGGCACAAGGAACCTCACGTCTGGGATAGGCACATTAGCCAGCACATTCCCATAAACCAGAGCTCCACTAGCCAAGAGACACCTTCCATGCAAACCCAGCTTTTGAGCCTACAAGGGTGGAAGAGGACACACTGAGCTATTCACTTTGCAAGATGCACACACACTTTAGTTTCCCTCTCCCTTCCTGCTCCCTCCTGAGCCATTAGTGTCCAGAGTCCTCTCCAAGCCCGTCTCTATTTCAGATAAGCAAACATGAGTTACCTGACAAGGGGAAATCTGGCTAATGAATCAGATAGCCCATTTTCTACTTCAGCGAACATTTTAATTATTGCCGAGATAACACAGCTTGAAGAGCATCCCAGTACAGAAGAGAACCTTGCTTTGTCTCAATAGCTGATGACTAATTTCTCCCTGAATTAAATGTGAAAATCATTAAGTTTGAAAATTACCTCGCTGAAGTGTAGTGAAGCCTCAATGGACCCCTATTTGCATTTTGAAAATCCATCCTCCTCATCCCCTATGGTGTACCAGGGTCTGGCAGATGACAGATTGCTCTGGTATTGACTTTTGTTTTCCCTTAGAGCTTTTTTTGGTGCAAAATCTAACTGCACTGGCCTCATAAAGTGAAGGCACAGCTCTTTGTCAAGGGTCTACTTGGGTTTCTTTGGTTCTTTCTTTGGAGGGGTTGAGCAGAAAGGGTTATAATTCAGTTTGACCTAACCTTTTTGGAAGGGGCCGCTCCACAGTTTCTTGTCTCTTTATGTATAAAATCTTTTCTTGTGCTGCAAAAAAATTCTTCCTTCCTGAGGATTTGCTGAACATAATGGAAGTTGCAGGAGGCATAGTACTTTTTTAGAAGAATGAAAAGAAAAAAAAAAAAGGTAGAAAAAAAAACCCTGGGAGGGAGGAACGGGGGCGGGGGGATTCAGATGTAGATAGATCTCAGAAGACACCTGCTGACTCCTTCAGTTCTTTCATGGCCACCTACAGAATTTCCCCTTCTTGCCAGGAAAAGGAGGGAAAATGCAAAGGTGGACTTGGCAACACTGAGCTTGAAAAGCCATATTTAAGGTATTAATGCCTGTTGTGCCTCCTGAGTTCAGTTTGTTCGAGATTAATGGATTCCTCGAGATGCAGCTTTGTGCCAATTCAAATGTAAAGACACAAAGGTCTGCTTCTAACTTTATCCACTAAGTAATAACAACGACAGCCTGTCATTTGCAGGAGAGAATTAAAGATCATGGACATTTATTTCTGAAGCTGGCAAGGCTGGTACCCAACCATCATGCATGACCCAGGTCAAAATCCATCCTTTGTACTTGGCGAGGGACAGGAAAAATTCTGCATTTACTGCTCCACCTCACTCAAGAGAGGAGGCCGTTGTGACTGTCTTGCCTGGAAGTGATGAGCTATGAGTTCTATCCCTTTGTCATTACTTCTTCTCCCTGTGTCAGACAGTGAGTTTTCTGGGACAGATCTTGTCCTCCTCCACTGCATGTTTGACCACCATCTGCTGCAACAGAGCTCTGTCCCAGCTGGAGGGTACAACACTAAATCCAGTGCAATGAGTGCAGAGGCAATGCAGGCAATGCCAGAAAACCTCCACCATCTCCTCAGCCAGGGCCATCTCGTTCCCTTTCATTTTCTAAGGGAAATGACAAGAGGCTCCCCATAGAAATGAATATCCTCTCATCTTGCCACTGCCACCCGTTAAGATGAATCATTTTGACACCTGCTGCTGCCTTATCTGTCTCAGTTCTTGGGGTGAAATACCTCTGGGAACAAGATTAAAAGTCAGCAGTGAAGTTTAAAAATCTCTCAATAGACTAGAGTGACGTGCTTTCAGCTGCCTGGCATATGGTGCTGGGTATGAAGGGGGAATGGAAAACATCTGATGGGGGACAGTGAAGCCCTAGGGAACACAGCAGCTAAGCATGGCACTTCTTCACTGGAGCTGATCCCAGCAAAAGTCACTATAAAAGTTCTCTGCACCTTGTTGGCCCAGATGCTAGCTGAACACTTTGTAGCAGCACTTTGGTCTTTTGGAATAAAAAGACATAAAAAAATCACATCAGACTCTTTTCACTCCTGAAGTACTTAAAACCCAAGTCTTTAGACCATCCATGTGCTGTGTTGGTCACAGGATCATTCACAACTTGGAAGAGACTCAGAAGGATGTCCCAAAGCTCTCCAACACCCCTGTTAATCCCTTGACTTCCCACTTTTTAACACCCCAAGCAATACCCATCAGGGCATCAAGCATCTTCCCTATCTCCTGCTGTGGGTGACAAGCCACAGGCTTGATAAGTAGACCCACTTATGTACACCAAGTAGCTTTGATTTGTCACTAAACGTTGGGGAGTACCAGGGATAATTGGCAACCTCATTACACAAGGTTTAACTACTCTCTAGAAACGACAAACTATAATCATCACGTTGGTGCTTGAAATGAATTGTTTGGAACATTACAGTCACCAAGGCCTCTTTTTTTCCAGTTGGAGCACCCTACAGAGACATGTTTTCAATTTGCAGTAAAGATGAGGAACACAGAAAGCAAAGTAATAAATTAGAGGGGGGTTTACAGCCCAGTCCACCTAGGATAGCACAGTGAGGAAAAGGTGAAATATAGTGTTCAGCCAAAATGCTGCTTTCTAACAGCAACATAGGCAGCAAGTCTCAGATTTGAATAGAAAACAAAAGGCAAAGTTTCCATCTGACTTGAGGAATAAGGGATGAAGAAAACAGTACAGGCAGCAAGATGAAGCATCTCCTGGAAAGAGGCAGCTCCTATAAAAGAAGATGAAGTAAGGCAAGAGGCACCGGAGATATCTCAGGTGAGTCTAAAATGCCAAAGTCCATGAGGCTTTAGCAAAATTAATATCACAAAGGTTAGGAAGTAAAAGGATGACAGCTGTGTCCAAGACACTGCTCTACAGACCTCGACTTGAAGCAACAGTAACGTTCTCAGACTAGAAAGACCTGCTTTCCATCCATATTATCTTGCTTCCAGCAACTGCTCTTGCTTGACTTCAGAGAGGTACAGAAACCTCCCTCACCCACATCATGGAGGTCATGCCAGGGCACAGGATCTTTTCAGAGATAGACATGCTCTGCTTGACCTCAGCTACTGCTCAGCTTCTGTCCCAAAACAAGCAGTCTGAAGGCCTTTCTGAATTAATCAAAGCTTCTGAAATAAGGGTGCTGTCTTTGAACAGCCAAGAGGAACCCATAATGGAATCCAAGCCAAAGGAAATTCAGGGACTGATGGGACCTGATGCAGGGCCTTTAATGATCACTCACCACTCCCTAAGATTAGGAATTCTCAGAAAGCCTTTTAGATGTTGGTAGGCAGCCAAGACTCAAATCCAAAAAGGTTATGGTACCCATCTGGGTATGGGCTAAAGACTTAGCATTATGGCCATGAAGGAAGGTACAGATAGAGTCCTGTCCAAAAAGGTTGTCACTATCAGCCATTACAGCCAGGAATTTAAAACTGCTGTTAGCCATTAATCCTGCTCCATCCTATGATGTCCCACAAAGGACTACTGGGTCTCCATGGCCTGGGACCTCCCTTGTGCTGCTGGGAGCTTCTGTCCCAGTGCTATGTGTCTGCTCTCAGAGAGCACTTTTGGGGAGAGAAATCCAGGATTCAGAGCAGCACCCTCTCTAGGTATTCAGCAGATTGGCACACAGAGCAGGAAGGAACTGAACAGAAGACAAGACAGCTGTCAGCTGTACATCCCCACTCTCCTACACTCTTGAAAATGAAGCTGGACAGAAACCAAAATGTTTCCAAACCCAGGGAATTTGTGGTTTTGAAATTAATTTAATTCCACAGTAAGTTTTCTTTTAATTCCTTGTGAATGAGCTTCTCTCTCCAAACCTGAAGGATTCTGTATCAGTTTCCATCCCTTTAGGTTTTTAATCTCTCACTAGACAAACAGGCAGAATGTAATGACTTTCTGATTTAAATCATTGCAAAACAAAATGCGTTTAGAGCAGAATGTTTCAGGGGTGTTAAAGATAAAGCCAAGGAAGTATTTTGAAACCAAATTCCATCTGAACTGACCGCTCAACTCAGTAGAAGTGACATTGCTTAATGAAAAAAAATTATTTTAACACAATATTTCCAAGCACGTCCAGGAGCAGGTGGTGGGTTAGAGGCAGCATGTTAACACTGAGCGAGAGGGCAGATGCTGGACAGACACGAGCAGAGGCCACAGGTGCCCTGACACAGACGAGCATTGTCTCTGGTCCCAAATAGCAGAGAGGTCCCCA
The DNA here is from genome assembly GCF_000747805.2 of Chaetura pelagica. Classification (NCBI taxonomy): domain Eukaryota; kingdom Metazoa; phylum Chordata; class Aves; order Apodiformes; family Apodidae; genus Chaetura; species Chaetura pelagica. The sequence continues at coordinate 203,974 of NW_009953813.1, forward strand.
CAGCAGACCAGAGGTAGGAAAGCAAATTCAGCCCATGCCTGACCTGCTTTCACAGCCCATACAGAGCGTGCAGGACTGGAATGATCCTGCCAGGTTGCCAGCCAAGAGCAAAGAGCAATGGCAGCACTTAACCATCCTCTCCCTGCTATTCATCCTTCACTTCCCTGGACTCCCAAATGGATTTGCATTGCTCAACTGAAGTACTGTTCAGGTAAAGTGATGCAGCCTTCATAGGCCAGTTAAGCAATGATTAGCACCACCCAGGACTGTCCCTGAGCCACCACACCTCTGCCAGTGCCGTGGTGCAGTGCAGGAGCAGCAGCTGTTCACCACCTCTGCTTCCTTTTGTTGCCTCTTCCCCTTTTCAAAGGTACAGACTTTGTTTCAAGTCTGAAGCTCCTCCTAAGGATGCTGCTTCTCCCAGTATGAAAATTCCCTGCAGGAAGAGATGTTGTGGCTTCCCAAAAGCTGCATCCTCCCTCCTCTTTAGACCTTGATAGAAATGCAAAAGACTCTCCTACGCTTTCAGCAGGTAGCTTTTGTATTAGCCTTCTCTTTTCTCCTTGCTAAGGCTAGAGAAAGCAAAAAAATCTCATCCAACTCTGCATCTCACTGCTTTCAGCAAATCTTGTAGTGTCTCGAGCATCTTCCCACGTGACAGCCGTGCCTTGTTGCTTGCTGACAGCCATGACCCAGCTGGGAGCATCTCTCCAGCTGACACCACCCTGCTGCCTCTCCTGCCGTGAGTACCCACTCACGCAGCAGCCTCTGCAATGCTCAGAAAAGAAAAAAAAATAAATAATCAAAGCCCTTCAACAGCCAAAAAGGAGATTCGGTTCAGTCTCCAAGGATATACTGCTGATACAGTGTGTTCACATCATCAGCCCAGGGAAACAACTTCTCCTCCTCATAGTATGCACAAGAGGTGGACACAACTGTCTAGGACCAAGCTGCAGAGATAACACTTGCTAAAAAGGAGTATGAGTTGTGGCCACACAAACCCTTTAGACAGGTTCCTCCTCTATTGTTCAGCTTCAGAAATACATGCAAACCCCAAAGATAGAAGACTTATGCATACACACATCTATTTTTAACCTCTATACATAGTTATCTAGTCCTTTTTATCCTAGGAAAAAGGCTAAACAGCCTAATGTTCCCCAAATGAAATAACTATACAATCAACAACTACATTAAGGTTTACAAGGTCCTGCCACATAGGAGTGCATATTTGTTTTTCAGTTGCTGGCAAAATAATGTATATACAGAGAGGGATTCAACTCACCACCTTCAACACTGCTCATCAGGAATGAGCATGGCATATTTGCCTTCCCTGGTGGTACATGTCTGAACATCTCCTCCAGGCAGGCACTTCAGCAAACAGGACTCTTGACCACGTTCCAACTGTGACAACAGTGGCAAAGGACTTGAAAAGGAGATGTCAGCCACCAGCACTCTGTCATCTGTGACAGCCTCAAAGGCATAACTAAAAAGGTCATTCCCTAGCTTATTTGATGTGATGTAAATTATATCTCCAAGTCCATCCACAAAGCAACTTCTGGAATACTGACTGATTCGAAACAGGGTTACCTGCAATGAGAAGGCTAGTGTGGAAGACTGTGTGGCACTAGTGTGGTGCCAAGTTCAATTTCTCTACTTCAGTGAGCAAAAGATGCTCTAGCAACACCAGCATGGCCTTGTGGGTGAGAAACTTGGCTTGCTCAGCATCACCCTCAGAAAGCACTGCTGCCCCTCTGTGCAGCAGGGACTTGCCACATTATTTCATTCCTCTATATGAAAACCTGCAAAAGTTTCCAGCGCCTGTTCGAAAAACTATGTGGCCAGAAGCAGATGCTCTGATAAGTCCATGACAAACACCACAGAATTACCCAGATGTATGCACCATGGGAAAAGCCTATTCCTCAAACCTGAGAAAATCCTTGCAGGAAGGACGAAAAGATGAAGAAATTAATTTTACTGACAAATTTTCAAACGACTTATCCCTGTCCCTTTCAATTTAATTTTCTCATCGAGTCAAAATTTCACAGCTTTGACCTTCCCTTAATGAACAACCACATCAACTATTCAAGGCATTTTTATATTTAAAAAAACACTGTTTTCCCCGTAAAGTCTCGTTTTCCTTCCCACTCACACGTCATTCAATTCCCAATTAAGGTGACTGCACAAGGACTAAGTTATTTTGTCCTCATTTATCAAAACGCATTAGGTAGTAATGAAACCTGTTCTGCCACAGTGACAGAGAGTGGGAAGCAACCACCAGTGCTTTCAGATGAAGGATTTCCCAGTGCATCTTACAGGAAGGATATCTGCCAACACTCTCCCACAAAATGCCGGATCTTTAGCTGACCTTAATTAAATCCAAGTTCCTTCCATCACTGCAGGACTCTAATTTGCCACAAGCCACATTCCGCCCTGCCACTTTGCTGCTATTCTGGTCTGGTATCTCCCTCTTCTCCATGCCAGTTTAAGAGCTGTGCACAGCATCCCTGCTTTCTATCTGGGACTGCCCTAAGCTGCAGCTCAGATGCCAGGAGCTCCCAGTTTCTTTTAACCACCCTTGCTGGCTTGCTCTCCATTTTGGGACACAGAGGGGTATCAGGACAGTAGACTGGAGAGAATTTCATTAATTGCTTTGGCAACTGTGTCCCCCTTCATTTTTCTAATCAACTCTACAGGCCTATTGTGCGTTTCTGAAGCTTTGTAGTTTTAAAAAAACCCTAGATGTTCAAGTGGAACAAAGTCTCTCTTTCAAATGAGGACAATGCCAGAGACAATTAGAAGCTAGAGATTGAAATTTCAGGATACTGAAATTTTTGTGGTGTTTTTTTTTGGGGGGGAGGTAGAGGTAGCTAGCCCAAATCAGAGAGCAATTACAAACCCAACCATCTGTTCATCTGTCGCTGACTCTCACAGCGCACGTGACAAGAGCCAGGGTCTCACCTCGCAGCTGCTGGAAGCAGGTCGTGCTGCTCTCCCCGTCCAGCGGGTGCTGCAGGACCCCGTTGCTGGGCTTGGGTCTCTCGTAGTCCCTCTCGGGCAGCATGGCCTGCTCGCTCTCCCCAGGGTGCTCCGGCCGCGGGGGCAAGGACTGCGGGAACCCGAACATCGGCAGGGACGCGAAGAAGAGTAAGGCACCACACAGCAGGAAGCCTCCCCACCACGCACCGATCCACCGAGGGTCATCTGGGGTGATGTCCAGCTTGCCTGCAAGGGCACACACACACACACACAGGTCACTGGCTTGGTTGCAGGGAGTGGAGGACACTAATGTTTGTGATCCCACAGCTGGAAGGTCATTGTTGGGGGCTGTTGACTGGTGAAAGGCTCCCAGAGACAAGGTGGGACTCACACCCTGTGAGCCACCAGTGCATAATGACCTCTACATCCAAGAGGTCCTTAGGACAGACAACACAACACCTGGTCTATCTAGAAGGTATATCCAGCTTCTGCAACACCCTGTAATCAGAGCTTCTCTCCAGTGTCTTTGGTTCTGCCAGCTCGAGGAAGCTGCCAGGTACCAGTGTCCCATGTGCTGATACCAAGGTTTTGGAGATCACTGTCCCACTGTGGTAAAAGTGCACACACAGCTGACATACCTACTGGCACAAAGACCTGCCTGGAGATGCAGCAGCACAGACAAGGACGTGTCACCTCCATCCTGGCTTACTCTTTTTTTTCCCCAGGATGTCAATACTCTCCCTGCTTTGAATTTGCAGTTCTTTTCAGCAAAGCAAAGATGGGCTTAATGGGCAACTGTGACTGTGGGGAAGGTGAAACAGTCCTAATTATTGGAAAAGAAACGAAGCTACTGCATCAAATGGGCCCAGAAAGGTAGAGAAGGAAGAAAATGAAGAAAAGCAGTGTAAAAGGCTGTAGGCCATCACTCAGTGGAGATAAGGAAAAAGGAGGTGACAGAGTCAGTTTTGGGGAACAAAAATAAGCAACAGGAGGGAAGAAACCATGTTCTTAACAGCAACCTCAATGCCACAGCTGCTTGGTAAGCTCGTGGAGGGTGCCCAGTACTGGAGCTGACTCCTGGGGGAGACCCAGTTCTATGTGGCTGGAATAACAAGTTCCTCTGTTCACGATGTCTGTCTGGTTACTGGCACTCTGAAAAATCTGTCTCAAGTGTGGCAATCAAGTTGTCTCTCAAACAGAGACAGAAGGAAACTGTTTTCTCCTTAGGGAAAGTAACACGTAGCTTTAAAATATATATAAAGTTTGAAAAATAGTCTTTTGGAGGAATTGGATTCTTCTACCATTATTTCCTCCTGCCTGAAGTGCATCTTTTTCAAGCTCTTGGGAACACAGCCACGTGAAGAGCCACATAAACTAAGGTCTTCCTCACATCCCCTTCCTAAAACAGGTGCTGTACAGAAGGCAGGGCAGCAGTGTGCCCTGGCATCCCGCGCTGCCTGCTCGGAATGGGGAGTAGGACGTGGTTCACTCACTGCAATTTGGTCTCCTCACGCTGCCCTGAGCTGCAAGGCAAAGCCAACAACAACATGGAAATGTTTTCTCACACAAAAATAGACAGAGGCCACGTGTGCCCCTGCCTCTGCATGATAGTGATGGACCACAGCCAAAGCCAGCTGGACCTGCAGCTGGAAAGCTCCATATCCTCCTTGTAACCTGCAGACCACAGCCCCTCCAGGCTTCGCAGCAATAACATTCTGTTATTTGTCTGGGGCTTTTTGAGATGTAAATATGAAGTCTTGTCTTACATTAAAAATGGTCAGATCACAATCTAATTAACTGTTTTAACGAGGCCAGCATCTTGCATCTGATGGCAACCAGCTGCAGATACCCAGAAAATACACAAAAATCAAGTCACCATGTTCCTGACATTATTCCTTTCGGTTCTTGTGATTTGTGGCTCAGGGATTTTCTAAACTAGATTTGGTGTCATGTTCATGTTTCCTTCTGTAAATGTATCCATTATTTTTTTTTAATCCATTCACAAGCTAAATTTTAGCACCCTGTGATTCACCTACTGGGAGAAGAAGAATCTTCTTCCACACATCCATATTTTGGAATGAATTATACTTAATGGTCAAATGTGTAACAGGGTTCAAGCAAGCTCCTCTGCCTACAGGACCAAGTCTTTGGCATATCTTTGCTAAAACAAAGGAATGAGAAGGGGGCAAGTGGTGTTTGGCCAAGTTGCAGCTAAATGTCTCAGCCATCAAAAAAGATACTTCTTTCCTTCTTGTTCAGTGTTATTTGGATTTATTCAGTGGCCACGTACACAGGCAAGAAAGTAGATTTGCACAATTCTGTTCTGAGTCCTGCAAGGTTTAACTCCACCCACATGAATCCTGTGAAGATGTACTTGCAATATCAAAGAACTGGAATGCACCCTCAGAAGGGACAACACCCCTGCAGCAGAATGAGAGCCTGTGAGATCGGATGGAGCTGAAAACTGTAGAAAAAGCATCTGAAGGAAAAGAATGAAACATCAGGTTTGCATCTGCAACCAAAGGCTCAGGGAGCAGTGGAGAACAGGCTATTGCACATTGCCCTCTAGTGGCAGACAGCCGAAGTGCAGGCAGCAATAAAAGCAGAATTGCCAGATTTTTTTCTTAATGAACAAGAAGAGTATTTGTGAACAATTTCGCTTAACCCTGGGCAGAGTCAAGGTAAACAATAATTAGCACTGACTTGGGAAAATCAATAATGCTCTGGGACAGAGCCTGTCTATCCAGACAGGGTCATTCGAGAAGGTGCTGGGTGGGGATGGGTTTTACTGGTGTGTCTCCATCAGAGATCCTGGATGGTCCTCCTGAGTCCTGCGGATGGTAGCTCTCCAGATTTCATCCCATGCTGTGGACATAGCTCCCCTGGAAAGTCTAAGTCCATGGCTAGCCAGTGTGCCCTGCCACAATGGTATTTTAAGCTGTTCTTTAAGAGCTGGGCTGAAATTCATCTCACAGTAGAAAAGCCCATGGAAAGAAGTAAATTTTAGCCACTATGAACCAGGACAGAGTTGAAAACTTTTGAATCCCAGTCATAACGCCCCTCTAAAAGTGACACACATACATGCCAGAGATACTCAAGATGGAATGAGATGCAGTTTCCAGCATGTGAGCACCAACATTTTTGTTCTGCTGATACATTAACATACTTAATTTCAAACAAAATCCAGTTCTCCTTACTTGTGTCAATGAAGACAGCATCCACATAGATTTTGGTACAGAAGGAGCCCAAGATAAATCCACAGGCTGGTCCAAATACCAGCATCGTAAACAGGATCCCTACAAGGAGAGAGAAAAGAAAAAATTAGTACTAAGCTCAAGTTATTCATTACAAGCTGCTCTGCTTGTCTCCTTGTCTCCTACTGACGCCAAATAGAGAAGGGTACGTCTCTGTGTTGAATGCTCCAGGTAAAAGCTTCCTAAATGCTTTTCACTTTTCCATAACTCTTCAAGAAAACAAATAGATGGAGCTGTAATAACACTGAAAGATTTCTTTTGAGCTGAGAAGACAGTGTGGATATATAGACTGTTTTGGTTGGTGGGCTGCTCTAAAAAGATATCTCACTCAAAAGCATAAGGTAAAGTAGACCTGCCTTCTCCCTGCAGAGAAATCTTTACCGCCTCCAGCTAAATTTCTTGTGGACAGGGACATTTGCAGAAGTTAGGGACAGCAAATCTATGAAATGCAGAGTTGACATAGACTGCTGGACAAAGTCCCTTTAGAGAAGGAAGAACATTCTTTCAAATCTGTGAAGCCCCTTTCCCCATTATACGCACACAGCAAATATTCCCCTAGGTGCACAGCTCTTCCTGCCTCTCACAACTGCTCATTCCTCCTGGAAAATCTGCATGAAACTGCTGGTGTAATGCCAGGTGAAGAGCTTTTATAAGTAAATAACTTACTTGTTTCAACACAATATTTAGAAGCATTTATTCTCACTCCCAGTTTGGCTCTGAAACAGGAACGCTACAGGCGCTCCGCCAACTCTCAATTATCCAGGGTAGAAAGGCAGGGGGACACAGGGATAATCCAGAAAAAGAAGCACAGATAACACAAACCTTTTGTACATTAGACAACAGAAACATATTTAGTACCTTCACATTTGGGTTGGAAAAACAACAAGAAGTCTCCAAGGACCCTTGTAAATGGCTTTCTGGAGGAAGCAAGGGCAGGTCTGAGGAGGAACAGAGAGGAGCAACTCCTGCTCATTTGTTCTGTGACCAAATGTTGCTGATGGACCAGTGTGCCCAGTGAGGGCATCTGCCCCCTGGGACCCTTGGTTAGGGTTGCACCAGCCTGTGCTGTCCTGGTGACACCCCACTTTGGAAATGTCCCATTAAGGAGCTTATTGGTATTTGGGTGCTCTGCTCGCTCTCCTTTAGCCCCAAGGTACATCCCACAATTCCTCCAAATCTCTCTGGGGGTGCTGCCTGGCATCTTGGTGCATTTGTAATGCACTTAATCACAACGATATCAGCCCTCCAGTTCCTTAACTGGAAAGTTTTCATTCTCCAGTTCTCTGTGCTTTTCTCAGGAGCTGAAGAAATTATCAGAGCTGAAAAACATGCCCAGGAAACCACCAGCCCTATGCAAGGCAAACCTCACCTGCCCATGACAGCTTAGCCAAGCATAATAAGCTGGTATGGTCAGAAAGAATTCATTATTGTTATTATTATTATTTATATGGTCAGAATAACCTCCATTTTTAAAATGCAGAGCACAAAATAACTCCTCCAGGCTTGTGGCATTGTGACCTGGCTGGATTAATAACTAGGTACGAAGCAAGGGTGTCTGCAGCCAGCTACTCGTGCAGAAACTCAGGGTGAGAATCACCTTCACAGCTATCACCTACAGAAGCAAAAGCGAGAAACCAAGGTGGTGGGAGGAAAAAAAGTGTCAGGTCGTTTGAGCAGAGTCCCTGCTGCCAGGACAGTGGCAGAAGCTGAGATCCTTAGCCGATCTCGGCTCAGCACTGCAGCAACAGCACCTGTGGGCTGCAGCCTGTGCTGCCAGCTAAATGTAGACCCCAGGGACCCTGCCCACGAAGTCCACACCAGCAGTGGAGCAAGGCACCTCCTCCCTGCAGTCATTTTATCTCTGGGCATTGGGTTTGTGCTCCACAATCCAGCACTAAGTTGGGGAATTTGTGCTCTTGGTCAACAGAGCTGCTTAGGAAGCCCTTGCCTTGCTCCCCCAGATATATATAAAGCCTCACATGAGGGATCCCAGTCTCTGGTTGCCTGCAGAAACACTTTGAGGGATGTAAAATGATGGAAGAGATAGGTCAGGAGAGCATGAAAAACAGATTTTCTTTCCCAGCACACTCAGCACCATGTCCCTCATTCCCAGCCCCAAGGCCTGCCCCAACTGCTATAAATTTTCCAGTAGCATTTTATAAAATACACACATGGCATTTTATTTTTATCACTAGATGGCATCAGTGTCTGTCTTTCAACTCCTGAGTGCTCTGAGGAGCCGGCTGGCTGAAGGTGCAGCCCATCCTGGCTCCCCAAACAGCATCACAATTGCATTACTGGGGGTCCTGCAGCTCCTGGGAGGCTGGCCCTGATGGCAGGTGCTGTCTTCACCCCCTCATTAGCTGTTCATGCCCTGTGGCTGTTTGCATGCAGGAAATCACAGACTTTAGAACAAACTGTTCTAAAACTGTTGAGTTTTCACTCAAAAAGTTCAAACAGCATCTACCAGAGGAATGGCCATGGCTGTTACTCTGATGAACAAGCTGGCAATCAAAGACCAGGTTAATCTTTGATGAATGAACACTAATTATGAGTTTCTATGTAATTATAGTCAAGCACGTAAGGACACATTTAGGCCTCATATTGGTTGGAGCGGTGCCTGGGGGACAGTGACAAATGAAGCCCATGTTTTGGAAGAGGAGCTTTTGGATTTCAGCAG
>NW_009953813.1:213244-238721 GCF_000747805.2 Chaetura pelagica
AGCAGGAGTCATGACATTGCTCTGCATTTACTTCCCTACCCTAGAAGAAGCAAGGGGAAGAAAAACCCAGGCAGATTTGAGCAACTCCTTGTTCCCAGTCCTGGATCCTCAGCCAAAACCCTGGTGCCTAGCACTGCAGAGGGCACCAGTAGAGAAACCTGCTCCTCCAGAGCTGCCTGAGGGTTCACATCCACAGGGATGACTCTCTCCAAGGGAAAGTTGCTGCAGGCACCAAAGCATCCTGGGCTCACATGGTTAAGCTGGCAGAAGGACAAGGACCAGTTCAGACCCTCTAGGCAATGCCTTTGGATGTACCAGCCTCGGGTTGAAGAGGGGAAGAAGCTTGTCCCGTGATGATCTCCAAACCACAGGCAGGGTTGTCAGACTGTGTGTATACGGGCAAAACCACAGAACTGAAGTGTGCTTCATGGATCAAAGGGCAAGACAAAGAAAGTGGAAAAACACCATCCTTCACCAGAGGAAAACGGGGAATATTTTCCCCTTTTTCCAAAGCAGAAGAGAGCAGGGATCCATCAGCAGCAGGGAGATGCTTGCAGAGGCAGTTAGCTCAAACAAAAAGCAAACTACAGGCACACTCACCGGCACTTGGGAGACGTGGAGGCTCCCCCTCCTCACACTCTTTACATGACAAGGCAAACCACCACTTCAGAAACCAGCCGTGCACTTGGTTATTAAAATACCACATTTTGTCTCCTGGTGGCTGCATCGCTCCCTCGGAAATGTCCTCGCTAGAGGGCAATGTGGGATAGACCATCCACTGAACAGAGAAACAGGTATCTAAGATCTTACAGCAAGACATTACATTATTATTCACCTCTAGACTAGCTTAAGAACCCTCATGTTAATTGTGTTTTTACTTCTTCTATAGTTTGTCCTAAATTCAAGAAAACCACTGGCTCACCCCAAGCACTCTTTCTTATCTTTTTTGAGGCTATAACAAAATCTTTTTGTTGCAGTAATAGTATTTCACACTTTTATCTCCCAAACCAAGCAGGTTTTGGAAAAATGCTCTAGATGAGTAATCTAGGGCTTGCACAGAGTGGGACCATAGTCAAGGATCAATGGAGCACACCACTGGTCACAAGAATTAGGCTATGAAACAACTGGGGCATTTATGTGGAATTGAAGGCTCAAGAGGAAATTACCCAAGTTAGAATTAGCTTAAGACACCCTTCCTCTTTCGAGAAATTCTGCCCAACTGCTAACTGTTCCTCTTATCAGGAAAACACTTTTCACATCATCCACCTAACCTTAAAACCACAAGGTGCAGCCTATAGAGAAGGAGGCCTGGCAAAAACCCCTTTTCTCAGTCCTGAGGTTGCTGCAAAGGATAAAGATGTGCTAAACTTGCAGATAGCTTTAATGGTACTTGCTAGGTCTTTTCCCATGTTTCCCTCTAAATTTAAGATCAGCCTGATATGATAGAGCCAGAGCAGACAGATCAAAGGTCTAATCATGGCTCCATCAGCCTCTAGGGAAACTCCCACTGATGGCAACATAACTGGTGATCAGTGTAGGATACTGCAGCCTCTTCCCTTTCATTTTCAGCTTTAAAGTTATTTCGATTGCTTAGAGTAGCACATTCAGTAACAAACATTCTCCTCCTGAGAAGGAAGGGAAAATGTCCAATACTGCCCTGGAAATAAACATTTCTTGCTCTGCCAGGCTGGCTGGTCCTCCTCTAAGGGGTCTATGCTTGGTCCTGCATCCAACATTTCAAGGAGGAGTGTGACTTTTCCCTAGTGTGGTTAGCTGTTTGGTTTTTCATTTTTATTTTTAATCTTAGAATTATATATTTTTAATTCTTTCCAGAGTTTGGCAAATCTTAGAAATTAGTCAAGACCTACAAATTAAACAACAAAAGTACCTTGCTTTGGGACAAGTAAAACATTTTGTTTTGTAACTCATTACATTTCTGTTTGGGCTCTTTTAAAGCACAATTACATTTTATTTTGAAAACAGCTAAAAATTCTCAGCTGTCCTGCTCTATTCCCTTCACCACTCTCCTTGCTCCCAAAAAGCCAAGGAAAAAACACACAGCAAGCCACACTGGACTGAGCAATCAGAAATATTTTCCTCCCCATCTTTTCAAAGGGAACAATTTGCCAAATCCTACTTTGTCCTGTCAACTATTAGAGATTTTCCAGGGGCTGAGGAAAGGACTGTAACAGAGGGAAGTATTAGAACTGACATTTTGTGATGAGATTTCATCGCCAGTATCAGCTCAGGACTGATAAAGCAGTTTTCCATTAGAGCAAAGGGAAGGAGCAGCACCAGGTACCACTATGTCTGTGGACATACTGTCGCACAGGAATGCTCAGTCAGTCATTTAAAGTGCACAAGAACAAAGTTGCAAAGACAGGGATAAAGGATGTCAATATTTCAGTAATAAAGACTTGTCCCTTGGTGAGCCAAGTTGCTTTCCAGCAGCAGCAGGATCCCGAAACATGAGCAAAGTTGTGTTGTTTCACAGCATGGAACAGGTGCAGCATCAATTCCATCTCTGTAACCAATTAGCTGGGGACAGGAACTCCCAGCAGAAATGCTCCTGGCTGGAAAGAAGACATTGAGGAAGATGCAGCAAGGTCTGCAGCTTCACCAGGGCACAGCGAGCAAGCATCGCAGGTGCACTTTGCCAGGGAATAAAAGCAAGTCCCTGCACAGTCATGGGCTGAGAAATAAAAAACACAGGCAGCTAAAGGACACCCAGTTACTTTGCTTCAAAGCCTCAAGCCTACCAAGGGCTGAGGATACAGCAACACTTATTTTAGAGAGCTGCCAACAAGCGCCAGGTGAAGGTGAGTTGTGTAGGTGAGGCAGGAGGAGAAAAAGCAGTATCTCCCACGGCAGGACACCATGGCAGGGCTGTCAGAGCAGGAGCCATTACTCTTACTGAAGCCACACGTGTTTCCCATCACACCCTCATTTCTACTTCCCAATGCCCTTCAATATGGTGCTTCCAAAGTCTCTCTTCTACCTACAGGCTTTGTTCCTTTACATAAACTCTAAAGCAACATGGTCAGGAGTGTGGGTTTTGTTTTGCTTTATAACGTAACTAATGCACTTTGTAAGGGGATTTAGCCAATAGCGGTAGGAATGTCAGAAGTATTCTATAACATGGAGAAATAAGAAAATGAAAAAGTCATGTTGAGCTGTCATCTTGTCTTATTTCACATTCTTCCTCAGTCCTGATATGAAGCATTACCAACATCTGCCATTTATTTTGCCCAATAATACACTATGCAGTCTGATGCTGCATAGCAGGATACATATTTCTGACTTATTCCTCACAAGGCTTAGGTACAAGTTAAAGCCTTCTTCAGGAACACACCTCAGGCAAGCTCTCTGGCTTCAAAGGAAATAGCCCAGGAACACAGGAGAAGGCGCTAAACCAAGAGTTCATCCCCAAAGATATTCATGGCTTCTGTCCTCATCTGCTTTGATAACAAACTGGTCTAAAGATCCAATCTCCCAGTCAGGACTCAGTGCCACTTCCAGATTATGAGCACAGTGACCTTCCTCATGCCTTTGCTCTGTGCGGCAGGTGCCACATGTGTAGGATTCAACATAAAGCCTAGTTTTTTGAGACATGAGATTTGGTGAGCATCTCAGCTTGATAGCCAAGAATCCACCTAACAATATGGACCCGTCTTGCAGCTCCACACAGGGATCCTGCTGCTAGGACTGAACTGCTATTCTTATCTGTGCTAGCTGGTTTAAAGCCTACCTGAGCACACCTTCCTGAGCTCCAGTCACCAGTGCAAGCACACCCTGAGACCAAGGGTCACCCATCACCTTACTAAGTGGCAGAATGAGATGTGATTGAGCAACACTTGCCATGGACAGCTGGAGGAAAGAAAAAAGGATGGGAGGTTACACTGAGAAACATCAATATTTCCCCAGTGTTCCCAGCTGCAGCATGGGACTGGGTATGGAGCTGAGTTATAGTCCCCGTGGTCTCCACCCCCTCACATCTTCCCAGAGCCACGACGTCAAACCAGCCCTGATGCCAGACCCAAGAGCCAGCATCAGGAAGAGGAGTCATGCTCCAACTATTCCCAAAGTGAAGGATTTATTTGATGCTGAGAGGAAGGAGATTTGTTCATGATGCACTTTGGGAAAGTACAAATAGATACAAAGCCCCTGTGCAAAGCAGCCCTCTGCCAATAAAGCCCTGAAAAGCACTATGAGAATTGCATTCAGGGACTTGCAAACACATTCAGAGTTTGCTTGAGTCATCCAGACACTTTTGAAAAATACTTACTATTTCCACAGCAACCTGGGACACCTTTCTAGGAAGGGCTGGGTCCAAGGTGCACACACACAGGCTGCATTACACCAGTCTGCTCCTCCAATGGTTTACAGGCAGTTGAACTAGATGTGCTTGAGCACCTGGAAGTTAAATTACCTCTACAAGAAGCTTTGAAACTCTGGCAAAGAAACAACACTGGATCATCAGCAGTGAATTACACGGCATTTCCCAACCATGGGATCCTGTTTTATTTAGCTATGGAGATGCCATTGATAATCTGCTGGGTTTATGGTCCCCTTGAGCCAGACTGCTCCTGCCTTGGCATTTTTATGAAATTAGGGTGTAGGAGGTTGTGCACTGAGCTTCTACGGAGTAACACACTTTCAGCAAAGCATAGGGCCGAAGCAATGCCTATCTCCTCTTGTACCACCCTAGAGGACAGCTTTGGTGGTCAAAAAGCCAGTCATCTTTCAAGGAGGACACTGACCAGGTGGTTCAACTGTCAAAAAATGCATGTATGGAGTAGAGCACACACATGCACTGCTGCAGCCCTGTGGACATGGGACAGCATCCTGCCAGGGCTGTAATCTGCAGCACCCTGCCTGCTGCAGGAGCAAGCTCTTTCTAAAAGCACAAAGGGAACTGGCTTTACAGAGCATGAGATAATCCCAAAACCCTGCTTGTCCCACATTTCCCACTGCGGGGAGGACAAGGCAGGCTGACGCGAAGGGATTACTGGAACATCATAATTCCTGCACTCTGTGACTTGCCCTTAAAGAGACACCAGCCCAGCCCAGCCCATGGGACTCCCAGGCACAGTGATAACAGACAGGAGACACAGTGTTTTCCTGCAAGAGAGGCGTTGGCCCTCAAGGGCTTGTGCCCTGGCACCCGGTGCGCAGAGCCCGAAACTTCACTGGGTTTTCCCTGATTTCTATCAGTTGATGTAACCTGGAGGACGCACAATAAGGGTGGGGGAGGCTGTTCCCTAGCCAGATGGCTTCTTCTCGCAGCAAAACCTGCCGCAGCCATCCGGCACTGCCCATCCTCCCACCCTCCAGCCTGCCCCTCTCCCACGCGGGAGGCAGGGATGGCTGCATTTCTGCAGAGCCCAGCAACAACGCTCGGCCTCCGGTCTTCCCTTCCCAGCTTTCCTCATTTACCATGGAAAGATGTCATTTTTTCTGATGCTCCATTCCTTGTCTACACAACCAGCTGCCCATCACCACCTCCTGCTCCCTTATCACTCCTGCAGTCAACTTCAGGAAACTTGAAGAGGTGCTGTTGGACCGATGGCACGTTCTGATTTGTTCTGCTTCCTCAGTGCAACCACTGAGGCAAAGGGAATGTTCAAACAATCCTGACAGATGTTTGAAAGTGCCTGCAGCTGTCAATTAATGAGAAGCAACTTTGGGATAATTCACTGAAATGTTTAGTCTTTGTTCTGATGGGGATCAAAGCAGTTCCAGCCTGGTATCAGGATGAAGTGGAGAAGGGGGGAAGAGGTTGCGAATTCCTGCCATCTGCATAGTAGCACACAGATTATTTATGAGTTTTGCCTCCAGCCTTCAGAAGCTCAAAAACAGTAGACCCCTGCTCAGCCATGACCTTCCCGAGGACCATTCACTGCATCTCATATATTTTCCCCCTTTTTACAAAGGCTAGTACCTCCTTGTGAAGGGTTGCAAGATGCATTGATATTATGCAGTGCTTTCATAATTAGGCTCACAAAATGCATTGGAATAAACACATGAATTTTGGTTCTGAACTGTTCTTATCTGTTCCACCATAAGACCTCGATGCCTGCATTTGTGTGTGCAATGCAACACCTGAAAAATGAACCTACTGCGCTGTCCTGAGATGCCCTCCTCATCACTGTCAGACCTGCAGCTGCTTTTGGCAGCAAAACAGCTCCAGCAAGCCTGCAAAGCAGAAAGGTTGGAGCAAACCTGACTTCTCCCATTACTGTGGGATTACTTGTGATAGGAACCCCATAGAGGGGTTCAGTGTTTGACTGCCCTGCCTTCAGCTGGTAAAATAAATGATGACCTAGCTTGAAATCAGGCAGCCTTGGACACCTCCTTCTTCCCCTCTTCTCCTAGCAAACCTGTCCATCAATTTATCCATTTGCTTTCTGCAGCCTGTAAAATCAGATCCTGTCTCATGAAGTTTATTTTTTTTAAATGTGAGCTACCCACTGCTGTATGGAAATGCTGCAGAATGACTGTGTTCTTGGGGTATCTAAAGCTGGCTGGGAGGTTTCATTTACTTCTCAAGAAGCAGGAAAAAAAATGCACCCAAGCTATTGATATAGGATATAACCAATTTCTAATGTGATTATTCCAAGGCCAAAGAGAGAGCTCATGGTGGTGGCCTTCCTCCTGCCTGATGGGAAAGACTACTTAACTTCTTCCCAGCACAGCTTTCTTCTGACCTATATTTAGCATGCAGGTGTTAATCCCTAAATTGCTAGGACTTGAAGGTATGTTACATAGAGGTTTCTCCCCAGGCTACCAGCATCCCTTTAAATACTGATTTCCATCAGGATTTCTGCAAGGAGATTTCTGCTGACTTTGAGATTAAATCTGATTCCTATAAGCAGGTGTTATGCTCGGTGAACTATCGTGTATTTTCAATTATTATCAAGCCTTAAGTTTGTTTTATCAGCAAATCCCTGTCCCCAGCACTATCAAGGCTACGTTTGAAAGGATCAATATTAAACCAACAACTAGTGGTCTCAGGAGATCCTCATGCACACACATCATGTTTGCAGAGTGACACAGAAAGCGATTGGACTTTTGCATTAGGAGCACAAGCTTGGTGTCCAGCTCCCAGTTTTCCACTATCACTAGATGCACTTCTGACAGCTCAAAAACACACCCAGTAGTTGGCTCGTGCCCTCATTCTGATAACTACAGAAATAAAGAAAACTCAAGAAAATAAAATATTAAAATAATCCACCCAACCAACAACAACAAAAAAAACAACCCAGGAAAAACCCGATAAACCCAAAAAACCCACCAAAACTCCAGCCCCGATCCCTCTCTGTATTGGCCTTTGGGTCAGTGCTTTGCCCAAATGCTGAAACAGGATTACCAAGATTGCAGAGAAACAAATTATGCTATGATGAAAGCTCCACAGCCCTCAAAGCAGCATTTGCAAGCAAAACAAAAATTAAACTAGCCAATATGTGAGCTATGCCAGGTAAGCTATGAGGATGCTCCTACTACAAAAGCCTTGGGATTATTTTGGATCCTACCAACTGGCACCGGGACCACATTCCCCACTCCTGACCAGCTTTCCTCCTTAGCATCCAAGCACCCTTTCAAGCAGAGGAGGGGCTGCTTTCTGCGTTTCTCTCCTTGCTGATGGGAAGCTGGAGAAGAAATTTGCTTATGCTAATCAATCCCTGGCACCAGTCACACGAGACACTAATCCACTAGCAACCTCCATCAGTGTCTGCATATTTAACTAAGGCAGTGAACACTCGTGGAGAATTATGAACACAGTGGTATTGTTGTAGCAGTGTTTTCCTACTTGAGCTGCAATCACTCTGATGCCCTGTCTCCTAATATTTACATACACTCTACATATAAACAACCTGCAGAATCACAATCAATCCATGCAAGCATGCTGGTCAGAGGCTCTGCCTTACAAAAACACACTCACTATAGAGTGATTTAAGAGATCTCCCTGCACTGTACTATGCTGTATCCATGACTCTCTGCCAAAACGCTTATGTTGGTGGTGGTTATTTATATAAGGCAGTATCCTTAAAAGTATACATACTGCTTAGCACTCACACAAAAGACATTTCTTCCTCCAAAGGATTTACAAGTAGTTTGGACATGCATTGCAATTAAAGCTTGGGTACTGGCTTGAGCAAACTTTACAAAAAGACCTTAACAGACCCCATTTTCCAACATCTTCTGCAAAAAGCAAACAAGCCAACTCCAAACCCCATGCCCTGTCCAGTCAGGTGCATCACAAAAAGCCAATGCTGAACACCCTTTAGCATCCCCAAAAAGTAAGGACAAATCACTGGCTCCATCCACCTTGCTGTCTCACATTCTTGTCCCTAAAATTTGCTTGTTATCACATCAGAAGCAGCCAACTCAGTTTGAGAAGTGGGTGTAAGAATGTACCTAACTATAGCGTGCAAATCCAGGGCAGGCTCCGTACACCCTGACACAGGAGCCCACAGGACATGGATTCCACACCTTCAACGTCCTGTGCAAACATGCCAGCCATGGCTGTGGCCTTCAACTAGAGTTTTCCACCTTTCAAGCACATTTTCTCTGTGCTAATTGCCTTGGGAAGCAGCCACCAAAGAACAGAAAGGAAAAAAAAAAGTATGCTCAAATGCCAAGTACACTTTTTTTAAAGCGTTTAAGCCACATGCCTTGGAGCTGTGTTCTTCTACTCCCAGCAGTTAAACACAAACACCTGTTTTAAAAAAAAAAAATAAATCTGTGGTGCCACTTTAACTGAGGACTGCCAGATTTCCTTGTGTTATTTCTCAGGAATTGTGCCAAAAGTTGGTTAGTATGGAAATGCACTTCCAGGGCACTTTCCTTCTCTGTAGGTAACGCTCCTCTGGGTTTGCTGACCGATTCCTAGTTTAACACAAGGTGGTTTTGATCCTACATAGGATAGATTAAACAACTGCACAAAGTCCTTCCCGTCCTTCTCCCCTGCTTGGGCAAGCTGTCTAACCCACCTCCAAGCACAAATGGGGGAAAATGTTAAATGGGCACATGAGTCCCTTCTGAGGGTCTTGTACACTCTTATCTCCATCACTTGATTTCTGAAACAGCCAGCACCTTTAATCCTCCCAGTCTAGGAGGAAAAAGTCAGGACAATTAAAGAGCAACGTAATATATGGTTTGCTCTCCTGCAAAGCAAAGCAGGAAGCAGAGTGGCCAAAAAGGTACAGTTCACCCCAAAACTGTCTGGGCAACCCCTGTCCTCTCAAAAGCCATCAGCAAAACTCTACCAGCAGGAGCAGTTTTCACATCTTCTGTGATGTCTCTTCAAATCCCTCTTTGCCTGCCTGCTGTTCAGGTAGAGACAGTGCTGCACAGTGGAGGGTGACTCACAGGCACAGAGTACTTACTAAGCCCATTCTAAATTCCTGAAGCAAGGAGAGGCCTGGGAGTCACCAATGACATCAAGCAAGTTGGTGGGAACATGGAGCTGATAGCAGTTATCTGTACCAGCCATTTAGGAAAGTGCAACGCTTTCCTCTGCTGGATAGATTTAATCTAGTCTAGTAATGGCTGAGCTGTCAGGAAGGAAAGGAAATTAAAAACAAAACTTCTGTTGTCCCACTTCCTCATATTGCAAACGCCTTTAGAAAAAGATATTTACTCTTGACAATAGTCATTCTTTGCACTGACCCAAATCTCACTGAAGTTTGTGGGAACTGTTTCACCAACCTTATCCAGCTTTGGATCAAATCCACTATTTCCATCTTATGGAGGACGGCCAGGCATTTAGGGTGTGGTCTACGGCCTGCCAGACTTACTAGTGAGCAGCCACGGCTTGGTGCTGGGATCTTTGTGCCCCTTTCCACCCATCTTCTCTCTTTGAGGTTCCTCACTGTAGGGGCTGTTCAGCCCTTGGCCATGCCCCAGTGGCAGCTCTACCTGCTGTGTCAGGATGGTGGCAAGCGCAAGCTAAGCTCTCCCCATACCATCTGTGGGGATCACTGTGGGCAATGTGTGTTTGTGACTCCAGATATACTTTGCTTCGTGGCAGTCTTACTTCTCAAAAGGCTCTATGAAAACTTCTTAGCAAGAGAAATTTGGGGAGCCTTAATGCACACCATTTAGGGATGGGACAGCACCATGTTCCCACAAAACATCTCAAAGTGGGCAGTGAGGGTGGTCCAGTTTGACAACCCTCTCTAAATATCTCCCCCCACTCACCCCATGTGGTGAAGTCTGAGGGATGCCAGATGTTAGTCTTTTCTGGGGGATGGGTAGGCTGCCTAAATGCAGGATAATCCCCCAATCTAAGATTATTTCCAATATAATTTTTAGCAGTCTTTAACAGCTCATTGTATTATAAGCACAAACCCTGGAGAGCTGGACCTAGAGGACTATATTCCTGACAGAGTATGTTATTCAGCATTTCATCCCTAGTGCCCAGCCTTCCTTCCACTTCCCAAAACCACAGGCCACGTGGACATTTGCTGAAGTTTCTTACAAAGTCAGAAACCCTGGGGAGCTGCCAGCCTCTCCAGAGCTGCTTTCATAAAAATATTTTCTTTTGTGCTAAGGAGGACCCTGTCCCTGAAGAGTCTCTTTCTCCCCAAGGGAGAGAACAGCTGCTGCTATCATTATGGGCTTGTCTCCCTTAATTAAGCATCCACAACCACAGCTGAAAGGTGAAAACAAAGCCTTTTGCAGCCCTCCAGGAGAGGGGCAGGATGGAGGCTATAGAAGAAGACAGAAATTCTCTACCACAGTTGAGCTGTGATTGTCTTTTAAGGTGGCAAGTGAATTAAAAGCACCAGAATATCCCATTTAAAACCAAATGCATTAGAAAAGCCTGGCTAAAGGTGATTATTGGGAGGGAAGCACCTCACCTGAGAGAAGCAACACTAGTGGGTCAACACAGGAAAGTACATGCTAGTCTTGTTTCTGAAACAGGACCTCCAAAAGTATTCCTAACTCCTCCTCTTCCCAGGTGCTCAGCAACCTTTCAGGAGCTGGAATGGCTCTGCAAGGTCACTCTCCTGGGAGTAATGGCTTAACTTTGGGGTTTTTTTGTTGGTTGTTATTTATTTTATATTTTTTATTTTATATTTTTAAATTAACACAACCCCGCTAAATTTCTATACCATTGGCTTCAAGCTGCTTTTCTTTGTAAGCATCCTTCATCCTGGTCAGACAATGAAGGGGTTGCACTCAATCAAGTAATTGCAAATGTCTCAGAGTAGTCTTAAAAGTCACCCTGGTCCTTTCACTCACTGGCTCATCTCAGGTGGCTCTGTTCCTGAACTCATGGGGAGCCTCTCGCTTCTCTGTTTATTACCTTGCTTCCAGAAGTCACCTCCTGGAGGAAGTTAACCCCTCAAGACCACACAGGTAAGTGCTCAGAAAATGAATAGTTTCAGACAACTGGACTATTCTGGCTGGACCTGAGCTAAATTAAGGTCTGTAGAGCTTGTTACCAACCATATGTTGCAAGTCCTGCCAGCCAAACTGCCAGTGCTGACATTTCCAAGCCCAGCCATGCAAAGCAATCCAAGTGAAGATACCCATACTTCTAAAATAATCCAGCTGAAAGAACTGCTGCAGGGAGGAATCCTGAAGAGCACGTGACAGGAGGCTGGGAAGAGCAATTTCCAAACCAGCAAAGTGAGCCACATGCTCCTTATATTGTCATTTCATGAGGTTTATCTTTATTGCAAAGTCCTGGTAAGTGAAATAGGTCAGAACGCCTTTGGTGGACTTTCCAGTCTGCCACTGGAAAATTGCAGCAGAAGAAGAAGGGAGGCATTATGAGACTATGGCTGCTTGTCCTTAGCTTAGTTTTTGGGAGGGCAAAAGGAAGGACAGGATGTTGAAAATTCTTCTTCTACTCAGGATTTCGAAGTGGAACATTATTGTTTTGGGGTTTAAAAAAACATTTTCACTTTTACATGATCAGTTTTCATATTAGATTATATATACCCATATATTAAAAAACAAAAAAAAAAAAAAGAAGAAGTAATAATAAAGTCACTAATCTCTCAGACATTTTTTTGTCAAAAAATATTCTGTGGTGGAATATTTCAAAATTGACCACATTTTCCTCCAGACAGAGGAATGAAGACCCACTCCATGAAAACTCAATCCCTGGCAGGAAGCAGAGATGCTCTGGTGAGTGCTGAGCCCTGCAGGATCTCGCTTGGCTGCCCTGTGCAAACTGCCACATGTTTCAGCTGCTGTGGCTTTGGATGATGATCTACTTTTATGATTTTTGGCAGAGTTTGTCTTATTCTTTTGGACAGTAATTACATTTTCCAGACCGGGCTTTGTGCCAGAGCTCAAAAGGATGACCAACAGGCCCTTTTTAACCACCTGCTATGATTCCAGCCTTGATTAGTTATTAATGTGCTGTTGAAACCCATTGCTAGAACCACCCTTTCTGGTTATGTTACCAGTCTGGCTTCAGGGAGAGATAGATTTGAAAGGAAAACAGGGAAATACTATAAGCAACAAAGACAGAAATTTGAAAGATCTGTAACTGAAGACATTTTGGACAAAGATACTTGCTTTATGAATATTCAGACTGCACAGGACTTGTCCACGCTGCTCCCAAATCAGCTGGGATTGAGCAGCTTTCATATGATATGATCAAACTCAATGCTAATCATAGCTAAGAAAACAGAAATAAAACTTCTTGTAAAAATCTGTGGTTCTTTTCACCTGACAGATATCAGGCTCCCGTTATCATTGTGCTGGCTCCAGGGAATAAGACAGGCTTGAAAGAGTTGGGTTTCTACAAGTGTAGGGGTGCCTTCTGACTGCCTCTTCTCTAACACTGTCTTCATGGACTCATATCTGATAGACTGTAGAGGTCTTAAACATACTAAATTCTTATGACTGGCATAAATATGTGGTCATAGAGAGGAGAAATAGCTCTGTGGTAGCTCCAAAAGTCAAGCAACAACAGCCTGGCCACAAACCTTGAACTTATAGGTATGGTAGATGCTTATTATGTGGTATCACAGAGAAAGATCTCAAAGCAGTGTCAGAAATTCATCTGTGGATCGGAAGGATGCAGCAAGTTCTCCTTGGCAGGAGAACAGGTCTTTCAGGCCAAAGAAAACCTCTCATTTCCTCCATCTCCTAATTTCCACCCTTTAAGTTTTACCATCTCCTAGTTCCCAAAAAAGAAACAGTGGATCCTGACACAGAGGGATCAAGACTTGCACAAAGAAGACTCACACTTTCTCTTGCTGAAGGGAAAACTAAGAAGCTCTTGCCACTGTGTATCACACACTTCAGGTATTTTCATCACTAAACCAGAGAAGACAGAGGATTGAGGCACCAGGAGGCTAAAAGGCATGACCAAGGATATTCCCAAGGTTTTTGGGAACCAGGATCCTAATCCTACATGTCCTTTCTCCAGCACTGCTTTCAAGAAACGTCCAGATTTCACATTAGATACTTTACAGTCTGCTCTGATGGATTCTTTCTCATAGTTTGTGCAGCCATCCACTGAACTGTGTATGTCCCTCTCCTTTTTAATAATCATCAGGTCTTAATTTTCTCTTCAGTCATCAAGCACAGAAACAAGTCAAGGACTTGGCACACATCACAAGTACAAAGGACACCTTCACAAAGTAGCAGTCCCAAAACAAGTAATCACAATTACTTGTGATTACTTAAATTTCTATTCTCTACAGATACCAAATTTTAAGGGAAACACAACTGATAACATTGCTGACATCCTGCACAGGAGCTAAAATCCAACAAAAAAACACTTATCCTGATTTTGCACCACTCAAATGACAGATTTCTTCATAGACTTGGTCATGAGTAGATATTGTCCAGGCTGTATCAAGCTCCCTGACACCTCCTACACAGACACTGGCATCTCTCATGGCTTTCCATGCACACTCCCAGCCTCTCAGGCTGCAGCTGCAGGCTCCTAGGGCTGGTTTAAACCTTCCCTCTGAGTAGACCTCTATAAAGTTACCCGCAGGATCTTGATAAAAATTAATGTGATACTCAACCATATGTCACCAAATCCACATCCTGCAGGGGATACTAATAAGTGAAAACTACAAACTGAGTTTTGTGGTAAAGCATCCCTGATTAAGTGACCATCTCGGGGGAACACTGCTTCGCTTTCCCTCTGTTCTTTTATCATTTCCCAGAAGGTTTTTATTATTAAAGACAGCAATATGTTTAAAAGGATCCAGACTGGACCCACAGAAAGTGCTGGGTATTTATTGTTGTGATCATTTCTGCTTTGAAAAGCAGGCTCATGTCTGCCAGAAAGCCTGTGCTTTGCCTCTGCTGGTGTAACCTGACCCACGGGGAGAAGAGGACTCGGTTTTTTACATTATTCTGTTTGCACTCCTTTTCTCAAAGGAGCTGCAACTCTAAAAGCATTTAAAGCACTTTATTTTATTTTTATTTAATCAGGTTAGCACTCCATGGAGATAAACATCTACTACAAACATCACACCAGTTCCTCCATGCACACTGTGTCGCCAGGAAAAGCAAAGCATACAACTCTCAGCTTTAGAGGCTTAGGTTTCTCTCTGGGAAGTTTGGCAAAGCAGTTCAGTAAAAATAAATTCTTTCTCCATCCCTGTGGAAACACTTCCTTTAGCCCCACGCCACGACAAATCATCAGACCTTGTGATTTATTTTTTCTTTTGTGAAAGAAACATTCCCAAAATGCTTCCCTGAAATTATTGATACATTATGTGTTGACAGAGGGAAAAACAGCTACCTAGAGTTTGTTTCATCTTATTGTTACATTGTTTTAAAAAATCTTTTCTCCCTAAACAAATTACATCCTGTTGACAATCTCCTGCTAAATATTTGGATAAATTTGATACAATCCTGCAAAACACCTCCATTTGAATCAAAAAACCTTACAGAAAACTTCCAGAGTGACAAGTGTCCAGGAAATGCAACCTAGAGATCACCCTGCAAGTTTTATTGTGCAAACTTGATGTGTCTTTTTTTCCCAAGTGAAAGGTGCAGGGATGAAGTCCAATTGGGTTTCTGATATGAAAGTGACCTTGATGAACTGTTCCCTGTATGAGCCCCAATTTCACGTGTGACTATTGCTGAATCAAAACCAAGCCACAGGTTCCCAAACCTGAAAGTGACCTTGATGAACTGCTGCTCCCTGTCTGACCCCCAATTTCACATGTGACTATTCCTGAATCAAAACCAAGCCACAGGTTCCCAAACTTCTCCCCAGCTCATACACTGGGTCAGGATCTGAAAGTTACAGCTCAGGAAGCAAACTGGAGGGAAAAAGAAGGAAAGAAAAAAAAAATAAAAATGAGCAGTAGCAGTCAGAAATTTGTTGCACACTAAAAATCCAACTCTTTCACTAATGAGCACTTCTCTCTCAATGCAAAGGTTCTCAGACATCTACATAAGTAGCCTGAGTGAGTGTAGCTCTCTGGAGTATGTGTCACGCCAGACCCAAATCACAGTGCTGTGATGTCATGGCCAACAGGAGCTCAATTCCCAAGACTTGCCTTTTTTTTTGCACCAAAATAGCAGTTAAGCCTGAACAGGAAGTTCTGAAATACTCATAACGATGGAGTTAAAGGTAACACTTAATCCTCATTACTCACTGTTGGTATTTTGGAAGTGTGCTGTCTGGCTTGTGAATAATCCAGAAGCAGAAGGCAAAAGAAGTTCACGTATGTGAACAAGGTGCTGTCATTTCAAAACGTGACTCTGTGCTACCTTTTAGCCTTGTGTAATCTTTGTGCGCAGAGGGAATGCAAATACCTCTCCCTTTACCTGTCAGATTAAGAAAAAAATAGAGCTGGCATGAATAAAGAAGAGAGCAGACAGTTCCATATTCTGCTTCCAGCTGCCTGGAGCCACATTTGCAGGGTATGAGTTGCATTGAAACTTTCCTGCTTACTTGAGGACAGTTTAGTAGGTGATTCTCCATGTCCACATACTGAATCTGCCCAACAGCAGAAACAAAAGCTGCAGGAAGGCTTGAGCCACAGACAAATATTCTCCTTCAAGTGCAGCCATGTCCCCTTTTTGCTCCTCATTATTTCTTTTGCAAGTAGTAAGGGCAGAGCAGCTGGCTGAGCTATTGCTGCAAAGTTATCCTACCTCCTTCAACTCAAGAGGAAACCGATTATTGAAGACCTGTTTATACTGCTCATGGTCACCTGGCTCATTTTGGTTTAGGGAGGGATCAGATAAGCCCCTCTGCCTCTGGCGATCAAGGGTCAGCATCTCCTAAGTGCCAGCTAGAGAAATAAACTGCAGCTGACAGTAGAGGCTAGAAGCCACATCTCTGCAGCCTCAGTTCAGTATTAATACTCATTTCAGAGACTGCATATTCCACAGTTGTTCTTCTCAAAGTATTTTGGAAAAAAAAAAAAAGAAGTCAAAAGATTGCCTTTCTTCCCTCTGAAGAGAGAAGAAACTGAGACAAATATGCCTTCCTATCTTCTCACTGCTGGCAAATGTTGGACAATATAAGCCTAGCCTTCCAGGATCTCCCCAGCTCTCCATCACCAAACATCTTATCTCTCATAGGTTGTGCCCGGTACCACATTGTTTGGCTGTGCTGCATCTCCCCTTTGCTTCTCCTCAAAGGTCAGGAAAGCAGCAGTCAAGTTGCACACCCATCTGTCCCTGTCACACAGACTTCTCCTTACCCTCCAGCCACGCTCTGTTCTTTCTCACCTAGATGAAAACTCCTGTTCCATCTCACTGTCATGACCAAAGCATATCACTTCCACTCCACCCTCTAAAGCCCTTCAAGAATGGAAGTTGCTCCATTCTCATAAAGCCAGCAAGCTTCAGGATTTTGAGGAGAAGCTCTGAGTTTGCTGTCTAAGGTGTCAGCTGGCAAGGCTGTCAGCTTATCAGGCAGTGATGGAGAGAGGGGGCATCCACAGAAGCTCTGTACCAATAAAAAAAAGCCTAATAAATGGGGTGCCAATTAATCCCTTTAAAGGACTGGAGGAAAAGCATTTTTCCTTCTTACTGTTAGTATAAAGATTCATGTTTCACTGCTGTCACTGGATGCTCTGTAAATGAGGACAAGTTGGGTACCATCAGGTACTTCACAGGTTCTGCAAGTCATCTCAATGATGGGGTGGCAAGGGCATGAGTTTGGGACATTGCCACCATAGACAGAGCTGTGACAAACTTGTGACTACAGCACAGTAACTCTGGCTGACTTCCAGGCTGCCAGCACTTGGTATCCCTGCACATGCAGCCTGCAGAGTCACAAAACTGATCTCCAAAGTGAAAGAAATGGTAAAAGTAAAATCTGACTCTCAACTTGTGATGTTCTTGCTCATCAGGCAAGTTTAATAGCAGTTCAGCTACTTGCCACATTGCAGAGCAGTCTCTGTCCTAAAATGACAGGTGGTGTAGGTCAATGCTCAGGTATCTCCACCTGGCTGTGAAGTGCTTTACATGTGTGGGACAGCAGGCAACGTAACAGCCTGTTTTGTGCAGAGCATGCTGCAAGGTAGCAGAGAAAGAAGAAAAGAAGATTTAGTCATCAACAGACAAATGTCAAGTGCCAGGTTCTGCCCTGTGGAGACAGAGACATGAAACCACTGAGTAAAGCAGGATTTCCACCTCTGACATTAAAAAAATGAGCAAAAAGCCTGCCTCTTACTCACAGCTCCTTTGTGCCATCCCCGTCGTGTGGGCAGGAAAAGCTGATTGCAGCTTGCTAACAGAAGTCACCACTGCCATCTTCACAACTGCCATTTGCAACTGATTAATTAAAGCTGCTTGGGTACAGACTGTGATGTTAATTAAGCTAAGGGGGAATTTCAGAAAGCAATACTGATGAGTGCTACAAGGCGCTAGAAGGGGCTGAACGTGGATGTCTTCCTCTTCCAGAAACAGTGAAAACAAACAAACAAGGAAAGTATAGACCTGAACAAAATGGGTCCTAGTACATTTTTAAACAGATCGCATTTGGTTCACTTCAAATAAATGCTCTGCAATTTAATTTCCAAGGCTAGAGGCAAGAATAATACAGCCCTGCTGTGTTGTCTTCATCTGTCTTCTAATAAACTGATTAGAGCCCAACACGTTAAAGCCCTGTGCACCATTATCTATTATTCAAGTCCCTAAAAGATGTTAATTAACCCGCCTGTTCTGAGAAGCACCATTGTATCACATACAATGGGGAGCCACATGGCACAGTCAAAGCACGTGTTGCTTACTCATTTTGCCTTAATTACATGGGCATGACGCCAAGGTGGTTCTGGAGGAGAAAATACAGTATGGCAGAAACAATGTCCAGATGCACACATCAGTTTACAGCTCATTATTTTACCAGGAAAAAAACCCAAACAAATTCACCTTTCTCTGTTCTCACACAATAAAAAAAGTCTAGCTTAGCCAGAACTAGGTTATGTTAGGCAAATCTAATATTAAACAAGATAGGTTTGAGTTCAAAGCAGCACTCAAAGAGTTGATCCTGCCACACAGGAAGTTCTGAAAAACAAGTACTTTTCAGGCTGAAATTCAAGCTATAAACCAAAGCCATTGTAGAAGAAGAAGAATGGGATTTTGACTCAGCTCCTGGTCCCTCAGCCATTGAGAAAGGAGAGGAAAGACTGTGAAAGAGAAACCCTCTAATCAGCTCCAGCAGCCATGGCCCATTGCAGATGAAGATTCTGGAGAAGGTGTGACACCCAGACCTCCATCAAGCATATACAAAATAAAATCTTTCAGATCTCAAAATTAAGTACACTTAGTGATGACAAAAGGCTCCTCTAAGACTACAAAACTATTCCTCTCTAGATTGCAAGGCATGGGAGTACATGATAACTCTAAGAATTAGGTACTATTTTAACCTGGTAAAATGATGTGTTCTACCAAAAACACTGAGCCATGGCTGTTTGTGCTGAAAATTATTTTGCTTCCTAAAACCTAATCCTGAGATAAGACACTTTGCATGGAGAACTTGGTACTTCTGCTTGCCCGACCTCTAATGCTCTCAGGATTGAACAAGACATCAGGCAGATCACCCAGCCCCCTGTAGATCCTGAAGTACTTGAATGGTTTCTTTTAAACCCAGTCATTGAGCAGAGAGGTAAAGTCAATGTAAACTGAACTGCTGGTGACTGGTTTCCCAGTGTGGGGTCTCTGGCTTGAGTGGTGGGCAGCTTGCACTGCACTGAGGAGAAAGGCCCATAACCAGCATCCACAGCTTAAAACACATTAGCTGTGCTTCTCAACAGAAATCGCTTACAGGTGTTAACACTGATTTGGAGCCTGCCCAATAACTGCCAGAGATAAGCAAACATCACCCCTACAATAGATCAAAGAGGATGAAAGCCAGCACTTTGCATGTTATGCTAACTCAACTCTTTCTTCTGCAAACCACTCCCCTTTTTTTTTAATTTCATTTATATATGTTTTTAACACTCTTAAAAGAAAACAATTGAAAGTTAAAAACCCTCAGACTTTTCCTACTAAGCTCCATGGATCATGGGCAGGTAAGGCTGCAAGAGAAGCACTGCAATCCTTGGTAGGAACTGGACCTCCTGCTGAGACAGCACTCAAAGGAACCCAGAGGGGCTTGGCTATGAGCACACCATTCTCCTGTTTAAAGGAGTCACATAACAGAGCCAACAGCAAATGAGCTCAAACCACCTTCTGCAGTCAGGCTCCTGAATCAGAGCTGGTTGATAAGGGCAGGACTTTGCTCTGAGGCAGGAACCAACTGTCCCCCAGGGCTTTCATGTTTTGTTTCTCTGCCATAAATCTAAATGAACTCCATAAATCTGCTAACATAAACTCCTGGTGGGAGTCATGCAAACATGGCACATGCAACTGGAGGTTTGGAGAGAGCCTTCCTTCTTGTTCATTTCCTAGCACAGACAGTAGTTGTTGTTTTTTTTAAAAAAAAGCTGTTTAAGAGCTGCAGGATCTGCCAAGCACACATTTCAGCCAGCAGAACCAACTGTCTTTGGGAGCACATTATTTGTGGGTTATATTTTATGGCCATATAAGACCTCTGTGATGGGGTTTCAGATGTCTCTAGTGTCAGGATTTTGTACTTAAATACAGAAGAACAATTTGTTCCTTGTTATCTGAAAGAAGGAACTTCAGGACAAGACAAAATTTGTACTAGAATTTGATGTTAAATGAAAAAATCTGAAAGGTTTACTTAACTCAAGATGTCTTTAAGCCCTTGTGTATTGTAGAGAATCAAGTATCAAGGAGAAGCTACCCATGTATATTTATCATAGATCTCATCTCCTTCCTCACACGCGTGGAAATCTGGAGGGGAAAAAGGCAGTCTGAGGTTCCCTTCCCTTTATCCCACTGAACCGAAGATTTCTCTTTACCCATGCAGCTCCTGCCTTCCCTAATACAAATGTCAAGATCTCCCAGTGCTTCTCCTAAAGCCTGACAGTGCAGCCTTTACAGATGGACTGCTGGACTGGAGAGATCATGAGTTTGACCTCCTTTTTAATTTTTTATTTTTTTTTAAGAAAACACAAGAGCTTGATAGTTGCTGAAATATCTATTCAGCAACACAGAAAGTCCTCATCTGAGCTCTGAACTGCAAACACTGAGCAGGTCCCCTGATGGTGAGGGAATGCCGCTAACTGAGCCCCAGCATCACCAGGATCTTACTGCTTCTTTTGTTGACCCTTCTGCACATCCTCCCAGCAATTTCTACTGCTGACAATGGCAGTATGTTTATGATCAACCAATATCAGTGCAGATGCCACGAATACGTCTGTGTATGTCAGCGTAAGTAATAGTGGAGTGTTAATTGAATGGCTCAGTGTTCATTTCATCACGTGTTAACACTGCTGAAAGTTACATAATTCAGTTCCCAGGGAACATTTCACCATATTCCACAAAGTACCTGAAGAAAAAAAAAAGAAAAAAAAGAAAAAAAAAAGCAAAGACAAAATGAATCAGAAGATCAGAAGGCTGAAAGCTCCTAGCAGCTTCTCCCCTTTTGGAGGGCTGTTATTTAATCAGCTTTTATTTCTATTATTTATCATGTGGAAGCAATGGTGCTGTTTCAGTTGCTGTAGCTTAAAATGTAATAAAATATGGTTGTGACACAATAATACCTGGATCCTCCAGCCAAACCCTGCATTTCAGTGTCAGGATGTACAAAATATTAATCATCTGATGCAGCTGCTGCTGTCTTTGTGAATAGAGCATATATTTCACTGCACTCTGGCACATCTCTTCTCCTGAGGGCTTTTAAAAAGAGCCTGTGAGTTACTGAACTGTAAGGTTTGCAACCCAGAAGTTTGACCCAATATCCAGGTTCATAATGCTCTTGAAAAATATTTAAATCAATGTGCAGACCCAGACCCTTAAATCACTGCAAAATAACACCTGACAAATATTATACAACAAATCTTTTTTAAGAAAAGGCGGCTGATAAAGCTTAGGCTCCTGGCATCATTATCTGCAACGTTTTATAACCAAGGAGGCCAGGTTCTTACTTGCGGATTAGTCCAACAAAGCCAGGAAATATTTGGGCTGACAAACCCTTTCTTAGGCTTCATCTTTGGGTCGTGAGTTTTGCAACACACTTTCATTAAGGAGAACACTGACACAGTGCAACTGTGCAGTAATAACCCATGGTTTGCTTGGAGGTGAACGCCAAGGGGAAATATTTTCCTCTGTTGACGCTGATCATGCACCCAAGCTGCCAAGACCAGGTCAAGGCTCTCCCCTTGCCTTGGCCCAGCACAGAGGCAGAAGCACAGGAGAAGTGTGGCTTCAGCTCATTGGAGCACCCTAGCTTTCAGACCAAGCTCATACATCTGTTCACTCCAGGCTGTTAGACAAAGGAATATAGAAACACAAAAGCGGATAAGAACATTTCTCTCGGCTGCACTGTTAGCCCTGATGAGAACTGGGTCATTAAAGAACAGCTATTTCAGCCATTATATCTAATTACAAAAAAGAACTAGTCTCTAAAAATAAAGCTTCAAGTGCCTGAACTATATTAAAGGCAGATAATTAACAATCAAATAGAAGAGGCCATCTTCCCCATCACATTGAGCCTGGGTATACCGCTGAGACGTGTCATTCGAGTGTATTGCTACAAGTCCCATGCAAACGCCAACAGCCACATCTCCTGACTGATGATACCAATAGACAGTAACCTCTTTCTCAGAACTTCTGAAAACAAAGAACACCACAACACTTTGGTATTTTTCACTGCTGAAGGAAATTTGTCTGCACTGATTCACAAATGCAACTGACCCAAGAATCAGCAATATAGTTGTATCTCTCCAGCTCAGATGAATCCCTCCTGTTATGACACATAAGTGATGCATCTAATTTGTAGCTACTCCATCCTCCAAGGACTAAGAAACATAGAATCATAGAATGGTTAAGGTTGGAAAGGACCTTAAAGATCATCAGGTTCCAACTTCCCTGCTACGAGCAGGCACACCTCACACTAGACCAGGCTGCACAAATCCTCATCCAACTAGGCCTTAAACACCTCCAGGGAGGGGGCTTCCACAATCTCCCTGGGAACCTATTCCAGCATGTTACTACCCTCATGGGGAGGAATTTCTTCCTGAGGTCACCATGGGTGAATCCCATCAGGTCCAACAGACTTGTGTACCTTCAGGTTCTTTATACAGTCACGAATCTGCTCTTCTCCTAAAGTGGGGGTGTTTTGTTCTCCCAGTCCCTACTTTCACCTGCTGTGGCATGTTCAGAGACAATTCAGTCCAGAGCCACAAACCATCCTCTGGCAATGATACCCCTTTCCACAGGCTCCACAGTCAGCCTTCTATGTCTGAAAAAAGGTGCCAGACATTCAGACTGTCCCTCCAGATGAAGATGTCTCAAGGCCATCCTTCATCCCAACTTCAGTGGGGCCGCCAAGACCCTGGTGGGAGTTGAGAGCAAAACACCTTTGGAAAAAGGTGGGAAATGGTGCAAGATTGCACAGCCAGTGACGGGCAGAGCCTCAAAGCTTGTTTGATGTACATAAACACACCAAAGATCAGACGTGTCTTTGAAGCACTTGGAATTGCAAAGCTGGAGTGGAGTCTCACAAAAATAATCTTGTTCATGGTACATCTTGTTCTTCCTATTTCTGAATGTGATGGGAACACTGTGAGAACAGCTTCTGCCATCCCAGAGTAGCATATTGTATTCCCAGGCCATGCAGCAACAGAAAAGTAGAAGTGAATGGAGCAAAAAAACAGCGTATAATTTGGGCATTATCACCCTCAAAAAGGCTCTATGTTGGGTTTGTTTGTTTGTTTGCTAAAAAAAAAAAAGGTCCAAATTGCTCAGTATGCCATTTCAAAGCTTTTCATGCCCATTTTATCACCAGAGCCTTTCTCTCAAGGACAGAGAGGACCTAAAAGCTAAATCAGATTTGAGCAATCAGCTTCATATAAGCAATGCTCCAAGCCAACACGAGCTCCTTCATGGGGCTTAACAGCACTTCATAAAATCTCTTAAGTAACTTTGGAAGTTACAAGCAGACTTGATGGGGAACAGACACTCACAGTTCAACAAGGTGCTCAAGATGACCAAGCCCTGGGGTCAGAATGTGTGCATACTGAGATGCACTCTCAGGAGAGATGGCAAGGATGAATCATGTAAAGAATTAAAGTGAAAAGAAGAGCTGCAGAAAACCCTCAAGCTGAGAAGTCCAGGCAGATCATGCAATTTATGACTGCAGCTTTTCCAGCCTGATGTTCACGTTCTGTTTAAATCATCCTCTCTCTCCCTTAGAGGATCATTATCTTACACCCTCCTCTCTCAGTTTTAACCTAACCCCTTTTATTCCTCCTCTTCTGACACATGACTCTTCAACATTCACCTGCCTGTATATCAAACCCCTGCCTGCTCTGTTCATCATCTCTATTCAGATCCCAACTCTACAAAGATGCTCGTTACGTCACACCTGCAAAGACTTTGTTAGCCAGATTTTCCAAAGCTTACAAGTGGGAGATGGGAGACAGGGAGTTGCAGGAATCAGCAAGTTTTTCACACAGGGCCATTCGGGGTAGTTACTAATCACACATTCATTGCAGATGCAACCTTTTCTGACCCAATTCTCAATAGGCAACATCTGCCTGCCTGCGAAAATGTGCTACAACTCTTGTATATGTAAAAAAGAGATATTAAGAACAAAAAGCCCCCCTTTTCCTCATATCTTTCTACATACAGGATGGGTTTTGCTACTCTCTTACATTGTCTTCCCTTCCCATGCTAGCCAAGGAGCTCAAATCACTTGCCACTGCACCTGTTTGTGGCCATGGACTGTCCTGTCCCATTCTTCACTGCTTACTGAAAACTTGTCTTTATAGCCTGTGGGACGCTCTTTCCTGGTCCTAAGAAGCAGAAGTGTCAGGGCTGTTGGTGAGGCTGAAAGCTATTGAGGGTGGGGAAGAAGCAGATGAGGGCTGTGTAGCATTCAATCCCTTCTATTACTCTCCAAACATCTCACAGCTCCAGCCAAGCCAGTCTGTCTGTCTAACTACCAGCTAATCCAAATGTGCTCACTGCTCACAGGTTTGCTGCCTCCTCCGAGAGCGGTACTAAGGGCTGCTGAAAGATGAAACTAATATGTACCCATTTTGTCACTGGTTAACCCAGTGCAATTACCACAAAGTTCATGTTCCATAATAGGCAACATGCTCTTAACAAAGCGATGTTGTACAGAAGGCTTCTGCAGATCACAGCTGGGAGCACAGCAGAGAGCTCGGAAGCACTCCTGGTTAAAAATAGGACAGCACATGGAAGAGGTACGATTTGTAACTTCTAAAAATAGCCTCCCTAAAAGGATGCTTTTTACCTTGCTCACATGTCACACGTGCATCAGGCCTCTTTGCTAATACCAGCAGACACATCAGGATTTTTGCCTATTCCTAAATTAGTATTTAGAAATGTCTAAACTTAACTAACAAAGAAAAAAAAAATGTATTTACCACAATGACTCATTCTGAGAACCACATTTACAAATGCTCCCTTCCCCCTACCAGGAGACACATTCCAGGACCATGTGAGGAAGAAAACACAGTAGCAGTTTCCAAATAACACAGGCTCTGCTTATTTAACAAATTTGGCAAGCCTTTGTTTCCTGATTCAGTGTTTCAGGTTTGCAACAACAGAAGTGAGAGCTTAGGGAGCAGGTTTGCATGGAGGCTGAGACAAACGTAGGTCGACCAAACTGAATTTCCTACGAAGTGTAGGAGAGTAGAGTTGTCACACTGTAATGGTCTCCAGCTTGTTACACCACCAAAATACTCAGCTAACATTTACAATACGTGCATATAGTGCTTGAAAGGATGTACAAAGCTGGCTTGTTTGACAGCAGTTCTGCAGGGCAGAGAAAGCAGAGAGAGCAATCACTTGGTGACACTGTTCACATGGGGCTGTTCTTGCTATGGTAGTAGCTCTTCTAAATTATATGGGGATGAGGAGGATTAAATTAAATGATTCTCCAAATTCCTGCCTTCTTCTATTGCTCTGCCAGCATTCC
>NW_009953813.1:238918-302441 GCF_000747805.2 Chaetura pelagica
TCCTGCTAAACTTGTTAATGCATAGCTATTCCACCGGGACAAACTGCACTGCTGGGCAGGGAGAAGGGATGCAGCACAGGACTGGCAGTGGAGCTGCTGTTGCCAGCCCTCCCAACTGGCCTACAGTGCATCCCTGTGCAAGGAAATCTGCCTTTTTGTTCCCTAATTTTCAGATCTCGAAAGTCAGACTTCTCTGTCACAATCTCTAAGATCCATGTTATGTTCAAGAACCAGTCTGGTTTCTGCTAAAAGGAAAGCAACCAGCCTCAGGACCAATGAAGAGGCAGGGGTCACTGGAGCAGAACGTATAAGTTAGTGGAATTCTTCCAGTTTTTCATTTGCCCACAATAACCAACAAGCCATGATGCTGGCAAATTGCCAGAGGCCTCTGACAGCAGCTGGTAAAAATTACGGGTTCAGTTTTCCCTTTGATTTGGGCATAATGGGGGAAGATCACTGAATGTATTGATCTATTTTCAAGCCAAAGCAGTAAGTAGCATCATCTGAAAAAAGTGCTGGGCACTACAGATTTTCAAAAGGAAAAGATGGCTCAGTTTGGACTGCCCAAAGATAGTATTGCCTTTCTCTCAGTGGGCTCCACAGCTCTGACTGGAAGACTGGTTTGATTCTACAAAACATGAGGCAGAGAGGCCAAAGTCAAGGTAACCAGAATTATGTGTCTTTCAAAATGCCAGTCTAAAGACTATTTTCATAGGTGCTTTGACTTAGCCTTTGGCAGAATAAGATGGAAAGAGAAATATGAACATTTCTTCATCTTCTTCATCCTGGGCTTGCTACATTTATAATGCCACACAAATTCTTGACAAGTTGGTGCAAATGTCATAGTAGCAACACCTGAAAAAACCTCAATTTTCTCAACAGACCCCTTCAAGCAATACAGAAGGATAAATTATGTATGATACAGTTGCTGTGTAACCAGCACCAGAGGTTTGCACTCCAGGTAGACAAGAGATGCACTCGCACCACTTCTACTTCCCATATGGGCTATAAGAGGCAGCTCAGGATAAGTTCATTTGGTACAACTTGCCTCAGGGCTTTTCTTTTCATCTTTAACGTTTTACAGGACAGAATGGTCTAGGAACAACTAGAGACACATCCAGTCACAACTGGCTGTGGGTAAATTAAATCTCCTTATATTGCAGAATTGCACTTCCCAGCATTTAATGCCAGAAGAGATCCTTGTGTCACCTAATCTTTGCTTGCTTTGCAGAGTCAAGATATTCATCCACGCTTGCATCTAATCACCCCATGTATCAAAACTCCAATCACTTGTGCCTAAATACCATCTCTCAGGAAGGTGCTTAGTCTTGACTTGAAGATGTCAAGACATGGAGAAGTTTGTCCACAGGTTAATCACAGAGCACTGGAAGGAAAAGCTTTGGCAAAGCTGACATATTACATAGCAGGAAAGCTGCTCATCATGTCCTGACCCACTGGCTACCAGTCTGGCAGAACAATCTCTAGCGTTTGACATGACTACTTGGTCCAGAAGCTGAAAGGCTATTCAGCAACAATGAGTGGTGGAGGCCTGAGGAAGACATCAGCAACCGACCCCACTTATGGAAATTATGTGGGAAAGAAGCAGAGCTATCAACTTGACACTACTGTGGGTGGGGAAATTAAGCAATTTCTTTATCCTATATAATGAACTGAAAGAATTAGAGGGAATTTGAGGTGGCTGAAGGAAAAAAATTGCTTATTCCTGGCATACAGGTATAATTGAGGCCCCGTGTTTGTACTTCAAAGTGGAAAAAACAGAGCAGGTGAGCAAGTTGTCCTGTACCTGCAGGCAGAAACACCTATTGCATCTCATTAGATCCACCACTGAAACTGAACTGTCCATGAAACATTGATCTTCTGGTAGAGTGTAAAAAGCAGCAGGAAGGTTTCTGTATTTTGTTTTCTTTACTTATAGCAACAGGCCAGTGTTGGGGAACGCAGCATTGGTGTCATGTAAATCTGTGGCCTCCCTGTATGTGCAAAGGAACTGAAAGAGAGGAATGTATTGAAGGATACAGTGACATGTTTTTGATGCATCAAAAGATACACTGCCTTCCTCTCTAAACAACTGAGTCATAAACCACAAAGGAAACTGTTCTGAAATTTATTTCTTCTCTAATTTGAATCTTGTTTTCTTGCTTCTCTTTTGTAACTTGTGCTTTGAAAGCACATTTCCTTGCCAGCAGCAAAGCAGAGCCAAGGAGGTGAGAATCCTCCCTCCCACCCTTGCAAGGATTCCTTGCTTGCTGCCTACATGTCTCCTAACTCTGGGCTGACCCTACCCACCTGCTGGAAGGGTGAAACTTCCTCTCAGAGTTCACCCATTAGCCACCCAAAAGGGCTCTGGAGATACTACCATTTCCTATGTTGTATCCCAACACTTGGAAAAAAAAAATGTGCTTCATCAGAAGGAAGAAAACCATAGATACTGTCGATTCACACCCACCCCATCACAATGCAAATATGTTCCCATGCTTTCCTCAGCCTAGTTTCTAATGACTGGTCTAATGCAAACTTGGAAGCTCTGCAATCACAGCCAGCCTCAATAACCAGTCTGAGCTCAACTCTCTGACAATGATGGAGCTTCATCTTGGGCCACAGTTCTTGCATTTGATTAGAAGGAAAAATAATCACACATTTCTAGTCATTTGCTGAATAAGGGCAGCTAGATACAGCTCTATGAGAAAGTTTTGCATTTATTTAACATCCTTTATGTAGCGCTACAGAAGACATTACAGATTCCAGCATCTCTCTAAGCCAGAATTTTTTTTTTAACTTTTGCTCTTTCTGAAGGACCACATTGCTGCCCTGAACATATTAGGGTGGTCCCACTTCAGACCCATACCCCTGTAGGGTGCTGTGACTGTGGCCTCCCAGGACATGGTTTAGAACATGTTTATAGTTTTGTGAAGGGATTTAAAGTGCAACAGCATTTCATGCTGCTAAATCTCAGGGGAAAATTGCAATGTATACACATCATGTTTCAACTTCTCTGCTCCTACAGGCGTCTCTTTGAACTTAGACTTCATTTTTTAGAGGAAGTCTATTAAAATCACTAGAAGGCCATAACAAAATATGCTTCAGTCCATTGTCTGCAGTGTGAGTTACAACCTGCAGAAGTTACTACTGTGACCTTCACACTTCTCCTTCAAGGGACAACACAGGCTAGACAGAGCTGTACCAACACCTCCAAGTTCAGTGGGTCACCCTGCACTCAGCAACACTGACAGCTTAGAAATTATGCAAAATTTTTGCATAGGAATGACAGACTTATTAAGTCTCTGGAAACCTAGCAATGGCTCCATAGCTACAGCCTGTATCTAACCCAAAATGCAGAAAGAAAGAAAAAAACAACAACAACAACAACAGGGATTTCAAGGTCAAAACATTGTTTTTAATTTTCTCATGAATAATTCAGTAACAGCAGTATGAAATTTTGCCTTCTACCCCAACCACAGTTTCTCAGTATTCTAGTGGTGTCCTTCCACCTCTCTCTGACTTTCATAGGTAGATACTTGACAATTCAGTAAACTAAACTGAAATGAAGGCTCAACAGAGCGAAAAATTTGAGGCTAGTTGCAGCCTTTGAACCAGACTATTATGATATTTTGGGTCAGTGAGTAGGAAAACAAGTTGGAATAGAGAAATGTCAAAGTGTAAAACTGCCAGTGAAAAAAAAATATATAAAAAAAATGTCAGAAATAATATACTTTCATTCCTCCCTGAAGATGGCTGTCTTTGTCACACAATGCAAAAAATCATTTTACACACCAGACATCCATAAAGTCCTTTCAGATGGAATCACAGCAACTGATACCTCGCTCTGAAGTGAGTACAGTGAACTTCATCACTCTTGATCTCATGTTTCAAGAGTTGAACTTGACCATGAAATTTTATTGGTAACAAGAATTGTTTTCAATATATCTAAGCTCATGGTTTTGGAGTACTGAAAAAAAGGAGACACATTTATTTTGATATTTTTTTCTCCTTGGAGACAAAACTAAGAATTTAGAGGAAGATATACACTTCAAACCACAGATCTTCTACATGGGTAGGTTAAAAGCTATTTCCTTTGCAAGGACACACAGTAGTTCAATCAACTTTCTGATCATTCAAAAAGCCTGACAGTCAACAGTTGTTTTTGTTGGGGGGGGGGGGGGGTTGGGTTTTTTCAGGTTTTTTTAAGCAAACTTTGAGTTTGCCCTGGGATGGTGACTAAAGGACCACATAAAGGAACATCAGGAGCTGAAAATGGGGAGCTCTTCTCACTACCCCAGCTCTCTAGGTGGAGAAGGTTGGTTTTTTTCAGGTTTTTTTAAGCAAACTTTGAGTTTGCCCTGGGATGGTGACTAAAGGACCACATAAAGGAACATCAGGAGCTGAAAATGGGGAGCTCTTCTCACTACCCCAGCTCTCTAGGTGGAGAAGGGTGCTCCTCAGGACAGACCATTTGGTCCTCATGAGCATTAAACTAATTTTGAATACTTTAGAATGATAGTTTTAAATAAACATCCATTTTCTTCTGTACATTAACTATTGGATTGAGTATTCCCCTTCCTCAGCTCCCAGGGGAAAGTTAGCACGAGCACACTTTGTCAATCACCATCTATCAGACTGCAGCCCAGGCTTCCCAAAGGGTCCCTTAGCACATGAGCCATTTAAAACTGGACTGGATGGGCCACAGGCACACATATTGTTGGAATTCATCTTGCGTTCAACTTTGAGAGGACAGGGTTCTAATAAATATTTTCAAACTCTTATTTCTCTGGTTCCATTCAATGTACTTTTGTTAAATAGATAAGGGAGAAAAACGTTAAAATAGCCACTTGCAGAAAATGTTTGGCTTGATCCATTCAGGTCAAGTATCCTGGAATGTAAATACAATGCTATAGGAGGCTATAAAATAATGGACTTGATTGTTTTCAAGTGGGTCTTTCTCCAGCAGAACTGCCCTTATATAAGTCATGGTGCCTTCAGAAATACAATGCCCTCAATTAGCAGAAGTAGTCTTTGAGTGAATCTGTTGAATTTAATCTATGATCTAGAGATCTGCTCTTGCCTCATGCTTATTCCCTAATCAGATAGTTATTCAGAAGATGAGAACAGCAAAGACAATTGTTAAGTGTTTTCATTAACTGAGATGTGTTTGGGATGCCTTGCGGAAAACTCTGGCCCCAACCTGTAACCACACAGCCCGTCATATTCCTCACCCAGATCATTTGTGCCAAACAAAGTAATTCCTTCCCAAGAAAAGCAATGCTAGGTATATACCTGGGAGAGTATTTTAGAGCACTAAGCTAGGAGGAAGACCAAGCATCAGGTAATCAACCAGGGATGATCAGCTGTTTCTTGTAGGCAGCTCATAGGTAACAGTGTGGTTTACTGTAATATTTGTGTTATTACTGTATTCTTAAAGAGCTTTAAAAAAATAGAAGGGAATACTTTTTTCTCCAATTAATTTTTTAGTTGTGGAACTCACTGTCACATGATGAGAGCGAAAAACTCATATGGATTCAGAAAGCAACTGGACAAATCAAGAAATTTTTCTCACTGCCAGGCAAGAGAATGTGTGCAGACAGGAGAGCAGGGTTTCACTTAACCTGCTGAGACAGGACAATGGGCAATGCAATGAGGAGTTAGCATCACACTGAACCACCCTAATTCAAAATTCCAGCCAAGTCAGTATATGAACTTGAAAAGATAGACATAGCTTATATGACACAATTGTATTCTACTGTTCTGCATTTGATCAACATTTAGCCCATGAATTTTCCACCATGGAGAGGTCTTCATACAGCCACAGAAACGTAACAGCACAGGCAAGAGTTCCTATGTTCTCCCTGGTGCCCAACCTTGCACTGATGGTGTTGACTCACAGGTTTTTCATCTTGATTCTGACTGGCATCACAGAATGCCAGGAAACCTCCCAGCACCTTTTGGTAATAAAGCAGCATTGCTAATTTTGCATAAATGTATATAAGGTGATACAGAGATACAGAGACACTGAACTACAGGATCACAAACTAGAGGCAGTAGCAGAACAGCAACCCAGATCCCAGTCCAAGGATCCTCAAGCCAGTAATTCAGGGAAATCAGCATGAAACCTCAGTGTGGATCCTGGCTGCAGCCAATGTGATTAGAAGCTCTTTTCTTTGTCATTCCCCTCTAATCAAATGCTTTACTTTGCAGAGACAAATTACATTCCTAGCTTTTATTTACTCAGGGATTGCTGTGACCCAGCAAGCAGCTCCAGCACTCCTGTCAGGTTTAAAACACTGATGGGCCAAATAACGTGAGAGGTCATTCATCTTCCAAATACATTAAGATGCTTGTAATTGCCTGACTGCTTTTCACACACCAAGGAATGGCTGAGCTTACAGGTCTGATACTCAGAAGAAATAGGATTCCTGCAAGTGACATTTACAATATATTCAGAGATGTCCCACACTGCTGTATGTAGGATCTTCTCTTCCTGAGATTCACTGCACAGGGAAAGGTATGAAAGTCATTCATCAACAAGCAGCATCTCTATAAAATAGCAGACAGTTCCAGGAACAGTTAGATCAAACTACCACTCCTGCCACCACATACTCAAGGTGGTAGAACAGCCTCTTTTTCTTTCCAGCCATGGTCGAACTGTAGTCTGACACCATGATCAACAGCACAGTGGGTTGAAAACACACATGCTAGAAGCTGGCCAAAATTTACTCAAGTCTTGTTTTATTAAGAAGCAGCTATTCTATCAAAAGGTAAAAAAATAACTGCAGTCATTATTTTATTCCAATTGAAGCTTAAGATGTTAAAAAAAAAAATAAAAATTATATGTGTGTGTGTGTGTATATGAAAATGAAATTTGAGAGGGAAAGGGCAATTGTCAAAAAATTGCTTAAGTGCCAGAAAGAAAGAAAACTCAGTCCATCCCATTCTTACAGATATGGTGGGAACATGATTTAATTCACTGGGAGGACTCAGCCCCACAGATTGGCTGCTCATAACCCCCATTACACTTCCCCAAACACAAAATCCCTCCTACTATCCCAGGTGCTCCTTCCAGAACAAGAGGACAAAGTTG
Organism: Chaetura pelagica; assembly: GCF_000747805.2. Lineage (NCBI taxonomy): Eukaryota > Metazoa > Chordata > Aves > Apodiformes > Apodidae > Chaetura > Chaetura pelagica. Next base: position 246,012 of record NW_009953813.1, read on the forward strand.
ATACACAAAGATATAGATAGATGTTTTTGTTTCATCTGTTCGATGGACAAAACAATCAGGACAGTTAACTAGTGCTTGCAGCTGGCACTAAATTAATATTGCTTTGGAGACATAGATCATAAAAGCCTAAATTTCTATCCCAAAATCAAACAACTCTAAGGGTTAAGGTATGGTTTCCAAAGGCTGCAAGTCAGAGAGGCAATGGCTCAGCACATCCTCTTAAACTTCTGGAAATGGAAAAAAAAAAAATCATAATGAGACAGTGCAACACTAATCCTTTTCTTTGTTAGAAGTCACTGCAGACCATATGTGCTCCAACTTTCTGGACTCAAGACAGCCTCTTGGCACCAAAGCACTGCACCCAATTAGTGTGATGGATTGATTTCTCCAAGAGGCCAAATTAATGCAAAGCATTAGTGTTATCCAGCTTGTATCAGCATCTCATGGTTCGCAGAGCAGGTGACACCAGCCTGGCAATACTATGAAGACACAGGGAAAATGTGCATCTCAAAGCTGGCCAGCTGGTCAAAAGCACAGCAGGATTTGAAGGAACCTCATGTGACTGCCACAAGACCTCTGCTTAGGTAGGAAGCTTCCATCAGCCCCTGGTATCTGCAACCTTCACTGTAACCTGCTAATATATATTTGCACTAACCAGTTGCTCCCTGCCCAGTAAATCCCATGTCTTACATCGTACTTCAACATCTTTCCAAAAGGACCACCTTTCCTTCTCCTATTTACGCATGAGTAATACCTTCCTTTGTCTCTCAGCATTATTATAGGAAACCATGGTGTCCCATGTTTTGTTCATGTAAGGTGTGCTCTTTGCAGGCAAGAGAATTGGCTAAATTCATCTGCCAAGCCTTCACAACAGCAATAGCATGGATCACATTTAAAGGGTCATTTTGCAGGTCACAAAAAAGTCTTTTCAAACTAGAAGTAGCCCAACAGCACTTCAGGAACTCTCACTACAAGGAAAAATAGCCCTGGAGACACAACTACTGTAACAGATTCAACAGCTATGGCTTCAAAAAATAGGCAGAATTTCACTTTTCTGTAAATCCAAGAGCAGATTTCTTTTGTCCTTTCTAAAGCCAAAAGCAGGAGCAAATCACATGAACAAGAGGTAGGACAGGAAAATGAGGCTCATTCCTGTGTAAGTCTGTAGACATTGTTACAGCATACTATGCTGAATGAGAACAAGAGACTCTTCTCATGGTATTTTGGTTGTTGGAGTCCCATCTGGAGTACAAACATGCACCAAAAACATTGAAACAAAGAATAATGAGAATAAACTATTATTTTTTTAACAGTTAAAAATTAAGTTTTGGTTATGGCACACGTTTATTTTAATTAATACTTCTGCAACTGAAGCAATAAACTTATTAGATCCTCTTCATAGATGGACAGGTTCAGGGCAACACCAAGAGTTAAACTATGACCACAAACCTTCCAAACCACAGGTTGCAAAACATGCACCCAGCAAGACAAGTTTATGTTTATGAGTAAAGTCTTAGTGACACAACTAGAATTTATTAAATAGGAGGAATAACTTAGATTTCCAAGATCATCAGCCAAATTGCTCGTTTTGGTTTTGATGAGTGCACCTTCACCCAGACCAACTCCTTCCATACACTGAATTGTCTGAGATGATATGGCAGGGGAAGGGAATAAGAATCACTCAGAGCTGGAAAGGGGAAAGTAGTAATGGTTTCCTAACCCAGAAAAACATGAGGAACGAAATATCTACAAATTTAGGCTTGGGTCATGGTCACCAGGCCTTATAACCCCATGTTTCCTCCTTTCTTCTCCTGAGATCCTCGCTAAAAAGACATTTACAACCCCTGTGCACCACTTTGTTGTAAGATCACTCCTTAGTTTCCTCTTCTGTAAGTTCCATTTGACAGGTTTGCCCAAGGGTATGTTGGAGCAGCACCTCACAGACATCTGCTGCTCTGGATCCCTTTTCAAGCTTGCCAAGAGACATCAACTGTATTTCTTTGCAAATACAGATGGGAGGATGCAACCCATGGGCATAACCTACATGTCAGCTCTTTTATAGATAAAAATAATAAAACCAAAAATAACCACAGCCTACATTCAAGCTCCAGGCCCTGCCTTTTTATAAAATCATGTCATGGTAACACCTGGCCACTTCTGCTAATGATCTGTTCTTTGGCAAAACAGAACACAGAATCACAGAATCTTAGGGGTTGGAAGACACCTGGAAAGATCATCTAGTCCAACTCCCCTGCCAGAGCAGGATCACCTAGAGCACATCACACAGGAACTTGTCCAGGTGGTTTTTGAATGTCTCCAGCAAAGGAGACTTCACAACCTCTCTGGGCAGCCTGTTCCAGTGCTCTGTCACTCTCACAGTAAAGAATTTTTTTCTGGTATTTCCTATGTTCCTGTTTGCACCCATTGCCCCTTGTCCTATCACTAGACATCACTGAAAAAAAAGCCTGGCTGCTTATCTACAGGGATCATAAAGTAGAAGGCTATAATCTCCTGGAAACAGTGCACACCAAGAACACTCATGATGGAAAAGTCATCCAAAAACTGTTTGTAGAGCACTGACAGCAGAACGCAAGTTCAGCTTTCCCCACAGCATCATAAGCAGAAATAGCTCTCTCAGACACCAACCACTCAGCTCACAGCTTGACACAGCCAATATCACAGCTCTGGCTTCTGCTAAGATGTCCACACTTTGGGAAATTCTCCACAGAAGAGAGTCTTCTTCATGGAAGACTGGAGGGTCTGATCATCACTACCCAGTGCAGATGTCACCTTCCAGATACAGTCTGAAAGGGGACTTCACTCTCAGATGTAAAGACTGAATTAAAACCAGCTTTTAGAGGCTGAATTACACACATAGTAGTCGGGAGTCTGTCCCTGAGACTGGGAGAGTGCTGCTCAGCAGCCAGAGCCAGGAGCAGAATGAAGAACTGCAAGCACGATGAGCGCTGATGTGAAATGAGGCAGGCGGACAGAAAGGCTGCAGACAAGCCTGCAGAGAGGAGTAAAAGGGACTGATGAAGTACCAGATGGTTACAGAGCAAAGTTTTGCTTTCCTTTGTGGCTAACAGCATTGCCCTTTGAGCAGCTCCACTGTCAGTGTAAAATCTGTTCTCGTTCAGGGTCTTGTTGATGAATATTTGCTCTCGGGTCCTGCTGCGTGGGTGCAAGGCACTGAGGCACAGGTCCCAGCTGCTGCAGGGGTCACGAGTGAGAGGCAGAGAGGGAAGGAAGACTCTCAGCCATCTACAGACGAAGGGTTTGTCTTGCAGTTTAGACCCATTTGGAAACCTGCCCAGAGATTTTGGTATTCTGTACATTCTGTCAAATGGCTCAGAGAGAAGCTGGTGCCTCTTTCCCATGGATACAAAAGGTCTGCCTGCATATGCCTGTGCACACATGCATGGGGTGATCCAGGCTGCCTAAAATAACTGCCTGAGCACTAGCAGCCAGAGGCAGATGTCTGTGATGACCTTGATACTGGATTTTTTGGAGGTCATAGGAAAACCCCTATTCAAGGCTTTAGCAACTGTGACCCTGAGCAATAGCTGGGAGAATGTGCCGCTATCAGACTTATACCTACAGACTTATCCTTATCAGATTTATACAGCTGTATGTACAGGATGATGAAACAAAAACAAGTCCGTCCACAGAACAGTATTTGGGAGACTACAAGTATCATTACTTTGTCCTGCCCTGGGCACTATCTCAACCCTAGGCCAGATTCTCTGTCCCTGGCATCTGCAGGAGCTTTGGCACTCGTGGAAACAGAACAAGGGTTGCCCTCTTGCCTTGATGCAGGCAGATTTGGGCTGACACATAAGTGAAACCACAGAATCAACCCTGAACATTCCATAATAACTCACTGCACAACATGTGCATCATTAAAGAATGCTGCTTCAAAATAAGTATTGTATTTGAAAGTCAGTTGGGAATACACCACCTCTCCTCATGCACATAGTAAATGTTATTCCCACCTTGCAATTCTCTAGCACAACTATTCCCAAAGCTTCATCCCTTTTCCCAGGAAAGGCAGTGAGCAGCACATTGAAATGGGCTCCTGTACACAAAAATCCCAGGCAAAACTTTCACCTTCTACCTCCACGTTCATGCACTAATGACACCACAGCCACTTGAAATCTACAAAACTAGAGCTACAGGATTACAGCACTGGTAATGATATAAATAGATGGTGATGGGCACAGATGACAAAGGTGAATATGAATGCTCAGGAATTTATCATGTCCGGTGTTGCATTGGCAGGTGACAGGGAACAGCAGCAAGGAAGCCAGCAGCTGCCCTGGACAGCTCTGCCCCATTCGTATCTCAAGCTCCAAATCTGCTGTAAGAGCTTCCACTTCCCAAGCAGCTCCCCAGTATTGGCATGATGGTATTTCCAGCCCACACTGTCCACAGATGAACCTGCTGCCCTACCTGAGCTACACCAGGGCCAACATGCCCTCAGAACCCCTTGACTTGCCCCACAGCAGGGGTACCCCAATCCTCCTGCTGTGCTTTGAAGTTCTGTGCCATGCAGTGACCTACATCAACCAGCGTGACCACAGAGACAGGCTGATTAGAGATAAATGAAAGGCCTACAAACTTGAAGATTTGGAGGATTACAAGGGAGATGAGGCTGAGTCATGTCCTAATTCTCAGTGTTTGCTCAATTTTGTGTGCTAAAATGAGATGTCTTTGACACCCTGTGCTGCAAGTATTTTTGTTTATATTTATTCACAAACTTGTAGTGTTTGACATCTCAGCCCCTTCCCTTCCCATAACTTTCATCACCAGAGCTTGAAAGACTATGTATTATGAGCAGGACACTCCAATTTGGATTTTGTGTTATCTTGAGAAACAGAAACCTTTACACATGAATTCTCCCTTTCCCTATTGCTCTGACAATAGTGCTCCTTCATACCACAAACCAAAGCAACAAAAACCCCAACTGCTCAGTAAGGTCAAAAAACCATTGTTTTTTCACAGCATCCTCTTCACTAGATACGTGAAGAAACATCTTAATGAGGGAAATGAGGATCTACAGTTGTATCCTGGAGATGCTATTAAAATAACAATTGCTCAATACATGTAAAAGTGAATGCATTTATTGTACTGCTGGACAGCTCTGAGGAGCAAGGAGTCTATAAAGAAGATGAAACCAATCTGTAAAAATTACTTCTACTGTATTAGAAATTCTCACCAGATGAAAAGAGCACCATCAGCACAGGTAAGGTGGTGATTGTGTGTCAGCTGGTACTTGCCACTGCTCCCCTGTTGTCACAGCCTGTCCCTGTGCATCCCCAGGGACAAAGCCCAGTGAAGTGGCTCCGATGGCATTTCCCAGCTGCACTATGTGGTACAAGTCACCCTGACTGATGTCATGCAATGACCAAATGGTCCTCAGCCTTATGAAATTTCTTTAAATATCTTAATTAGACACTTGGTCTCTATTTAGTTACACAAACATCACAGGACAGGAAAATGCAGCGCGGCAGCATAGGGAAGAAGAGGAGGAAGCTCAAGGGAAGAAGGGAGAGTACTCTCAGCCATAAGCTGCCTAACTAAGGACAAGAAATTCAGAAGTGTGCATTTTGGTTTAAGTATCCCATTTCCATTAACTTTTCATGAGAAGAGAAAGCTCCAAGGGTTCAATTACTGACAGGACAGCATCGATGTAGGAAAAGCACTTAGATTCCCAGAAAACCTTAACTATAGCTTAAAAACTAATCCACTACCATCACATTGTAAGACTCTGATGAAACTTGTACAGGCCTTGAGGCTTTCAAGGGAAATTTTAGACAGAGCACCAGCATTTCATGGATCAGACAATCCAATTTAAGGGTTTGCCTGAGCTAGGAAGTTTGCTGCTTTTACCAGTCTGCGTGGTTAAGATGGCATCCTGCTCACCCCATATGGGTGCAGTTGTGAATGCACTAGTCATTGCATTTGTGTAGCTTATTCACTTTTGTAACTAAATAAACTATAACAAATAAGACAGTGTTCCCCTTAGCCCTGCACCTGGAAAACCATGTGCGCAAAAATAAAACTGCATCTCTGACAAGATAGTTATTTATCAGTCTGTGTTTTCCAGTCTAGGCAAATATTTGAATACTCATGGAGACAGGAGGTCAGCAAAGAACCGAGAGAGAAGATGAAATACCTCACTTTCCATGCATTTACTAGTGCCTTAGCAGTGATGCTTCACAGCTTATTTTCCCCCAGGAAAGAAGGAAATGGGCTGACATCCTACCATCTTTTCCACCCTGTGCTCCATCACTTCCAAATTAACTCTCTCCTGAAGTACATAAAACTTCTCCCCATAGCATAGTCAGTTTTTATTCCAAGACTAGCATTTTAAACACAAACTTGCTCCCCTTACGCCAATTTCTTAACACTAATGGAATGATACACAGGCACAAACAGGATTCCTGATAACACCTGCTTGTAAGGCAGCTCTGAACCTAGGTCAGGATGGGATACTAGTAGAGCCCCAGTTAACAATTTATTGGAATAATTTTCACATTAAAAAATCTCAGTTTTTCATGGTGTAAACTGAAAGGCACAGTTTCAAGTCCCTTCTTTTCCAATCACTGCCATTTTTTAATAGCCCCTGTATTTTCCCCAAGATTCATACAAAAATAACAATATAATATTTTCCAGTCTGACACAATGTTCTGCTCAGCTATTTCAAATGAAAAGAAAAATTTAAAAGTAAACAAATATTCCAAGAGGCAATCCTGGATTTAGTACCTACACTTGTTTTTTGACCACAAGGCTAAGATTTTTATACTCATTCTGGCACAGAAAAGGACGGGAGATGTTGTTGTTGCTCCAGTTGAAGTACCAGGGCTGAGGGTGAGGCAAAGCAGGTAGCAATTAATGCTGTGAGCTGGGCAGAGTGGTGGGATTCATCTCATCTTCCATCAAGTGACACCTTCATTTTGGATAATGAAAGCAAAGAAACTACAAACACCATCCTCATTCTTCTGCTAACTCCCTGGCTTTATCCATTTAGTTGCGGTGTCTACTCCAACCTGAGCCTTTGTGGGGCTGGTTGTGCCCACACAACCTCCTACATCCCCTGCTGGCATGAGGATGCCAGCATTCAAGGCATAGCCAGAAGCTACTGCGTGGCACTGCCTAACCCACTGAAATACACAACTAAGAAGCATTTCATTAGCCAACATGGTTTCTGCACTGGAGTTGTTAATCTCACAGTCCCTGCCCCTCTGTGAACAGATCCATGATATTTCTATGCCTGCTGTGGCTTTGTGGATTAATGGAAATGGCTCTCCTCACCTTGCCACTTCTGCCTTTCCCCAGGGAAACCCAGCCAGCAGACAACACAAAACCCACAGAGCATCACCCTGCTTTTCTTTTTTCTTTTGTTGTTTAAAGTTTCTGGGATCCAGAACACCCTCTCTATTAAATAATGTAATTAGCCACTTGGATCTGGCTGCTATCATTAGTCTGCAGCTTAACAACTTAGGTCAGGAAACGTGCAGCTTATATACAATGCGGCACTGGGACTTGGATCATGGCTCAGTGTTATGGTGCACTCAAGTACTGCAAAAACCTCTCAAGCCTCCAGAGGGTCCAAGTCCTGCTTGTCAGGCAGGGCTGGACTTGCAGACAGTTTGTCCCCATCCTGCACTCCCACCCTGATCTTTCTGCAGCCACAAGCTGCAGTGCCTACAAGTCACAGAGGGCCAGAAGGTTGGTTTTGGATGCTCTTCTGAGTTCACACCTCTCCACAGCAGCCAGGGAGCACTGGTTGTCCAGCAAGACCTTTCCAATATTTCAACTGCACCAGCAATCTTGGAGCTCTGCTTTGCCAGGTGGACTCAAAGTGTGCACAAAACTGGGTTGGGATAGCAGGAGAGAGCCCTGGCCCACACAGCAGACCCACCACAGCACAGGGAAAGGGCTAATTCAAAGTCTGCACAACTAGAGCTTGGTTCAAATTAGTTTAAACTTCCTCTGTGTGTTTTTCCTTTCACCCCATCTGCTCTTGGATAAGCAAGATCCTTCTTATCTAGGCACCCATTTCTACATGTGGTTTCATTAGGCCAGTGGATGAGGTTTTCTTATCCTCTGCAGCCCGCCAGAGTAGTGAACAGAATTGGCTCATGAATAACAGATGCTCCAAGAGAAAAAAAAAGAACAAGAAAACCTCACTTATCCTTGCTTTTTGGTGTTATTGAAGCAGGTTTTCATTAGCGGATAAACACTCTGACAGTGCATTTACTCCAAGAGAAATCATCATGCAGAACAAATCAGTACATCCACAAAGCTGTCTCCACTCTCCAGCCTCCAAGGGGATCTCTTCCCCCATCGATCAATGCATAGGGGAAGGAGATGCTAATTCTTCCTAGTAATAGTTTGCCTTTCATCTGAGATTTCAAAGCACTCAACACTAAGCATTTGGTTTGTTAATGTTTAGAGGACCCAAGAGAGTAAAGGGCTTCAATGCATTAGGAAATTGATACAGTCAAAACAGCATCATCCTTACATAGTCTGACTACACTACATCTGACCAGACTGGACAGATAAGATGCATCAGAGGAAACCGAGGTAAAGAAACTTGTATATAATTACTCATTGAGATGATTATGGAGATAATTCTGCTTCTCTGTGTCTTGGTGTTACTCACTGGATCAGACTGTGAACATTACACCAGAGACACAGCATCCCGTGCAGGAGACAGGAAAGGCCAGAGGAACTTTGATTTGCAGGAAGCAGAAGACAAAGAACAGAGACTTACATCTCTAGCCCTTAAAAAAGGCTTCCACATATCTCCCCAGCAAGCAAAGTCTCAATTATGTGCATAGAGACAGATCCACCATAAATGCCAGGAAGAAATGTGTGGAGAAATGTGCACGTGAGCAACAGTCACTCTTCTTTTCAATGTCAGTACTTTCTTCCAAAGCAGAATGTACTGTATCTTACTTGGATCTATAAATAATGTATATATCTGAAAGAAAGTAGGCAAGGACTTGCAAATTTAGGTACCATGTGCCTACACACACATATTTGTTTATGTATAGAAATATATGCACGCACAGCACTGCTATTCCGGCACTCGCTTTTCTTCAGACAGCTCATTTATTTCCTCTCTCTTCTCCCCTTTTCCAGGATCACAATAATAATTAAGCCTGGCAACATTAGTGAAGCACTTATTTAATCCACCCTTTCAAATTCAACTGATATCTGCCCAGATAATATCAAGAAAGCAGCTGAGGCCCCTTTGTCAGCAGCCTTGAAGGAGCCATAAGCAAGAAGATAATAAGAAATCTTATTACCAGCTTGGAGAGGAGAGAAAGAGAAAATAGGGATTTGGAGAGATGTGTGAGCTAAAATCAACCCTGGGCTTTCAAATGCAGTACATCAGGGTTTTAAATCTGCACAACACACCTAACCAATTAAGAAGGCATTTTATCAGATTTTGGGGAGCTCTATCTCTGTCAGGACATAGAAGTAAATACTTAGCCTAAGCTGAAGGAAACAACTTGGCTTTCTGTTTCAAGTGCAGGGCATGAATTTTCTTCTGTTCTCTTCCCTTCCACAGTATCAATGAACAAAAATAGCATTCTTGGTTTACAGAGGATGCCTTTATCTATCTCTTCAGAAACACAGAAACTCTCTGCATGTATCTGGAGATGCCATCTAAATCTTAAAATGCATTCCAGAAGTTGATTATGCTAACAAGATGTTTTTGAAATAAACTATCTTAAGAAGTAGAAACACTACATATTTGTCTGAAAAGTTAACTTCAGTCACTTTACTTACTGAAATTTCTTAAGAACCAGAGATGTGGCATATTTTAATGAATTATTTATCTCTTATTTCTCACAGAATATTGTTTTTTGGCATATTTTGACCAATTGGCATTTTAATACTTGAAGGTGGTTATAACTTAAAAAAATATAAAGGTTTTGTAGCCCTGCAACGAACAGACAGCCATATAAAGAAATCACAGATAACAGTCTGATAACAGAATGACCTACACAAACCTTTAAGGATAACTATTATGTCCAAATTAGTGATTCCTTCACCTCTGTCCTCTTTCCTTAAAATAGGGCTGCCACTCAACTACCTGTCTCCTGGAAAAGTTCCAGTACACCACTGTTTAAGCGTTCACAAGACAGGAGGGGACCTTTTGCCAGTGAAGGCACAAGGATCCATCACTACTATACCACCTTCTTCAAAGCCAGGGTCTGAGCAATGCTTGGAGGAAAACATTGTCATTGATCTGAGTCTGAGAAGCAAAATGGAGAAGGGATGGCTGGCTATTAAGGACAGATGGCTCTCAGTAGTGGATCTGCACAAGGGGAAGCCTGCATCATTTCCCAGTTTGGGGGCTTGGAAACTTGAGACACCACAGAGGTGAAGCTGTTTGCCAAGGGGCATTCATGGTGACTCTGCTCCCTCTGATTTATTAATAAACTCTAAATACACTGACTCAGCTGGAAAATATGATGGCCTCGAAAGCCAGATGGTAGCTGGTTTATGGCCCAGAAAGGTAACACCAGTTGAGCATATTTCTAAGACTGTTTCTAAAACCAAAGTTATATTTAAATGCTCATATGTTACAGCTTATCTCACCTCAGAAGGTGAAGTCTACCCTTCCTGCAGCTAGCAGGAAGGCAGGGTGTCCCACTATGGGCAGAAGTAGTGATCTCAAGCAATTGCACATAGAGAAGTTTTGATTTGGGTTTTTTTTTAACCTCAAAATCAGAACAAGTAGCATTTTAAGCTGGCAAATATTTGGCTTCACACGACCTATTTCTAACTATGACAATGGCATACACATCATTTACAGGTCACCAAATGGTGACATGCAGTGAGGAGCACAGCAGTGGCACAGCAGCCCAGATACTACCTGGTAACATCCTATCCTCATGCTTGATCACTGAGAAGTTGAAGCTTCTTTGCCACCACAGATTTTAGTACAGAAGGACCATTTCCAATGGTTACATTAAAAGAACATCAAACTTCCAGTCAGGACGTAGGGCATTAACCCATCGAACTCACTGGCACAACCAGCTTCTTCATAAGCTTGGGACACACTCATCTGAAGAATCTCAGCCTAGCCCACATGTATTCTTTTGATCTAATACAACACTGGATATAACACCAATAAAAGATAAAGAAAAGGTGGTCAGTGGCCTCCTTTCCTGCTCTGACAAAGACTAAATACAAGCAATAACTCACAATGAGAACAGCTCAGCCCTGCACACTAATCTAGCCTTGACCTAGGGGGAGGTATGGACTGCTGAAGACTGTGATGGATTTGCTCTGCACAAGATTTGGGATTTAAACACATGAATCAAGTTTGCAACAGAACTATGGACTCAGGCTGTAGGTCTACTGGGCAATGCAAATATGGCCTATGCTATTGCAAGAGGGTTCTTATAGGGACTGCTATCAACCTCCCGTTGTTCCAGCTCCTGTGCCAGCCCTACCTATGCAGTCATGTCTCTGTCTGGGATACACTTGGGAGCTGTGCTGATGTAGCTCAGCTCTGTGCCTAATTAAAATTAAAAGCCTCTTAGAAAGACTGCAGTCTGCCAAGACTTCAAAGGAAAGGTTAGTTAAACAGCACGACTACCTGCAGACTCAGAGGAATAAGATTTTCTTTTAGCATCACAACAGAAATTCTCCAACTGTATATGGCTGCGCATCGTGGCAGGAACCTGTGCAAAGAGCTCCTTTCTCTCTCCCTGTTCTGCCCATCTCTGAAGACTTATCCCTTTTGCCCTAGCAGTTCCCTTCCATGGCTGCTATGTCAACAAGGCAATTCTCCAGCCTCAAGGATCTGCTTCTCCTCTTCAATCTCTCTACACTTAATAAGCACCAACTTTAAGAGCTGATAGCTTACAGGAACAATGGATGCGCCCTGTCTTCACATATCTGTCCACAGATCGTTCCTTCCAGCTCCAGAGTAAGCACTTCAAGAGGTGCTTCCCTGCATCAGGGGGATGGGAACTGCAGAGCTGTGTGGCACTTCCCCAGTGACCGCATCTGCTTCCTGCAAGTGGATGTTTCTGAACGATATTTGAGAAGTTACTGCATTCACCAACATGTTTACACACTTTTCTGTTAACATCTAAAGATGTAAACAGAGGTAGCCTGGCATTGATGGACATAATTTCCCTCCATGGACATCAGATCACAATAGGCAGACATCTGAGCACAGATCAGTGTAGTGCAGGAGATGCTGCAAGCCCACGTTCTTTTGCAGCAGGCTTTGATACCTGCCTGCCTTGGCACATTCTGGCCTTGGTTTCCACAGAAATTCACCAAGATGCTCACATGCCCATCTGAACTGGAGCCTTCCTGATTAACTTTGAATGCAATCTCATCACCAGCTTATTGCCTAAACTTGATTAGTGCCTAGGAGTGGCAGAGAAAAGGGAATGTTCTATAAAAATGAGATCAGGCCCAGGCTCGATACAAATTATCTCTGGAAATAAACGTACTGATGATGTCTGAAAACAGAGGCTCTGTAACAAGGTAAAATAGCCAGTCCAGAGCTCTAATCCTCCACTGCTGGACTGTTTCCTGAATCTAGGCTAGCCTGTATAAAACTCTGTATATACCTTTAGAGTAGGATTACTGTTAGCACCTTTTATCCAAGTATCTTTACATGGATGATAATACCAATCCAGGAGATAAAGACAGAAAGAAAAGCCTAAGCATAGGGAAAAGTAACAGAGCAGCCAGCACATAAGAGGAACAGTCCAGCTATGCTTCACAGACAAAGGATCCTCTCTCTGTCATGCACATCATTTTGAAGAGCAACACTGAACTGGAAACACATGCCAATGCCACTGTAGCATCCAGGGAAGCCTAATGAATACCTGATACCAATCAGTACTTGAAGCAGTTGCATACTCTGTCCTTAACAACAATGGGAACAACATATGGAAAATCACTGTCACAGAATGGGCAGTCATCACACCTCTAGCTATACAGAAGGGACTGAACCCTTGGCATGGTACTCACATCACCTCCAGAGCAGTACAGAGGTGTCCCAATGAGAATGCAGTTGGAAAAAGCAAAGAACACATCAGTTTTGCTTTTCTGGAATGTGACCGTTTGCAGAGCTAAAATATGTTTTGCCATATACACAAAACCCAATGTAGAGCTTCCTCAAGTTCAATTTTAATAATTAGAGAACTTACTCTTATATTCTGACTGATTATTTTCAGGAGGGTTATGTCAGTTTTGGGTATAAAACATTGAGTATCAGCTGTGTCTTCTGCAAGCACAGACAAGTATCCTACTCCCCCTGTCTAATTCATCACTGGATTCCTGGGAACAGCAAGCTTGCTTTGTTCAAGTCTTGTTACAGCAGGAAACAAGACACACAGTAGTGCTGAAGTCTTGTAATGATACTGAAACTGCTGTCAGAGTTAAAACTGGCAAGCTCTCCAAAAGCTCAGGTAGAGGAGCAATGCCTGGAAATGAAACAAGGAGGGGCCATGTTTTCTGTGCAACAGCTGGGAGAGAAGGCTACAAGCTTCTTTTCAAGCCCAGCTCTCATTTAACTGAAAAGATTAGAGCAATATCAAACAGTAAGCCACTCCAACCAACAGAGCAGGATGACACATGCAAGCAAGCAGCCTGCATGCAAAAATCAGAGTTGAAGAATCAACAGCTTTAGTTTCCTGCTGGAAAGCAGACTGAGGAGTTAGACATAGCCTAGCCCTGCAGAACTTTGGAGAGTATCATCTTCCACTCGATCAGCATCCTTTTCCACACTCCTTCCATAGTAGACTTAAAGGGCAGCTAGCAGAGGATCCCTGTGACACTGCAGGGAGGCAGCACAACAGGAAAGCTCCAGTCTGGATGGCAGACTCCCACTTGGTATCAAGGACCCAAATTTCAACCCCACAGCCCAGCTGGCCATCCTACGTGTGAAACCAAACTGGCTGGCAGCTCTGGGCGGAGGCAGAGTTAGAGAAAGCCAAGGAGGGAAAAACACATTTATAAAACATACTGTTTTAGGAGAGCTACAACATCTTAGAATGACACAGTTTGCAGAACAGCTAATCCAGGCAGGATGCAGGAATTCTGCTCCAACCTCATTCTCTGTGCCAATGCTATAAAGGCAGAAATAAAAACAGCAAGTATGACTGATACACCTCTTGGGCGTAAGGGATGCCCACGGCACTTGGTGGGCTGTGCCACTAGCTCACTTGGCATTAAGAAATCCACCTCTTGAGCAGATGACAAAATGAAAGGCAGCTGCTGCTCCCTTCTTCTCAGAGCAGGGCAGGGCTGCAACTGTAGGACCCAGAGAGCCCACTGACAGCAGAGCATTTTTGTTCTGGTTCCTGTATGGAATGAGTGGATCAGGTATAAAATATGTACCTGAAATGGAAACTTCTTGGAACTTCCTCCACTTTTACAACTCTTCCCAACCACATCAAAGTAGCACATCACTGATTTCAAGGAAGTGCCACATGTCACAGCACTTCAGCATTGTTTTACCTTGACTGCAAGTAGAAGCACATGGATAAACTGAACACCAGTGACTACCATGACCATTAAAACATTTGACAGTATCCCCAGTGAAAGCATTTCACCACCATAAATAAAGCCTTCACTAATAAGGAAATGTCCAGCCTATGATAGGCAACTGGTAGCACCCTGTGGTTTGCAACCATTGCTTTTATCTCTTTGAAAATATTACTTAAAGCCCACAACACCCTCTGAAGTTTTATAAACAGGGAAAGTATAATTGAAATAATTTGTTCAAGTCTTGGAGGCAGTAGTGTCTTGACTGGACTATAATCCAAGCAATTCTTCTCCAACCCTACTGCCCAAACATGAGCTCATACTCGGTTGCTAAGAATTCAATAACAACTAATTCTTACACCACAAAAACCTAGCTGTCTCTGCTGACAGAGTTCCCATTCTACAAACTATATTATTGTTGTTACGGGAACACAAAGGAAAATATCTGACAATGGAAAATTAAACAGATTCCACCAAGTGCCTCAGCTCTGTACAAAGAGCAGATGTTAAAACCTTCGAGTGGTGTCAAAATATCTCTCTCGAAAGTGGCAGGTTTTGAATGGTTTAGTAATTAAAAACTCTGAAGATTGTTGGCTTTAGTTCAGCACATTTCACATTCACAGAAAAGCTTATTTCTTCCCTCAACAGTGCCAGATATTGATGCACGACTCAGATATTTAAAAGCCAGAAGGCCACCAGCTTCCCTGACAGAATGGCAAAACCCAGCAATGCTTAAATCCCAACATCTGCAGACACTGCTCATATGTCATTTGTCTGCCTGGGTAATAAAGAGATAAAAACTTGCAAAACCACATAAAACCACATACAGCGTTAGCACCTTACAAATGAGGGAAGGGTTTCTTCCCACAAGAGCTGCCAACTCTGAATGAGGAATGAGTTGAACAGCACCTCAAGGACGGCTTTCCAAGTATGTGTCCCAATGCAGTAGCACTGTATGCTCCTTATCAGGTAAAGTCCTGACAGAAACCCAAACCTATTTGTGTCACCAGCTCACAGATCACCAACTTTCCCCATTATCCACTGAATTCTACTGTTCCCCATAGGGACAGAAGAGCTAAAAATGTAAAATTACCAGGCACACAAAATCAACCAGAGGTGAAAGAAGCCATGATGGTCCAATTCACTCAGCAGCAAAGCAAGACCACCATCACCACTCTATCCCAGCAGCTGGAGAGCAAGTGTAGTATCTCATGGAGATACTAAACATGACCACAAGGGGAAGAGCAAATGAAGAGAAGAAGCTGCAACAGGACATGGAAGCAACTAAAACCTGGTTACCTTATGTGCCAGCTACTGACCAGAAAAAGCTCTGGTTTGAACTTACTGAATAGGAGGCTCCAAAGACATCATTCTTTGGCCAAACTCCATCACTGTTTTAAGAGAAGATCTGGGTAAATTCCTTCCAGGATATAAAGAGCATACTGAAGTATGCAAACTCCCCCATAAATATGTTATAGACCAAGGAGAAAACTGAGTCCTCTTTTTACGCCAAAAATATTTTCCACACAAAAGCCATGTTACTAATTACATTTTTTTCCTAAAGCAGTGTACAGCAAGGGTTAGTCATTTACCTCCCATTGACTCTAATGAGAGCCTTATGGCTAGAACAGTACACAGCTTTTTCCCAGAACATGTGGGGTGGAAGTAATTTCTATTTTAATAGGCCAAGAGTAGTGAAAAAGACAGAAAACCAGAAAAAAATAATCCTCCTGCATCTTTCAAAGAGATATATCATATGTGTTCTCTGCCTGATTTCAGGGACTTGAAACAAGTCTTCAGATTAGTTTTTAAAACTTTGCAGCAAGAAAAGAAACTAATTTTCAGAAGAGATGGTGTTTGCTTGACTTGCTCCTTCCTATGGATTAACAACCTCAATATGGAAAGAACAACACCAAGATCTAGGCGTGGAAGCTGATAAACAAAACTTGGGTTTGAGAAAGATCACACAGAAAATGACATACGTTGTTAGTGGTTCAAGGTTGGTGTATCTAGATTACCAGAAGAGCCACAACACCTCAAGCAAACTTGCATTCTGAAATGGAAACTCACCCCCTCAAACCTATACTTAGAAGATCCCTGAAAAGTACAGTCTGAGATTACATTTAGGAAAACTGAAAACAATCTTGTAACTGAGGATTTTCAAAGCAGTTCTGAAGCTCCTTTAAATGCCAAAAAGCTCCGTTGTTTGCAAGCTGACGAGCTGGGCAACAGACATGAGAACTAGGCTGTGAAGGGTATTTTAAAGCAGAAGAGTCTTGCACGATGCACACCTTGGAGCAGAGACACAGGAAGCCCTACAAATCCCACCTCCAGAGCAGCACACACACTGCAAGCCTGGAAGTGCAGATTGCTGTAAAGCACAGAGATAGTTCAACTTCCAGCTTCTTTTATTTGACAGTGCTGTTTTTCCAAAGAGCCTATTAACAATAACTTTTAATATTTGCAGAAGGTTTCAGAATGCTCTACAAACATTAATTAATCCTTTCAACAAAGGAGGTAAGCAAATAAGCATTCCTATTTCCATTTCATGGATGAGAAAGCTAAAATACATGGAAGAAGTTAAAGCAAATGTTTGCAAATGAGCAGGTGAGCAGAATGAACCTGCATTTCAGCTTGAGTGAAAAGCCAAGTTGGAAACATACACAGACGTGCTTTTGTGCACATACAAATCTAGTCAAACTGGAGGCACAACTCACAGGTGCTTCACCAGGCTCAGCTACCTTGCCCAAGGACACACAGCAAGGAAGCTGCAGAGGAATCCTACCACAAATTCTGTCCAGTGCTCAAACCCATATTGATCTCAAATCAAATTTTTAACCAAATAAAACATTGAAGTGGAGGTCTAAATAGAAAAAAGCTCCTACAATTTTCAGGAAAAAGGCAGAAAGACTCAAGTTCTCTCTCCAAAAGAGAAGAATTGCAGTGGAAACCCATATTTTATCAAACAGTAGGGACTCCACACTAGAGACAACCTTATAAAGGCATCCTGACAGGAAAGGATTCAACTGGACATACTAATTCTGTAAACAAAGTAAATCAATCTCAGTCCCTAATCCATGGGAAAACAGGCTTTGTTAGTTTCAGTGCTCACAGAAACTCTTAAACGATTTTTAATGCTTTATCAGTGACTAGCTAAGGGAGTCAGCATCCAGCTGAGGGGAACATCTTAAAAGTGTAATAGAGAACTCTTCTTTCAAACTACTACATTAGTTGGAAGTCTGGTTAGATACTCAGGTTTCTGCAGCAGCAGGGTATGCACCCCTTCATACAGAGGGTGACATGGTTTTCTGCTCAATATGAATACTCCTTAACACACCTGATACTCATCTTCATGTGACAGAGGTAAATTCTGCTTGGGGAGCGCCCAGTTACACTTTGATTATTCGGATCTGGCAGTGATGCAACAGGTAAGAAGCTGCTTGGTGAGTACAGCAACAGGTGGGTCATAGGTTTTTTCTTCCAAAAGATACTGAATGGTATTCTAACCACCACAACTCCAGCTCTCCCTGTAAAAAATTCACTTCTTAAATTCAAAAGGTTTAATCAGTTGATGCACCAGTTGTGGCTGGGATGAGAGTTTTGGTTCTCACTCCACAGGGCTCTCCTGGACAGACTATGGTGGTTGCTTCTGCAGTGCCAGGGGGGCACTTCTGCTGTGCACAGTAGAGGTTGTCACTAGGTTTGTTTTCATGTCTGATTTGTTTTGAATACATTTTTCAAGGACACTTAAGTATTTGGGCTGGGCATTTTATCATCTTGCTCTTATAAATCCAAATAAACATCAAATCTGCCAGAAAAGTGGATTTGTTATTAAAAAGCACAAACATGACCAAGTAAGAATACTTCTTTTTTCTTTTACTTTCTCAAAAAAAAGGAACATGTCCAAAAGGCAGTAATGTCTGGAAGGATAAAAACCCAAAATGAACAGTGCATAAAGAGCAGCAGAGGCTAATTTATATGAAAAAAAAACCCTTTTGTACAGAGTATACTGAACTGTGAAACAGGTTTGATCATGGGCCAAGTCGTGTTTCCCAGGCTGATGTGTGATTATCCAGCATGACTTTGCATTACAGCACAAGGGCACTGGTTGATCTACTGTAGGGACCTGCAGAGAAATCACAGGTGAAGAGCCAAAAGCCGAGATTTTTCAACACAGAAAAAAACCCAAACCATTTTCATTTCAGGTACAAGAAGCTTTGAGATAAGCCAGAGGTTTTAATTGTGGGGATGGGCAGGAGAAGAGTAAATGAATTCTTGCTTGATTTTTATTCTAAGCAAGAATCTACTCCCTTACATGCTTTTACTGCTGAAATATAAACAGTATTTGATATTAAATGTATGACAACTACTTATCATTAAATGGATGACAACAACACTTATCTTGAGAGTCAAGATGCAAAGTAACTGGATGGATTTGCTGTCAGAAGACCTATATTCTCATGTATCTCAGCTGTTGCTCAGGCAACAGCCACTTTTAAACAACTAACATGCAGAGAGCATTTGCACAAGTGTTGCCTGTAGCATCTCTGTGACTCAGTTTACTTGCTACAAGCAGGGTGAATGAAAGCAGTTTGCTTCATGGTCTCTGCATGAGGAAAGCCTCTCTGGAGTCACTATAAAAGCTGGTGCATTTCAGAGAGAAAAACTTCCCCTGTTCATTATGTAAGCAAGAAACACTTGGATCTGTTCTGTTACAGTGGAGGTGTGATATGGCAGGGCTGGAAGAAGGGCTGCCCTGTGGTATCCCTACACAGTATCCCTACACAGTCATAAAACCCCCATGGACCAGCCCTGCCAAAGAATTCTCAGACCTGAGGCAAAGTTTCTCCTGATCCTCATGGCTACAGAAACACAAGGCAGGGGGAGAGCCTGCTATTTAATTTTTCCTCCCTCTGATTCTTTCTGCCCATGGACAAGCAACTCATTCCCTGCAGCCTGTTCCCACTTACCTGATCCTATTGTTTCAGCTCAGTCAGACTGCTGGCGTAGGAAGGAGTGCTTGCTAAATGAGGACAAAATGTGCTATTATCAGATTTTTCTTTACGTTATCTAGCAAGGAGGTACATGTATGTCAGCATGCTTCAACTTTTCTTGCAGAGCAGGTTGGATATAGCCTCAGAGTTTTTCAGGATGGAAAGCTGGTAATAAAGCTGTTTCAGTTTGTTCTGCTCTCAGGGCACACAGATGAATTCACATTTAAGTATTATACCCAAAAAAGATGATTCTTGCAATAACCCATAATGCTCAGTGAGATATAAGTAACTTGCTTTGATCTGCATACTGTAACAACAAAAACCTCTCATTTTATTTCACTTCTCTGATCAAATAACACTGAAGGTTTTCAGACTTGGACACCATTAAAATCTATGTTTTCCAGCAGCCAATACATGAATAACTGAATGGGGCAATGGGACAGAAAGGTTTTTAGGTGATAAGTCCCACTGCTCCATACTAAACACTGAGGGCAAGACTGGAAAATGTGGGAGCTTGTACAAGGGCTGTATTTTCAAAAATTGTAACAAGAGCTCTAAACAGCTGTTGAGGAAGAGGAAAGAGGAATCACAGACAAACAAATACAAGGAATAAGTGACTGTCTTGCCACAGGCGACATGCTAAGCAGCCCCAAGACTATGAAGGGGCAGAAGGGATTCAAATGTGTAACCAAAGTTCAAAGACCCAACAAATGTTGCCTTAATGTACCTGTGCATCAGCACTTCAGTTACCTGGAATGACCCTAAAAAAGAAGCTCAACAGCAGCAAGGGTTATGGGGAGAAGTTGTGGCCAGACTACCATAGAAATGCAGGGTATTTTATCAGGTTAAAACAAGAACAAGACAGTTCCCTCTGTGCATGACAGTAAAGCAGCAGCCTCCCTGCTGACCCTGCAGAGGTAAAAAGGGAGAAAGACAAGAGGGTTTAGCTGAAATTAAATAGACAGTGGATTAGTATGGGATTTTCATCCTTGACCTGGCTTTCTCTATTGCAGGCAGCTTACACCCAAAACTCGTTGGCAAAAGAGAAACCAGGAGACAAGTGACACAACTTTGCCTTGGCACAATTAGCAGAAGGAAGGGAGAAAGTTATCTGTGCTCTTCTGTACACAAGGTAGACTTTTTTGCCTGCAATCATAGGAAACCTTCTCCTTTCTCCTTTCCCAAAACACCTCACAGTATACAACATAGCAATACTAAGTTCTGTACAAGGTTGCTTTCCCTCCTTTGGAAATGAAGAAGAAAGGAAACATTTATTTATTTAGTTATTTATTTTAATTCATAGCCTCCACACACCTAAAAATTACATTTGAAAACCAGTGGAAAAGTTAATTGCTGAAGACTGCACTGTAAAGCAGGATTCTCCTCTTCTCAGTTCTCAGTTCATAAAAATGCACATGAATCAGAAATGAACCCTAGGAAGTTTGCTGCCTGTCTTTCATTCACAGCATGAGGGTTTCCCTTTCCCAGTCACTTTGCACAGACAGAAGCTGCATCAACAACCACTTCATCCTACACCCTAGGATGAGATGCTGTAGGCAGGATTTGGCTTTCAACTAAAACACAGTCCAGAGCATTTTCTGCATTTAGCCTAGCAGTACAGCCTGCAGCCCAACACTTGCCTAAAATAGTTGTGTAGCTTAACTAGAAACTGCTTCTGCTTCAAGTGCCATAGAGATGACAGCTACTTAAAAACCTCTTCAGAGCAGGTAAAAATCAAAAGGCTAGGTGACAAGGATTTTTTAAGCTGTGGCAAACAAGAAAGCCCCTGCACCACCCATCATTTCCTGCTGTGCAATGAGCTGAGAATGTTCCTCTTCCCACTGTGTTTAATTTTGAAACAATCCCCAGAAAAAACTTTGCTGCAAATACCTTGAAACATCCTGAGCAACCAGAACTTTGACATACTTTCTTTTAAAGTGTTGTCCCCCCCAGATCTTTTTTTAACCCTTGAAATATTTACTTTCTTCTCAGTAAGACTGGTCTATCCCACACACATCTCCAGCCACAGGTCTTCCTTATCCCATACCACCCTGCTCCAACCAGTTTGAAACTCCACCAGTGTTACTAGGGTATTCAGAAGGAACATTGAACCATGGTGTGACCTAAATCTCAGGACAGTGCATTCTCTGAGCAAGCAGCACCTGCCTTTCCTGGCCATTTGAAAGTAAGGATGACTTTGCTACTCTGTCACAAACCCCTATTCAGTATTTCAGTTTAGTGAACTTAAATTGCTCTGGCTTACAATGTAGCTGAAGGAAAAATGCTCCCCTAAGCAGATGTACTTGCTTGTTTTAAAGCAGAATAATCCTGTGTAGCTCCTCAGGATGGATCACTGGAAATGTTGGGATTCTGTGATGTTAACAACCCATCCCAAGATGACACATGTAATCCTTTGGCTTGAAAACAAAAACAAACTGAACCACATAAGGTCCTTCAGGTTCTGTCTTTCTCAGCCCAGGAAATGTTTTGCTCACTTCTGCATTGCAGCCATCCCTATGGTGAAGAGAAGCAGCAGATTAACATCCCCTAGAAGCACCCTAGTCTGACTTTGAGGACAAAGCATTGCTGATGTTTTCACCAGGGGAGGTAGGAAAGAACCAGAACTGCACATGTACTCATCTCTAGGGCCTGTCCTCGAAGCAACAGCTCAAGATGAGCTCTCACAAATGCTGAACAGCTGAGCTTTCTGGAGCCAGGAGGAAATTTCAGTCCTTAAGCAGTTTTGCTTATCTGAATCAGATGCTCTGGGAACAATCTATGTTCACACATGCATTTCTACATGCATTTGCTCACCTATATATTGATTACCAGCAGCTTGCTCTGTCCTTTCTTCAAAGTTTCTTAATACCAACACTGTGACTGAAATTCAGCCCTGTGGAAAGGAGGAAGCTCTAACAAAGCAGGAGGAATCAATAAATGACAACTATAATTCTCTGCTCAATAATTACACAGAATTTACACTGCTGAGTAGACTCCCTCCCTTCATTTTTTACAGAAGTGTTTACTGCAGAAGGAACACAAGTGTAAGGCTAAGTTTTACGGTTCTGCCTTTTCAGTGCATTGATTTAAAAATAATAATCATCAATATCATACTGTACAATGCTTTAATACCTTTATTTAGAGAGACACCTCCACACAGACAGGCATCTCTGCCTGCAGTGTTCTTTCCCCCTATTTCTCTTTCTTTGTTCAAAACACCCAAGGATTCCCAGTCCAATTGCACACAAATCCTGCTCTCAGCTACTTGCTGCAGACTTTCCTAACAAACCACATTACAGTTTAGCAACTCTTCAGTATTTATCAGTCTTGGTAACAAATGAGTCATATTGCACAAGGTCCTGAAAGAAAGGAGAAGAATCCTTGGAATCAAGTCAACCAGCTCCACCTCATGACACAATTGTGGGTCTATCAAAAGCAGTGGACAAGTATACTGCTTTAGTATCTCAGTGCCAAGTTATTTTAAAGCTAGACAATGCTCAGGCTGTAAATTATACTGTTATAGGGGGAAAAAAAAAAAAAGGAAAACTTCCATTTGGATACCAAAAATCTCTTAGAGTATGTTCTGCAAAACTAGGAAGGAAATTGACAAGGGAAAAAAATACCATGATGTCATTGTTTGATTCTGAAGCAAATCTACATCTTATATCAAATCTGAACATCTGGCCAGGTGAGAGAGACAAGATCAAGAAATTTGAAATAAGGAATGGAAATATGTAAGGAGAGAGCCACTGGACTGGGAATTTAAAGTGAAGACGAGAGATGACTGAACTGCATGGAAGAGGTGAACAAAAAACAACTACTCTCTCAGGGCTTGTGGATACCCAGGCAGAAGATGTAAAAGTGATCTGAAAAGAATAATTTAAGTTGTGGAACTTGATGCTGCAAGATGTTGTGAGACCTAAAATATAACTCTGTTTAAAAGATGGGTTAGATAAATTTGGAAAGTACAGCCTCACTAAACACAGTAGTGATCCAGATGCAGCCACCAAACCACTGAATAGTCAGTGAGAAGCAGGTTGCAAATGCCCAGGAGAGGATCATCCTCACCTTGTGCTGCTTCTTCCACACTTTTTTTTTGTTACCAGTTACTATGTGAGAGAGGGTGCAGGCCAGAAGAGACCCTGGTGACAGCTGCTGCCAAGTGTAATGTGGCATAGAAATCCCTGAACCATTGCCAGTACAAATGAAATGAATGTGTGTATGTGAATGGGAGGGCAATTGAGAAGCACCACAGAAAGATGGACATAAATTCCTTCCAATTTCAAGGAAAAAATTAACCATTTACTTACTTCCCTGCTGTTGATGCTTTTGTGAGATTCTGAGTTTCAGTTTCTAATTTTCTATGTGCTGTAAAGAAACTGTTTTAATTCCAGGAAAAACAAAGGCAGAAGGTCAGTACAGTATAACAAGTCTCACTTCTCTTGGTTTTTCCCTCCCAAGAATGCTGATGTGCTATGAATTTCATAAGAATGACTCATGATCTAAGTAACAAAACATAATGCTTCCCCCCCCCAGCTTAAACTTCTCCAAGAGCAGGGATTTTTAGGGTAACTTGCTGTGGAGGGTGCAAGGGTCACAGCTGGATGTGCAGTTCTGGGTGCAGCATTCACATCTTGGAAATCTCTTTTAGGCACTTTGTGCAGCCGTGCAATGATAAATGGCAGATCAGCATCTGACATGCTGGAGGAGAACTTGCTGCTGCCTGCTGTAATTGCAAACAAAGCAGAAAGGCAGAGGCAAGGCTTCCAGGCGAGAAGCATTAGAGAAAGGTTTGTTGAACAACATTTCTTGGGGTGGCAGTGAGCCCCTTCAAAACCTCCTGCAAGCTCTTCTCTAAGTTTTCACTATGCTGGGGATACACCAAAGCCACAAGACAAGCTGCCACAGGAGCAGTGAAAGAATAATGAAAGGAATAAAACCTGCATCCAGGCCACAGAATAATAATAAAGATTTATTACATTTCTGCACATCATGAAAACAGATGCAAAAAGAAATGCAGTGACTTGTAGGAAGTGAGCCAAAAATCAGCTTTGCTGCTGCAGCAGGTGAAAAAAGAAACAGTTCCTATTTAATTTTTAGTGGTGCAAAATACATCTGCCCATCCGGGACAGACCTGGGATACTCTACTCTTCTCCTAACCTCTGATATTCCAGCTCCACTCCACGTGTACCAGGTTCCCCAGGTGTGGGCACCCTCAGCAGCTTTCCATGCTGGGAACAGTGCATCTTTCAGTGATACATGAGACAGCACACTGACAAGTGGCCCTCTGAAGCACTGAGATGTATACTACTTATTCCTCAAGTATTTCAAAGACATAGTAGCTGTCGTCACTTTGTCAGAAAGCCAAAATTTTAATAGCTTCTGTTGTCTAAGACCCAAACACCAGCTCCTTCTCTTCTCATGTGATGAGAACCTGTCACATATTCACTCAGCTCTTTTCAAGGAAGCCTCTTACATTCTCTCAGACCTCTTTCAGCATAACCACGCACTGATGAAACTGTTTGTTCTCTTGCTGTGCTGCCAGAAGCATGCAAATGTTACAAAAAGCCACACAGAAATAACACAACTGCATTTTGTTTGGTGACTTTAATAGTTTTCCCCCCAGATTAAAGGCAAGTCCCACCACCCAAAATACAGCTAAAAAAGTAATGGAAGTATATAGGGAAGAGGCTTAGGACCAACTGGTGTCACAAAGTTTGAATCCAAGGATCCCAAATAAAACTTCTTTCAGAGGCTTCAAAAGGGATGGGTGGGAGTTTTCATTTCCATCCTTTCTCAGTGGCCTTTGGTTGCTCTGTGTAGTCACTTTAGAACTACTAGCTCCACCTAACATCTCAAGTGACAGCTTCCTGCCAGTTCATACCTCACTGGGTGATGGAGAGGCACAAATGGATCTTTCTGGTTATTTAGATGGTGATGCATCAGGCAGGAAATTAATCTGGCAAACCCTTTCTGAGCTACTCAGGTTCTGACCACCCATTCATCAGCAGGGTGGCAGAGCTCACACACACCCACACAAAAACAGAGAAGGTGAGGAAGAACAGTCCTTTTTATCAGTAGGTCACTCTGAACAGCCCTATTAAAAGTGAGCTCTGGACTGTGAATGTAGTGGAGAGAGTGAGGAAAAAGACCATCAGGGAAACAAGAACTTTGCTCCCAGGACACCATGCTTCTTTGAAGTAAGAATCTGAAGGTGGGGAGACAGAGGAGAGGCCATATAAAAATTGTTCAAGATGCATTTCTTTCCATAAATGACTGGCTGAAGGGCATCACACATCACCAGAGAGGCCAGCAGAGAAGCACATACTGTCAACCAGTTCAAGAAGAGAGCAGGGAAGCAGGGGGAGAGAGAAAGAGAGAAAGCCATAGCAGAAGCTGATGATGCAGAAACCAAGCAGGTCTCCGGGCTGGAGAGGAGAACACATGAACACACTGGGAAGGGACCAGAGGTAAAAAGGTCTCCAGGTACCACTAGTAACAGCAGGCGAGATAGGTTGGGGCAGTCTCACATGGGACCTCTGCAAATCGCAGCACCTGCCAGACGGCAGAAGCTGCTGCTGTGATTCCATGCACAATCTGCCCACTGTTTCCTAACACTGTTGCTTTTTTCTCCTCCACATCTGAAACATCTCCAGTTGATTAAAAAAGTCACTTGCTTTTAATGGAAAAAATGAAAACTCTCCATTATTCATCACTTATTCCACATGGATGAAGATCACTGGCCTCCTTAAAGAGCTCTCCCACAGTGTGTAACATTAATAGCTACACTAACATGAAATTAATTTCATTTTCTGAGACCTTACTTTTGACACTGAACAAAATGGGTGGGATGGAAGGGAACAGCAACAGGGATTCCTGGCCCAACTCTAGGAGAATCACACCTCAGGTACTAGGGCCAAACCCCACAGACCATTTCTGCCCCCAGCTCCAGGGCACGCAAAGGGGTAAGCTGGTCCATACTGGTTAGTACCAAATCCCAAACCCCTGCTCTACCACATGATCTTTAATACTTAAGAGTCACAGTCACTGCTCTTCCATGAGTGACAAGCACAACAAGCAAGCATGTGTGCAGAAGACTCGCCCAAAGTCTTACAAACCCTTAGGAACTTAGTAAGGTGAATTACCAGGTAAAAAGATACTTTAGTCATAAGAAAAAAAGTCACAAGATTCAAACTATGCCATAAAGGAGGGAAGAATGGGAAAAACAAGAATAAATTACAGTGAATGGTGTCAGCTCCGTCTCCTTTCACTTGGAAAAGTCACCATTTCCTTCATATTCCCAGTGTCAAGGGCTGGGTCCCAACAGCTGCATCTCTGCTGGAGATATGCGGGAGGGGGGGAAATAAAATAAAGCTGACGCAGTCCCATACAGCTCCCGTTGTTACAGCTACAGCATTCAGAGGCCTGCATGAGCCCTCCAGCAGAAAGCCTAACAAACCTCCAAAGATACAACTGATGCTTATTATGACAGATCCAAGCCATACAGCTGGTCCCAGCATTGAGTCTGTCAGAGCAGCAGCCAAAGTTCTGACCTGGGCTGAGGTTTTACCTCCCCTTTATCTGAAGCTTGGCCCTAACATGAGAAGAGCTCAGAGGCCAGGAGCCCAAATTCTCTCTTGTACAGACCCCACTATGGGGCTGCAGCACAGAGGATGCCTTGAAGCTGATGCTGGGTGACAGACATTTCAGCAGACCTCAGGGCTAAAGGACACAGTTTTCACTGCAGCTGAGCACTACGAAGGGCTTCTTGCTCCCAGCTGCTCCTCACCTTCCCCTACCAGAGGTCATCTAGCAAAACCACCTAGTACAACCACACTCAATTCAGTTCTGCCAAAACAGCCCATACCATGGATTAATCCTTGTTTAATCCTTTAAACAACTGACTTTCTGAACCTAGATCTTTTTGACTGAACAGGGTGTGGTGACACAAGAAGGTCTGCAGGGAGTCCTGCTGGAATGAGACATTTCCCATTAGTTGTGCTCAGCCACAAAAGAAACAAGAGCCAGAACCTTGGGCAGGAGCACCATCCAGAAAGGCAATAAAACCACCACCCAACGATTCCTTAGCTGAATGCAAACCCATTTAGAGTGAAAAAGAGAGTTTGGTTGCAGGAAATTGCAAAGGAATGAAGGCTGTGCTCATGGAGTGTAAAAATTAAAAAGGGGTTAGGGGGATAAAGCAGTGTTGTGACCTGCCTTTTTACTATCGGTAAAGGTAGCAAGGACAGATAAAAGTGCAAGGACAGAAAGCAGTGCCCTGCTTTCTGCTGTCCTGACCTACAACAGTCCACCAGTATCAGATGGTATAAACAGTCCAAAAGAGATTGGCCATCAGTGTGTAGAAATCATATGCCATTTAGAAGCCCTGGAATTAAATCCACTTTGGAATTCAACAACAAGCAGAGAAGGAAAATAAATAAAAAGCCAGTGGGTTAAAAGTCAGGATGTCCCTCAGTGCTGGAAATACAGCTTGCTTTTAGCTGTGCTGCACAGCTTGAAGGCTGAAGCTTAAGCCATGATATTAAGGTTCATACGGCTGAGAAGATATTGGCATTTGGGCAGACGTCAGCAAGTCTTTCAAGCGAGTTACAGATATCAAGGGCTGGAAAGTCAGAAGCATTTCTGCTGTGTAAAACGTGACATGCCAAGTTATTTATTCTGTTGCAAATGATGCTCCACATGAGCCTTGGGTTTCTTGCAGCTGAAAAACAGACATCTCATCCTATACACACTGAATGTTGGATCCAGGTATACTGATGCTTCTGGGTTCTTCCACTCGCCCCAATCTGTGGTCCTTCACAGGGCACTGGGGAATTGCACAGCATCCAGAAGTCCTAACACTGTGTGGCACCAAGGATAAAAATTCCAGAAAGAGGCCTTTACATTAACCATAATAAGGCTTGTGAGCACAGCCTGGGTGATCAGTGCATTTTACTAGTCCTGAAAACAAATCAGACACAATACACAGCCACGTATCGCCTGTTAAATGATCAGCTCATGTTTTTCACCCCATGCACCTCCTGAGAAGGACTTCTTGCTTCCCTAAAGGGAATCTGGAGGAAGCAGGGCACGGGAAGGGCAGCCCAGGACACTGCCCATTGCAGAGCTCCCAGCAGGAGCACTGCCAGTTCCCACGGCTGGTGAGACCGCTGCCTGCAGTGGCTTTGCTTTCAGGACCTGGACAAAATGTGACCCTGAAGGCCAGAGCTGCCCAACTGAGGATGCTTGTAACCTCACTGAAAATAACAGGCTTTTCAGCTGCTGGCCAAATATAAAATGTCGCTTTCATGCTAATTTTCAAGCTTGGAAACAAGCATTTGTTTTTCTGAGAATGCTCCAGAAAGCCTTTGCCTTCTGCACAGATAGGTACAGCCAGGATCTAGAAAACAAATCACCAGAATGGCAAGTTGATTTTATTCCTTATGAAATTATTGTATCTGTGATTTTGTTGAACATAAGAGATTAGAGTTGAAACTTGGAAAATGAAAGCAGAAGACAACTTTCATTTAAAAAAATAAATATATACATTGGCAGTACTTCTGCTGCATAAAGACCATATTAAAGTCATTCCTCTACTCAGAAATTAATATTCAAGTTAAGCAATTGACTTGTTACATTCATTTTTTTGCAAGAGGAGTTTTACTGGGGTTTATTTTTTTCTTTCTTAAATAAACTCTCTCCCATTTGATGCTAAAAAACCCTGAAACAGTGGAAAGAAAAGGGAGGCAGCATATCCTGTTGAAGATCAGATCATGTCCAGCAGCACAAGAAATGTAGATAAACAGGAGAGAGGAACTTAGCCTATAGGTTCTCAGGCCTGTGGGATGCCACAGATCTGGGAAAAAAAAATGCCTCTTTGCCACAAATGCAGATGCCACAAAGGGCAGAAGATAAAGGCACAGATCCACGGCACATTAAGCTCTACATAACCCTTGAAATGGGCCAGGATCATGAGGCACTGGTGAACCTTCAGTTTATTAATAACTTTCTTTGCTCCCTAGAGAGATGACACTAAAATAAAAAATCCCTTTTTAATTTCCATTTAAGTAACTTGGGAAATGATCATTCTGACTTAACCTTAGGCATTCTTTCTTTATTTATTTATTTTGTTAATAGTCTACAACTTCTCCTGAAGCGAGCAGTAAACTAGTTGTCTGTAAATGAAGATTTACTTGGTCACCAGTTGTAGGCAGGTGGGATTAGATCTTTCATCATCATTTTTAGAGCATCATGGGTGTTCACACAGCACTGCACAAATGAAGAGCTGTGCCAGATAAATAACAGGTTGCCATCCAAAAGGGCTTACGTTAATTACGTTAATCCAGTAGAGACAGAGGAGTGTGATTAAACAGTCTCTACTGCCTGGGGTTTGGCTGTTACCAGCAGTAATCCTGCTCAATCTGTGTTTGAAGGGTGTGTTTAAGGGGGATACTCTAACTACCTACACTCAGCATCAAAGCCAGAGACTTGGGTAGATGACAGCATCCTTAGATGTAGGAGTTGTTCCTGGAGAGCAGCATCCCCAGAGGTGAGCCCTGAGTCCCTCAGCTCAGCTCCTGCAGAGCTGCCTGTCTCTCCCTTGACTACTGTGAACCCAAGGACATCAGGGACTTGTAGTTAGGTAGTAACTTTAATTAAACCCCCAAAGCCTCTTTAAGGGAGAGCAGAACTAGACACAAGAACACAAACTTGGTGCTAAACCATGTAACACTAAGGTGTTTTCTACAGACCTGGTACAGAAGAAAGTATTTCAGAGAGTGAAGGAAGACTCAGTCAGGCTGATCCTTGCTGCAGACACCTCAAGCCAGATCTGTACCCCCTCTTCAGGGAAGAGGAAACTCTCAACAGAAGAAAACTCGTCCTCCTGCTGCAGAGGAGTCCACTGAACAGCAATTTAAGTGCCACCTCTGAATCTCTCTCTTCTTCATCCATAACAACAGTTGTGAACACAGCTGAAAAGGACACAGACTCACATGAAGTAACACAGTCTAGGGCATCAATGGAATCACAAGCCATGGTATCAACCAAATCATACTGTGATCAAATCATGCTGTGAGCAGCAGAAAAGGAGAAAACCCTTCAGGCAATAGAAACTACTTTGTGCTACATAGGCAGGTTGCAACTAGTATGTCTTTAACTTGGGTTGGAGGCAATAAGTGTTGATGGTCAATACTGGTTCTTCAGCTCCTCTTCCACCACTCTCCAGTGGAGGGACAGAGGTTACGAAGAACAGAAGGGGCAGACCTTGCAAACTTGGGCCTGTGAGTGCTTTGTGCCACACCCCCACTTTGCAGCAGTAAGCCAGCTTCACCCCAGCAATGCCTGCCAAGCATACTGACTGTCCCCAGCAGCACATGGGGTGGCACACAGAGTGACACAGCAGGCTGCAGCCGTGACTCTGCTCCTGCAGTTTCAGCACAGCAAAAGGTTATCTCAGGTTACATTCCAGCCCAGCTGGCAGCAGACCCTCACCACTGCTGTGGGGACCCTGCTGATTTACTACCCACCTGCTATAACCACAGGCCAGTTCATTCATTTGTCCTGTCCCTGGCAAGCTGTGTCCCATGCAAAGGCATCTCCCAAGGCAAAGGAATAACACTCCTGAGTCACTGCAAGCAGCTCTGCCTATCAACTGAGCAACTCTTACCAGCCCATTCCATACTAAATGTCACCTTGGGCAAGCAAACAACAGTTCTGTGCTACCTAGCACAGCTCCAGAGAGAAGCTGGCAGAAAAAACAATGAAACATCTGCTGAACTTTAACTCCTGAAGTGCTAGCATGGACTCCACTGGGCAGAAGCTGGGATCCAGCACTGAAGGCTGAGGAGCAGGATTAGATGCACAGCTTCTGGGATGTGAAATTGGAAAGGTCCACTAAATATTATATCCCATTTCTACATTCACAGCTGACAATGAAGCAAGACCTTAAATTCAAGAGATCCATTTAAACAAACTCTATTCCTCTCCCTTGCAGCCCTCTCAGAGAAAGAAAGTGTCCAGCATATTGTGGAAGAACTAAGACCCTAAGACGATAACAAAGCTTGAGGTCCCAACCCTTCTTTTCCCTGCTTTACATAACAGAAAAGAACAAGTGAAAAAGCAGCAGGTCTGATAAATGCTCTGTTGCTAAATTTCCTGGACAGAAAACAAAGGTAGTAACTTAAACATATACATCTGCAGAAGATGGTAAGAATGTGACTAAAAGCCATTTCTACATCCTCAGTCTCATTTGCCATGGGAGCTGTTACACACAGCAAGTCATATCTCTGTTTCAGCATGGGAGATGGGACAGAAATCCAGTAGGCAATGCAAAGAAGTGCTCCTCAAGCAGGAATCAGAGTCAATGCTTGGAAAGTGTGTAAGTAACATGCAGATCACTGCTATAGAGGTCTGGTCTGCACTATGGTAGAAAACATCACTCATACAAGCAGGGAAGAAAGTATAGCCATCCTACTACCAACTTTCTGGTGGACAAACCCCTGCAAACTGTTAAAAAGCACAACACACTTGTGGGTTTGTTATACCTGTCGTTCCCAGAACTTCAGAGGTGCTTTTTGATGAGCTGTTGATAGCTAATTTGTTCAAGGTTTGCATTTTGTTTGAAAAGCTCAACATTCCCAGTATGAAAAGCAACAATGTTTCCCTTGGGTCAGCAAAACAGAGCAAAGGCAGCTTTTATTTATGTCCTAACCCTTGATGGGGGAGGTATGGCTCACACTCAGAGGCTCAAGTACTGGCAGCCACACAGCTGGGAATGCATTTTGCTCTGTAGCTGTGTAACATCATCCAATTCACAGCTGGAGGTTTTCCAGTTAATAAAACAGCCATATGAGGCATTAAAAAAACAAAAGCAAAAAGGAAAAGCATTTCCTTCCTGTGCCACCTCCAATCTCAAAAATCCCTCCAAAAAATGCCAGCCAAAAAGTAAAACAGCAGTGAGTGATACTCCTGAAATTCAAGAGCATCTTCTTTCCTTACAGGCTTTTTATGCACTGCAAGTGCCATCGGCACCTTTGATCAGTGTGTTATGGGCAGAAGACAAATAATGATGGGTTGGAGGAAATAATTAGCATCTTCAGTAAACACTAGGATCTCTTTGGGAACAAGGCTCCCCTAGAACACTTGCTTCCCCTCCTGACACCACCCATACCCACCATCACAACACACTGTTTATTCACAAACAAGCTTGCTTTGCAAGAAAATAGAGACCACGTGCATCCCGTGGTCTAAGAGGAGGGACACAGCAATGCCCATGAGAATCATCCAAGGATTGTGATCCAGAAAGGCAACATTTAGCCCAGATTCTATTTAGACACATAATTCCCATGCTTATCGATTAAAATACAGAGCCTGAATTTTAACAGAAATTAGTGAGACTTTTGATCTGAGGATCCAGGCTGCTGCAGACTTCATGGAGGTAGCCCCATACCATGTTTCTCTCAAATTGGTTTAGCTCCCATGTTAACTCCCCCTCCACCCCAGCCTTCATATGCTGCTGTTTACCTCTAGGCTCCCCACCCATTTCACCTTACTTCTGCCAACCTCCTTACTGTTGCCTGTGCTGAATGCAGCCTTTGCTCATGTAGATATCCCAAATCCTTACCCCATCCTAAGTCACCTCCAACTGCTCCCTAGTGCACCATAGATTCAATTTCAAATTGCCTTCCTGGGCTGCAGTAAGCAGCAAGGAGTTTCTCAAGCATATCCTTACCCAGTGTTACACCTCCTTGCTTGCTTCCTCTTCTCTCAGCTCCTCCAACTCAGCGCTAAAATTTACTGCCCCTCCAGGGCTAATAAAGACC
Organism: Chaetura pelagica; assembly: GCF_000747805.2. Taxonomy (NCBI): domain Eukaryota; kingdom Metazoa; phylum Chordata; class Aves; order Apodiformes; family Apodidae; genus Chaetura; species Chaetura pelagica. Next base: position 279,373 of record NW_009953813.1, read on the forward strand.
AAACTTGCTGATTTTAAGGCACAGAGGAAGTCTCATCTGTTTACTCAGACTTGGAGTACCACAGGACTGCAAGACTAATTTATTCAGAAAGATTCACTTGAGCTGCTCTCGTTTCCACATTACTATGGTTGTTGAGGGCAGGGGGAGGCGGGGAGGAGGATGCAGAATGTGAGATGAACTCGAGGAGATACACATGGGAGCATTTTATAAACACTGGAAAGCAGCACAACTTCATTTTCACTTCTCTTGTTTATCTGAAATTTTCACTTCAACGGGTCTTTTATGCATCAGCACAACCCACTTAAGACTGCATTTTCACCTAGTGGGATGGCCTGCCCTAATCTTTGCCAGCTGTGCCAACCTGTGGCTTGTTCCCCCCATCTCAGGACAGTCTGACCACCTCAAGGAATTACCAGAGCACTCCTATCAGTGCTGGGATCTTTCAGGCTCAGAGCAATTGCAGGACACAGGAGTCAGAATTCTTGGGGTTTATTCTTACCCTCCCCCTGACTTGCTTTATGACCCTGGAGACACTGATGGAGTAAAGTATTTGTTTAACTCATGCTTAGCTTCAGTTTTACCACTACTTATAAATCAAGTACCTCCACAATGCTAAGCACCTAATGAGGTGTGGTATTTAGTTACAGCAGAGGCCGGGTTTCCATTTGATAAACAATTCTCACCAACACAAGAAGGGAAGCAATGTTTGGAGAGACAAGAAGTGTATTTTACCATATCAAGTGACAGCTTGGAAACAAAAAATAAATCCCTAATTATGAGTAGTGACACTGCTCAGAACAAGATCCATCAAGCATGAACGTGTGTTTTCCAGCTGCCTCAGCTGATCAAATAGAAGGTGTTCCCTCTCCCTACAGACCTCTTACCTGCTGGCACATGTAAGAAACTCTTCACAGCTTCTGCAGAATTACTGCAACTAGTTTAGGTTCCTGCAATGCTGCCTCTTGGACAGTCTACAACACAGTGTACTTGCCTACCACATGTACCAGAACAGCAAGCTTTTACAGAGCACATAAATGAAGGCAATCATTGCCATGAAACAACGGTCCAGGAAAACACCCTTGCTCTTACTCTGCAGTGGATTTTTATGTAGAATGGGGTAGGGGAATATCGAACACCTCTCCGCACACACACCTACCAAAACCATTGAGTGTCCAAAATAAACAGAAAACCAATCCATAACCCACAGATAGGGTCAGTAAAGCATTAATCAATGGTCAAAGCACCTTGGCATTGTAGCTACCTTCTCACATACCACTGCCCCTTTCATTGCCCAAAGCATATAGTTCAGAACTCTGCAGAGGTAAATCTTTCTCTAAGAAGTATTATTCTTTTGATGATCAGTCTGATTGAATTAGGACATCCATATGTTGTTAGCTGATGGCTAACAAAATACAAGGTTTTGCATCACAAGAGTAATTGGTCTCTGCAGCAATGACTTAATACAGCAAAGTTGTCCCATTTGTCTTCCCCCCCATTATTTCTTTCCTACTTTAATAAGCAGTATGACTGTCTTGTACAAAAAGCTACAGCTGGAACGGCTTGTCCAACATTGAGGATAGGAACATACAGAAAACTGCAGGAAAAAAGCAAGGTAAGCAAGGGGAGACAGGGAGGAAAGAATTGGTGCCTTGTGCATCTTGAAATTCAATAGTTTAAGCAGATAGAAGAGCAACTACTATTTTGATCTGCTGCCTTTGGCCAGATCCTGCACCTTGTAACAGAGTCAGTCTTGTTTAGCTGCAGCGAAGTGCTCTGAGGTATTAAGTCAAAGAGCAATGTGACCTGTTGTTAACATCCATCCGAGAAACTATTTAAATCCTCACATTTTAATTCGTTAATAAAGGGCCAAATTTGGATAGCCTCCTCCAGACAAAATCCCTATTATTGAAATCAAAAGGGAACTAAGAGCAGGTGTCCCTCTAAGGAAAATCCAAATACCTCATTAGCAGTGCAGTTAATTAAATGGCTGTACCTTGGCAAAAAGAAATCTGCAAGAGTTTCCAAGTACTTTCAAAGTTCAAAGGAGCAATTTAGGTACCAAACCCCAGACTTTGAGAAGGCAAAGCCAGAAGGATTGGTCTAAAGTAATGCGAAAGCTCCCAGCTGAATAACCCCAGACCAGATCAGCACAGGCCTTCTGCACCCTTGCAGCCCTTCTCCAGCAGCACGGGCACTCCCAGCTTCTCCTTCCCCACACTGAACCACAGCATCCAGCACATGCTGGCTGGTGCCTGGTGATCTCCAGACACACTCTGGGTGCATTCTGAATTGCACTGGAAGCAGTTGGAGGGGATCTACCCACAGTGCAAAAAAGTGAGGGAAAAGAATTACAGCAAGTCAGTATCAACTTTACTCCCAGGGTGAACCAAACCCTAGGCATGAAAGAGGAACAATTTTTGCCCTAGTGTACTGCTTTCAGCCAGAGCTTCTGATATGCAGGAAATGGCCAATTTCACCTTTCTCAAGCTCAGTTTAGGTCCTCTACTCAGTGTCTTCCTTGTGGTGGCAGAACTGGAGCTGGTTTGGAAGAGCTGACTGACAGCTGTGAAGGGACAGGTCAGTCCATGGGGAAACACCTTGGCACCAGCACAGCAGCAGCTTTCTGGTCAGCAGAGCAGACAGGGCTCCAAAATTAGTGGGCAGATCTTTGGCAAGTTAAAACCCAGCACCAGGCCCCTGGTGACAAGTCTGCCAGATGAGAGGTTTCTGTTTGCTGCTGATCCTGCACACACGCTCCCTTCCCGCCAAGCCCACACACCACACTGGGAAGAGATCCCGCTCCACAGGTTCTTCTAATGGCTTGTAAGGTGATCAAGCAGCATGTCAAGCAGCTTTGTTTGATTTGCAAGGTGCCCAACCAGTCGTGGCCACCCTTTTTTCTCCAGGCTGGTCCATCAAGGGTAATCAGACACTTGTAGTTACAAAGACTGCACCAATGTGTCCACAGCAGCTCTGCCCCAGGCCTCACAAAACAGGTACTATGAGGCCTGCTCACACCTCTGATTCAGCTGTTCCTCTGGTGTTAACGCCATTCATTTTTTATTACTCAGGTTCATATACTGAACCTGCCACATTGGTCAGGCAGCTGTTGTGCATAACTGGCATGAGAGGTCCAAAGCCTTGAGGGCAGTCTCATCCAGGGCCCAATCTCTCATCACTCCTTGATGTCCCTCGTCCTGCCCTGCTCACCACAGCCCTGAAGGAGCTCTGCCTTTCCAGCTGCCATGTTGGGGACTGACCTGTGCAGAGCCACTGTCATGACAAAAATGCAACTTAATGGCAGCTTCAGCAGCCAAGCCCTGCCAGGCTCTGTGTGTCAACAGACAATTGCCTGACCCATATGATCATGCTGTGCTACTGCTTGGGAGTCTGCAAAACTAAACATTTTTAGGAGGTTACTCAGAGAGCACCTGTCTGGCACCCAAAGGCTCTGAGCATTGCTGGCCCAACACCCAGCTCAAACCTGCATTAAACTCACCAAGGGGCAAAAAAAAGTAATAAATTATTGAGCACCTCACCGAGTGACAGAAGCAGCAGTTGAGGAAAAGTGAAAGCAGGAGCTTTAGTGAAAGAGTTCTGCATTCTCCTGCACACTCATATTAAGCACCTTGTCCGTCAGATAACCAAGCAACAGCTGCGGGCAGGGATGCAGGTTTAAAGCCAGGCCAGCCAGCTTTCAACATGGCAGGCATCACCAAGAGCAGCAGCGATGGGGGTCTGAGGCCCTGCTGGCCTTGGGCAGTAAGTCTGTGTGAGGATATGCAATAAAGAGTAGCTGTTTGCAACTTTGAGGCAATGATTATCTTTTAACACTGCTTCAGGTCACTGCCCTTTGCTGCAAGGTTACAGTGGTACAGCAGAATTCATGAAAGCTGGCTCTTGCTCACTTGGCTGAGGATGAGTGGGATAATAATTTCTGACAAGTCCTAAAATACCCTCCATACCCAATTCTTTGTTTTGGGAGGAGAAGAGGACAACACAAGCTTCAGCTTCAGACAACAAGACTTTCACCACTGCCTTGAGACCAGTAACTCGTGCTGGCAAAGAGGCAGATCCTGTGCCTTGGCCAGCCATGGGAAGACACAAGCCAAACACATCTCCAAGTGTCCTCAGTGCCAGCCCATAAACTGGGACAAAAACATCTGGTGGCTCCTTATGTGCAATGAAACGGGCAGTCTTGGTTGAAGGGCCAAGACTGACGGCACAAGTTTGCTCCTGTTTGCGCCATCAAAGAGACACAACAGAGTCTTCAGCCCTTGACATGGAAAACTCAACACCTTGCAATTTATGAAATTAATTTTATGAACCTCAGTAGTAATATGTCTGCCATTTAAATTACAAGGACATGGCTTTAAAGAGGCTGCTCTAGGAATGTACCTTACTAGGCTCTCCCAGCTGACTGTTTTAAATACACTACAGAAAGAAAACAACATGCTCAAAAAGTGAAATAATTTTTACTAGACACCAGACTCAGCAAATTCAAATTAAGCCAAAAATCAGCTGCAAGAGTACACAGAGAGCAACATGGAAACAGCTCCCACCCTCAATATGCTCTCACACAAAGTCATTTGTGTTGGGTTCAAGCTTTATTTACTCAGCTTATAGCAAATAAAAAACCCCACTATTAGCAGAAGATTAAGGTAACTGGAGCAATTGCCGTAAAATAATGGAGCCTAAAGCAGTTCTGACTTTGTGCATACATACATTTAATTGAATAAATACATCCATTTGGTACTGCCTTTCACAATTCAGCCTTCCTGCCTGCGGTGGGGAAGGTTATTCCCATTAATTGATTATTGTTACTGCTCTAATATACCCTGCACACTTGTTTGTTTTCATTTAATTTTCCAGGATATTACCACTAACACTGCAAAAGAGGACATGTGTAACCAAGCCAGACCCGCTGACACGGAGCAAATGAGAACACAGATCTCTCCCCAAAGGGGAATAATTAGATAAGGCTGCAGGTTATCCATGGATGAGTGGGTTAGGCAAACGTAGTTATAACTGGGATATCCACATGAAACCATGCGATTTAATCTGATCACAGTCCATGGGGGAAGACAACCTAGTGAATCTGATGCAAAGACACCTTTCAATAATGAAGAGGCATCACAGCACTCACCCTGACAACAGCACTCCTTTTAGCTTAGTGTTAATACTGTGTCTTTCTCAGCTCCTTGGAGGCTGTGGCAGAATGGAAAGGCTCTCCAAATCACCCGTAGGAGGATCCATTTATCGAACAAAACAATTACAAAATTCCATCAAGTCTTTAGGGTAAGAATATTACATACTTATAAAACTGCATATACCAGAAAGGAGAAAAGCAATTCTATGGAAAAAGCCCTCACTCTGCATGTGAACCACATGGAGGTGGACAAACTCACCAAGCAGCTCATGGGTAGTAGGAGGGCAAACAGAGAAAATAAAACAGATAGGAACTCCACTAAGACCCACTATAAAAGACCTAGTAGAAGCAGGAAAAGGGTTAAGGAAAGCACTGGGCTGGCAGAGCTCAGAGTGCATGAGCTCAGAGAAACATGTTCCAGCAAGAAGGGCTAATGTGAATCAAGTACCCATGCTGTCTGCAGACCACAAATGAGCACACAAGGAAGGAGTACGCCCAAATGGGAAAGGCTGTGAGGAGTGAAAGGGACAAGCAGGCAGGATAGGCAGAGCTGTACGGACTTCTCAAGTGGATCCTGAAGACCTTCAAATCAATATGCATGAATGGAGGGCCTCGAGAGGCTGGTGATATGACCTGTATGATATAAACAAAAAGTTATTCTACTTACTATAGTTTAGAAATGTAGGCTCAAACACACACTTCAACAGATTTTGCAGAAATTCAGAAAGGGCAAGACTGAGCAAAATACATTCATCCTCCACACAAGAGACTTCTCAGCTGTCAGAGAAAAAGTTAGCAAGCAGCCACTGGAAAGCTGAGTGAATTTCTTAACAGGGGAAAAGAAAATAAATCACAGAACAAAAAAATATTCTACAGAATTGGGAAGGGACAGAAACAATGCCTGTCTCACCACGTTTCTGTGGGTACCCAGGGTCCTCACCATCTTTACACAAAATCTATCATGCTGTAGATATCAAGCTATGTAGAAGAGAGAACATATTTTCAGTCTGAAAGCCAAACATCTGCAAAATCTCCTCCTTCAGCTCCAAAATATTCACATTTCACAAAATTATGTGGTGTTCTCCAAGAAACATGATTCTGAAAGCTTAAAAACAACAGGGAGACAATTGCTATTATGAAAGATGCCTTTTTAAATATTCTTTTTAATATTTAATGATGAACTCTAATATCTATACTATCAGATACAGAGTAGATGAATGCTTTCAAAATTCACAACTGCTTAGTATACCAACATGAGCTTCCTAATAGATAATCAAGTATTATTTCTTTGTATTACCACACACAAATGTTGAGTCAAACTCTGATGATTTCAGCATCTTATATGCTGATAACTTGCTATTAGATACTAGCACTCAGATTTAATTCTTGTCAGTTGAGAAAATGCTTCTGCTTCTCCAAAACACAACGGCTGCTGTCATTTTGACTGACGTAAGCTACCATAAGTGATTTTTCAAATGGACAAATTTATCCCTGGAGACAGCAAGATTCCAACTAGGGCATGTTTGTCTTCCTCTGTGACAAATCTGGAGTTGGTGCTTAAAGCAAACATGAAAACACCAGAAGCAAGAGTGAACATTTCTCTATGACTGTCATTGCAAAAAAGAGTGCTTCCATGCATTCCATGCAAAACAGCCCCACGCCACCAAAAAGGTCAAAGTCAGCAGTGACAACACAGGGTCCCATCCCTCTTACTGTGTTAGCCCCAGCTGCGCAGATGTGAACAGAGAACACCATCCTGTCAAGTTTTCCTCTCACACCAAGGGTGACAGCTGGAACAACCATTTGATAAACCAAAATAAACAGAAAGTCAGAGAGAAGCCTGGGAGATGAGACAGAAGAAAGCAGCTAAACAGACACATCCAGCAGTGCCAAGTTTTCTATTTTTCTGTTCCTTCACCTTGCCACAAAGCAGGCCAAAACCAGCCCTGTTCTCTCAGCACACTACACTTGGGCACACCCTTGCACTACCAATAACTCAGGAGCACCCATCACTCCCTCCTTGACTCAAGACTTGCCCCTTTGAGACTTCCTTGAAGTCATTCTTCCCAGTAAAGCAGTTTCTGCAAGTCAACAAGGAAGCTGAAGTGGTAGGTCCTGAAGATGTGGGGTATGTGTCCATCAAGACAACTTCAGCAAACTTGAAAGAGAATGTCCAGTGCATTAAAGATCAACACAGCATTCTTCTGAATGAGCCACACAATCTGGCAGAGCTCCCTCCAACATCAACATCAATTTCCTCCATCAACAGGAGACAGAATAATAGCAACTTCCTTTATATAATGCAGTCATTAATTGTCCCAGATCAAATACTGGCTCCCAGAGGCTATTCATTCTGCTCTATAGATAACCACATCCTAGACAAGATGCAACAACTTTTATCAGTGAGTATGAGATGCTGCAGGAAGCCCAGAAGGCGTGTATGGAGACTGATAACAACATTTATCTACCACATCACTGCACTGGCTCTAACGGAGCACACAAACCACTGCTGAGAGCAACGTGGCTACTCCAGTGACCGGAAAACACTTGCAAGCACTTGCTCATCTGAGAGGCAGCAAATCTATACAACTACTGTCAGATCAGGTTTTTCCCCCCCTGTATCAGCTCCACCGTGCCTCTGGTCCCTCTCCTAATGACAAAGTCTTCATTGATTTCAACAGAACTCAGCAAGACCTAGCAGAAAATGAACTAAAGAGGGAAATGTCAAGTGAGTCATTACTGGGTTGAGAGGAACTGTGTAATAAGTAGGCTTCAACATACTGTTCCTCCTTTAAAATAAACCATGCCACAAATTGAGGGAATCCTTCCACATTAGTGAAACTGCAGCAATAATGAGCCCTGCACATTGTACAGGAGGAGTTCATCAACTCATTACACCAAATGCTGATAAATACTGAGGTAAAATTAACCTGCTTGTTTGGAAATCTCTAAATGGGAGTTTAGATGTTAAACAGAGAGAGGAGCAAGCAAACCAAAATCAAAACAGACAATATTTCCCAACATCTAACACCTAAGGAAATTCCTTTACTTTTCATCTTTTGGCTGCTATTGCCCATGTTATGACCTTTGTGTTGATCAGGTGCTTGAATGCTGAAATGAGAAGAGAATGTATTTCCCATCATTATCAGAAGCAGGCATGGTCCTGCTGTCTTTCTAATTCTTTTATGACACAGATGTGTTTTCTTTGAACATCCTTTGGTGTGTTCTTCCATGCATGCATCTTTCTGATTTGATTTGCCCTCAGTTACCACGACACAACCCTTTTCCTAGGGCTGGTTACTACAGCAACAGAATCTGTTTGAGTTTGGTAGCAACAGATTGCAGGCATCAAGAATACGCTATTAGCTGAAGAAACATGAAACTACATGTCAGCAGCCCATGCCACAGAGATATCTTCCTGTAATGTCTCAACCCTGTCTCTCTAATGATGAATCTCTGTGAATCCCCACGTCCTTGGCACAGCACAAGCCTGAGCAACCTCTACCTTCAAAGGATGTACAACACTGGTGTCCTGCCCACCACCTCCTGTGTGCCTCTCATTGCAGAGAAACCACAAAGAGCCAGATTTGATGGACTTTGTGGCCAAACGTGCATTATATTCCACATACGTTATAACTTGCAGTAGCAGTTAAACCCAAAGTCTCCATTTAAATTCCATATGGAATCACATCTGCATTCCTCTGAACACACATATTAGTACTAATATTTTTTTTAAAAAAGAAGGTTTGGGGCGGGTGGAGTGTGGTTGTGGTTGGAGGGATCTTCCTGTACTGTCATTTCACTGCAAAGAGGCTGTATGACATACTCAACTGAAATATTGTGCAACTCAAAAGAATAAAACAAAAGCAAGTGCACAGAGTTATTTCAATCTAATTCACTGCCTTGGGACACGAGGATTTTATTGCAGCAGGTGAACAATTGCTAGTATTTAGCGGTCAGGTGAGAGACTGCTTCTTCCCCCCCCCCAGCTACAAAACAGCCCAAATTCAGCAGATCTGTACTTCATGTTAAGAATATGCTGAAGACAGCACAGGCTGGTCAATCTGATCATTTCTCAGCCCCAACCAGCCACAACAGGAAGTTCAGCCAGACTATTGCCACTGGTATTAATTAGTTTCTATCCTGAGGGAGCAACCTTTGCCAGATTTGCTCCTAATTTAAACTGAGGGAACTTACCCAAAAACATTTTATCCGGTCACACACAGCGTAGCCCCTACTGAGTGAGCATGCTATTATGAGAAAGCAAAGTGATATAAATATAGCACAGTGACAGTACACACTCTGCAGTTATTTCCTCTGCAAACAGAGAAGAATGCAGTGGGTAAGCTGCTCAGCCAGCCTTCTGCTAAGGCCACTGAAAATTGTATTGATGACATCATCAAAAATAATCAGTTAAAGATAAATCTGAGCAAATAATTCTCAACCAACATTTTAAACTGAGGAATTTGACCTCATTTATCCTCATTCACAGAAGTTATTTTCCCCATCCTCCCCACCCCCCATAGTTTTTTTCCTGTTAACTTCTATTTTTACTAGCCACACATTGATGTAAGAATTAATCATCCCATATCTGGAAACCTACTTGTGATGGATAGTCTGGGACAGGGCTGATATTAAACTTCATTGTTGGTATAGCTGATTGGTTGAGTGTGCATACACATGCACTCTTCTGCAACCCATAATTCATGTGTAGAAACTGTTATTATTTTCATAGCTGAAGCTAGTAAAGCAAATGACCCAAAAATGCTTGGGTCTTTTTTAAACTCTACATGTAGAAAGGAACATGGTTAGAAGCATATGTCTGAAGGAAAACATAATGAAGCAGCATATAGTAAGCAGAAATCACTTTTCTGGCAGTATTTTCTCAGCTAGAGTTGAACTGCCAAATTTAAAGAAGTTATTTTAGCATACAAGTTGAATATATCTCAAGAAAAAAAAAAAAAATCACTTTTCCTAATTCTCCTCTCATGCACCCTCCTCAATCCTGTTCTCAGACATGAAATATTGCTTAAAAAATGCCCATTGAACAGACTGAACCAAGTTGCTGTTCTCTATATGGTTATTTATAATAGATAATCTTAGAATCACTCTAATTCTAGATCATCATTTATGATGTTGGCAAAGCTGCTGCAGTGAATATAGTCTCATTACTCACCTTCGGGTTGTACAGTATTTTGTATCATCCTGCTTAACCAATGGATCTCTCACAAGCACTTACAGAACCAAGTGAAGGTGAGTAACAACCCAAGGCCAAAGTGAAATGCTGAAAGACTATGATCTTATGGCCAGTTACAGGAAAACACGGGCACAGTTGGAGTATGTTGAAAAAGCTCTTTAAGCTAAGTAGCAATATGTCCAGGAATGCTATATAGTTCAATCTTTCCAACAGGCCTCTGTGCTGTCCCAAGGCACTGAACACCATCCAGAAAGTCAGCAGAACTGTTCAATGTTGTTGTCTATGGTTATACTTCAGCTGCCTTCAGTTATGCTTGAGAGCTTGATAAAAATGTCTTTGCAAGAAAACCCAACTACTAATGGGATCATTCATTCAGTTGTCAGTCAAGACAAAAAAGAGGGATGACAGGACAAGTGCACACAGTTTTGGTTACTAGAAACCACACTAACAAATGCAGAACAATCTCATTAGTGGCAGAACACACCCCACTGATTTACTGCAATGGAGCCATTTATCTAGTGACACGTCCTGCAGAAAGAAGAATGGTCAGTTTTTTCAAAGGACACCTTCACCCCCAACATCCTCTTTAAATCTGCTGGAGAGGAGACTACTGATGAAATCCATGAGCCCTTTATCCCAGTAACAGAGATGTTTCATTGGGTAACTGAAGTCAAATTTCCTATCTTAAGCATCTGGAAGCATTTTGCAACATGATCACCACAATCATCCGTTCTACTTCGGGCTCACATATCTCAAAATAGACCCACCAGCTTCCGCGTCTCATTCCACTACAGGGATCACATTAAGTGGGGTCCTGCCACATCATGCTGGGTCACAGCACCTTATCCATAAGAAGAACTTGCCTTGCTAAAACATGATGGTGGTAGCAACAAGACAGGCATCTCCTTTCAGTCTCTTTATACTGCAATGATCACCCAGACACAGACAAATGCTTTGGTGCAGGAAGGGAACCCAGGGTATCTTGGGGAAAAACCATCATGGTCACATATGCCACTAGGAAATTCCTCAACTATAACTCAACCATAAGCCACCAATATCAGAATTTAAAGCAATGTGGGCAAACACAACCGAAGTAGTGAGCATCTTCCTAATCATTCAGTAATAATCTCCATGGCTGTCAACTTTTACCATTGGTGCAATGAAAACAACTATCACTGTTTCCCTGCTGCTTACAACTGCTCGGTATAGAGAGCCACGCCAAGTTACCTTCACAAGCACAGCAGCACATGAAGAGGCCTCAAGGCATCCCTCCCACTGGCATCAAACAGATAAGACAAGAGCAAGATGTCAGCCCGCAAGGAAAGTCTTCAGTGAGAAGTTCAGAGAGCCTTACCTATGTACAGGGAGGAATCTTTCCGCCTCACGTGGTCATCAATGTAGGAAACTCCCAGGGGCTGGACAGGGGTAGCACCAATGCCCAGGAGAACCTGTGCTCCAATGAGCAGCAAGTACATCATGTTGGTAGCAGTCCTATTCCTGCAGATAAGGTCCGGGTCTGGTCCCTCATCACTGGTGGACCCGTTGGCAGCACACACATCCCTCCCTTCAGCCCCCCAGCGTATTTCTCCTGATTCATATTCATACTGGTGGGTCAGAAATTCAGGCAAGGCAGAAAGGAGGGCACCCAAGGCCATGACTATCCCTCCACATCCTATCAAGCGTGGCCGGTGTCCTCGGGCTCCGAAGTAGCTCACAAAGAGGATGAGAGCCAGGTTGCCAATCTCAAAGCTGCTGGCAATGACACCCACGTCTGCACTCTGGAGGTTGAATCGCCGCTCCAAGGTGGTTAAAACACTCACCTACAACAAAGAAATTCAGAAAAAGTTACTGAAAGGGAATACAACCCACTTTCTGTCCTCCCCATATGTCCTGCTAAAGCATAAGTGTCCTTGACTTTCCCTTAGAGCCAAAGCCTACACATTAATGGCATCCAAATCACAGCATTTCAGAAGTTGACCTCCAAGTATGATCTGGCTATTCAAATACAGCCACATCAGAAGGTTCTAATACCAAGTGACATTTTGCAGCCTACCACCTGTCTGAGCACATGTTCACTTCCAAATTCCTGCATACATCAATGTATATTTTGGGTGCCTGCAGAGACCCATGACTCCATGCTTGGTTAGCCTCTCCCTAGGCTCCCTTTCTATTTGAATGCACAGCCTTCATGCTCCAAACACTGTCCCACAGAACCATGGCACAAACCACACCAAGCTTCACACCACGCCAGGCACCCACTCTTTCACTTGGAAATTAATTGCAATTAGTAAGCAGCAGAAAACTTTGCATGTACTTGACTCACACGTGAGCACAAGGCCATCAAGTTAGAGGCAGTGACACAAAAATAGGCAATTTGGCCAGCATAGAAGGCTTGAATTGAAGCATGGAAATAAAATGCTGATCAAAAGGTTTAAACTCTTTGTGGATTAGTTAATGACTGGGATCATCACTTACAGAATAGTTTGGAGAAGACAGGCCAACTAAGGTTTACATAGAAGATTTAAATCCACCACAAAGAAGGGAAGATTTAACAAAAAGTGGTATTTAAGACTAAGAAGAGAAAAGCACATGAATAGTCTTCAAATATTTAACATTGCTATGAACAGGAATGACATATTCTTTGTATTAAAAATGGGCAGGTCAAGAAGTGACAGGTTTAAACTGCAGCAGAAATGATTCAGGTTAAACACAACGTGGGGAGAAACCAGACTTTTACTGATAAGGGTTGTGAAGCCCTGAAATAGGCTGCCTGGAGAGGATGCAGATGTCTTTAAAAGAGGATAGACCAGTATCTGTCAGGAGCAACACAGGTACGACTGATCTTGCCATAGGGCAGGAAAATAAACCAGATCATCTCTTGAGAGCTCTTCCAGTCTTGATTACATGGTGCAATGAAATACAATGTGGATTTTCTGCAACAGTCAGAGCACTGAGCAGAGTATGAAGATGAAACATTAGGTACTTCACTTGCTGACATCCCTGCTCAAGGGAGAAAACTCAGCACGTTCTCATGTCTATGGCAGCATCCCCCTCATACAGCAAAAAAAATAACAAACGAAATCTCGGACATGTCACAGAAATGCCAAAACATTTTACCTTGGATAAAAGACTATTTTGCTTTTCAGACTGCAAAAGATGAAGATATGTAAGGTTGTCCTAAAACAGGGAGGTTTCTCTATTTAAAAAAGTGATAATGACCCCAGAGGAGAAGGTAGCCCCTGGATAGAATAAAAATAGCCTCCCACTAGAGGCACTGAAAATCTTTGCTGATAAACCTCACAAAGCAGGAGCCAGTCTGACCAACTTTAAAGTATTCTGACAGCAGCTCTTCTCCAGGGGTAGTTGGTTTCTCTTAGGGTACACCAGGGCACAGTTGGACAAAGACAGGCCCATCAGCAACAAAAGGAAAAAATGGAAACAACCCACTTCTGCTGCTTTGCATAAGTGAAAGCTCCCAAATGCAACCCTGAAATATGTCCAAGTCAGATCTCCAAAAATTAGACTTTTTCCTCAATGTTTGAAACTTCAGCTTTCATCCCATACAGGCAGTTATCATGTTGTACTACTACTGTAATCCTTGCCTGCTAAAGAGCCACAAACTGAACATGGCAAAAAAGCCCCTAAAAATCAAACCCTATGACTGAAGACAATTCAATACCAGTAATTCTTCCCCATGCCAAAGCCAAGTGGAAATGTGCATGTCAGACAGTGAGGAAACCATCACTTCATCCAAAACACCAGGTGCAGGTACCTATTGGGATGAAATGTCTCTGTGATTCACCAAGGGAAATGATCTCCTTTTGTGCAAGTGCACAGCATGGCCTGTTCCTGCTCCAGCAACTTTGGCCATGCTGCTTGGAGAGCAGTGCTAGAGCACACATCTATGAGCAATGTCACACTTCTCCATGAGAGCCACGGTGACAAACCTGAGCAGATGGGGACAGACACTGCTAGAAAACACTACATTGGCATTTTCAGAGCAAGGCACACCAAAATGGAAGAACATGGACAACATCCCGCTGCCCCACCAGGCATTCAGGCAACAGAGCTACATTTATTGCCCATAACATGGGGCTGGTTTTATTGCAAGCTGCGATCTAACTGGGCTGGTGCAGTCAGACTGGTAGGACTCCAGACTTCAACACCCCACAGCAAACACCAACAAACAGGCCTTGCTGTGGGAGCCCTTCTTCAAGCTGCCACCTTCAGCACATCCCCAAGGAACCTGGCTACACCTGAGGTCCCATGAACACCTCCTTCAGCAGAATGGGGAATCTCTCCAAGATCAGCAAATAACTCAGAGCATGCAAAATCATGCCTATGGTACTCATTTCTCAGCTGTACCTGGATAGATAGGAAACTCATAATTACTCACAACAGCTGTGTAAACTGAGGCACAGAGAGCCAAATATTAATATGACAAGTACAGACAACAAAGTTAATTTGTGATGGAATAATTCAGGCTGGAAAACTGAAAGCCAACACAAGTGATTTCCCAAGGCCAACCAGTAGTAACCAGCTGTGGAAGTCTCTTCTACATTTCAATCTGGCTGCCAAATTTTAAGCTTCTACTATACATATTTACAAGTGGCTAGAAAGCAGGATGGCATTCAGAAAGACTTGGGTGCCACAACTCACAAGGGTCAGATTTTGGACAGTTGGATTTTAGATAAAAAAACTTCACCATTTCTAAGTTAACTGCACAGTGACAGGGAGTGTAAATCAGTCACAAACCTGGGAATTAAAATCAGAAGTCCCAGTTCTCAGTCTGCACTTATTTCAGTGGGACTTCAGTTCTTTTCTTTTTGTAAAAGGCTAAACCCCTCACAATCGGGAAACAGAGTCTCATCATCCCCTAACAGCTTCTTGCTTTGCCCTAGTGAAGAGACTGAAATAAAAGGAGGAATAGAAGAACAGAAAGAAAAATCCAACCCTCCTAATAAAAGCAGACAGGAGTTCTTATTCCTCCGGTCACACCACACTGCACTTCTCAGCCTGCTCCTTCTGACTGTAGCACTACCACCCATTGCTACCAGCTCTGCCTTTATTAAATGTGGTATGAGGTGCAGGGGGACCACAGTGAAAGAACACCACCATTACATCAGCCTTGAGCATCCAGAGGAAAACAGCACCAAAGAACAAAGTGCTGACACCAGCACCAGCAGAGTAGCCTCCAAAATACTGACAGTCATGGAGAAAAAAATATTTTTTAAAAAATCTCAAAATAAAAATAGGACTGGGAGATAAACTATCAACATGCAGATTTTTAGCCAGAGAACACCAGGAACAACTGCCCTACATCCAGGGTGCCTGCAGCCCAGACCAAATTCTTGCTTTGACATTGCTGTGACCTTAATACACAGGTTGACTACAAAATCAGCATTAGCACAGCAATTCAAAACCAACCTCTGCCCATGGCTAGGATCATTCTCCACTCTCCTCTATAGCACCTTTATGGGGCTTCCCACACACGTGTGTGTAACCTGACTAAATACTTGCAGTTTGCATACAAGATGCTCCCCATGCCCCCATCATTTTTAGACAAAAGAGCATAGTACTGCCCATATTTCCTTCCACAAGTCTGCTCTTGAGCAGATAAACAGCTCCTAGACACTAACTCTGCTTATCCAGAGTTACATAAAATGTTGCAAAAGACAGGACAGCTCCCTGTAAAATACTGACGTCATGTGAAAAGGCTGCAAGGATTATAAAGAGTCCCCTGTGTGCTGAGACCAGGTTGAGCATTCAGGAGTGCAGCCCATGAGGATGTTGGTTTAATAGCAGGGACACAGAGAATGGAGTGGTATGACAGCACAGTGACTTCAGATGGACAACCTGCTGCTAAAACACAGTGGGAACCACCAGGAGCCCACAGTATTAGCTGTGAAGCTGTTATTTCCTGGCTCCTGTCAATTTACACAGCTGTTTTGCTAGGGCTGGAAAGAATAGATGAAGAGGATATTCAGTTAAAAAAAACACCTTCTAACGCAAGATGAAAACAGTTACCAGGAAGTTATTACTACAGATCCATAAAATTCAAGCAGACAAGATACATGGGCCAAGTGCCTAGGAATGAGACATGCCTGTGGTTTGACTCCAAAAAGTTAGTGGTGTGTAACCACACAGTGGACTAGACAAGGCCAGAGGTAGAGACAGATTTGCAATCATGGCACACACCAGTGCTCACGATGTTGGAAACAGCTTCATACGGGTATGTGCCTGTGCTAAAAAGAGCCATACCTTGCCTGTTACTCTTATGTCCTCATGTCTGTTCCACAGATCAATCCTTAACAGGTCACTGAGGCTCTGACCAGCCAAGTACTTTTAGCTGCAGCACTGCACACAGCCCTCAGCCGTGCAGCCTCGCTGCCTTTTTCCATGTCTTGAGGTCTCCACCATCCCTTCTGTGAGGAACTGCCTTTCTGTCTCTGACTGCATCCTCTGTCTCCAGAGGGATCCCCATTTAATCCTCTCCAGACATCTCCCACCCAGTTTTTCAGAGCATCTCCACTAAGATTTAGCATTAGAAACATCAACAGGACCATTTGTCTGTTGTTACTGCATAAGTTCAAGCTCCTCAAGGCGAAGTCTACACCAGATCAGTCAACTGGTCCACAATAAACTAAATCAGGTTGGGCCTCTGTGCACTCTGCTCACAAAGAAAGCAGGCTTGGGATCTAGAAAGATCACGTAACTCAGCCTTCTGCCCTTCTGTGAATACCCCACCTGGCATACAGCAACAAGAAGTAATTACAACTTCTACCAGGATTGTACTATTTCCTCCTCTTGCAGAGCCATAGGAGTCTGCATGCACTTGTTCATCTCAGGTGATTTCAAAGACTAAACTCAAAAGGACCTGGGCTAATGGGGCCTCCTAAGTCCACATTGAAACACTCTTCAATGATTGAAAAAGGAAAATTATCTCACATAATGCACCGAGTGATAAATGATCCACATAAAAAAAAACAACAACCCACAAACCAAAACAAAACAAGAAAAGAAATCAATCACCACCTTAAAATTCTCCAGCCAAAGCAACTTACATTGCAAACCCTGTAACTAAATCCAGGGAAGCTTTTGCTATGCCATTCTGGACTTACTTAAATAATACATGCTCCCATTCATCATTCCTGACTGTCCCAGACCCATACAACTTGGCCTTTCTGAAACAAGGTAAATTTGTTCTCTCTATAGGCTGTTTATTTTATATTAATCCTCAGCAAAAATGCAATCTACAAACCTGCTTCACACTGTTGCCCCACTTTATCACTAAGAAATGAACGGAAGGCTGGGGGCACCATTATGGAGTCAGAAACACAATGCACTGCAAATGAATATCATATTGTTCGTATCTCCAATGATCAAGTCATATTCACCCACAGAGTCTACAGATAAGTTCATTGTATTAATAATACAGGGTTATATATATAGAAAACACATTGACTTTATGCCTGAAGGGCCTTTTTAAAAGGCTTCTTTTTAATGTAAAATACATTTTCTCAGTTATGTGGTAAGAGATTGGACTTGAAGAGACTTGTCTGCAGTGCTACAGGGTGTAAAATAATTGCCTGGCAACTCTGTTCCCAAAGGAAAACAAAAGCAAACCATTCTCCCACAGCCTCCATTACAGAGCTGGGAAAACACAAAAATTCCTCGAAGAGCCAAAGTGACCAGCCCAGACACAAAGCTACTGTTTCCACTCGCCTCCACCCACTTCTTCAGATGCCACCTTGTCCACTCTTCCAGCAGCCACATGGGATGAAGGAAAGGACATTGCAGAGGTGGAGGCAGGCTCTCCTCCTTGTGGAGCTGGTACCCGTGGGCTCAGCCCCCTCCCTGCCACCCACCCTCCCAGCTGACAGCACAGCCAGCAGGCTCAGGCTTCAGGCCCAAGGGAACAACACTGATCCTCTGCTCTGAATTTGTTCTGCTCTGCAGTTTCAGCACTGAAATGATCACTTACGGTTAAGCCAAGTTTTTAAAAATGCAGACAGTTTCCTTGGCATTTTGTCCACTCCTTCCACCCTGGGAAGGGGCAAGAAGCTTAATGCAGATGGTTGGACTCAATGATCTTTAAGGTCTTTTCCAATAAAGGCAGTTCTGTGATTCTGTGGTTCTGTAATACCCTTTGCCCAGCCCTAGGCATCAGCATCCCTAGCTGCTCCCCACCCTGCTGAAACAGGGAGGGCATTAGGTCCTCCCATCTCAGCCTGCTGATCACTCATGTCAACACCATTCCTGGTCCAATAAAGTCAGTGCTTAAAACTTAAGAGATGTTCTCACCACAGATGCCAACACCCGTGCTGGATACGGGCACGCAAACATAAGAGAAAGCAAAAAAAGGGTGATGATATGAACACATCCAAGCTGGCTCTGCTCAAAGTCTGGAAATCATCTCTGCATAGAAATTTGCATTCACATGACAGGGATAATAGATGCTGCAGCTGAACCACTGCTGAGAAGTAGGGTGTTATTAGCTTGGCTCTTGCTGCATGTGCCTGTGCTGTTTCTAGGCCAGCACTGGAAAATCTGCGAGTTACTGTACTGGTGCCACGAGGAGTTTGCAGCCCAGTTCTATGCCTCATCAGTGTGAAAAATTTATTTTATATTCTAGTGGTCAGCTCTGAGATTACTGACACATTCCAAATTAAGCACACATTCAAGGTCAGGATTTTCAGTGGCTTGAGTATAAAGGGTATTACACAGTGCAGCACGAAAAACAGTACATGGCACTTCTGGTCACAGCAAGACACATTTTTGGCAACCCCCCTTCTCTGCTACCACAGAGAAAACTTTTCTGCCATCTCTTGTACCCCGCTGTGCATCGCATCCCGATTTTCCAGTAGGAATACTGCAGCATCTCATGCCACTTGCCCTCAGCCAATGCAGAGCACAGAGCAAGTGTACCTGGGTAACCCCTAGCTGAGTTGTACTGCTATGCCACAGACACCCACGGCAGTGCTCCATGCCCTTGCATATTGCAAGCAGAGTACAGAGCAGTTGGCACCCACAGAAGATATCCTGTTTGCAGTTGATGCACCACTGCAAAGCCACAGTTTGCTTCAAAAGAGATTAAAACTGAAAAACATCATGTGTCTCGCAAAGTCAAGCAAGTATATTTTCCACTACTCTAGTGAAACTGGAATCCATGCTGATCAAACACACAACACAAACACCTAACCACTGATCAAGACAATCACTGCAGCAAACAGCAGTGCAACTAGGCTGTCAGCATCTTCTCCGTTTGCTTCTCAAGGATCCTGCATGGGACAGAACAGACTGACCCCTTTTCCCTGCCTCTCCTGGGGAAGAGTACTGTCCCATTTAGAGGTGTGAACAAAAGGATCATCAGGGGTGTGATTTGCAACCTACCCCCTCACACTCACCATGGAAAGTTAACATGAGTCACTGACAGCTCAGAATAGACTCAGGTACAGAGCACCAGGCCACACTGAACTTCCCAGCAAAACTTGAAAGGCTTTTTCTCAGGCTTTGAAACAGATGTGCAACACGGCAGAGATGCGTGGTTTTTTAACCTTTTAAAGTCTCAACCTATGGTGACATTATCCCAACCGCAGGCTGAGTGTCCACACAAGCCTTCTGCCTCCAAGCCTGCTGCTCAAGATACACCTCACTACATGAAGGTAAGTGACACTTCCGCCTCTGACAAGGTATCTACAGAAATACATCCAGTGCCAGAACACGTTTGTATCCTACGCTGCTCTTTAGCAGCACATATCCAACAAGTTAGTGGACATTGCAATTATTTATTTTTAAATGTCACATAATTTTTACTGGCAGAAAAATAATGCATCATAAGTGTGCAAAGAAGTACAAACCTTTACCCTGTAACTGCATTTTTCTGTGCTTTCAAACCCATAGCCCACAACAGCCCTGCAAGGACATTTCAAACCCGGAGAATGAAGAATTCCACATGGAATAAGCGCGCAGCACCAGCGGCTTGTGAACTGCTCAGCTCTGTCAAAGTAAACAGCCAAGGGAAAGCAGCCGGAGTGTATTTGACACCTTCAGAGATGGATCTCATTTTTTTTCCTGTGGCCAGCAAGGACATGTACAAAGCCAGCTAAAGAGAAATGGAAATTGTATGTAACAACTGAAATGTAGGCTCCTACAGCATCAGAGGCACTCTCGGCCATATACAAGACCAGCAACAAGATTCATACATTGGCCTGGGACTGTAAGCAGGGCACAATTGCCCTGGGTTCACTTCCAGTGGAAAAGAACAGATGAAACTCCTATCTCTGGAATACTCTGACCAGGAAAAAAAAAAAACCAGGATCCTCATCTGTCACACTGCAACACCCTCCCTTCCCCACATCAATGAAAGTTTGCTTGTTTATCTAATAAAATACTTCCCAACACAACATGGCCTAAAGTTGTGCCAGGGGAAGTTTAGATTGGATATTAGAAAGAATTTCTTTACTGAAAGAGTGATTAGAGAGTGGAACAGGTTGCCCAAGGAGGTGGCGGAGTCACTATCCCTGCA
Organism: Chaetura pelagica; assembly: GCF_000747805.2. NCBI lineage: Eukaryota > Metazoa > Chordata > Aves > Apodiformes > Apodidae > Chaetura > Chaetura pelagica. Next base: position 300,247 of record NW_009953813.1, read on the forward strand.
AGTATTTAAGAGAAACACAGATATTATGCTTAGCAGCATGATTTAAGCACTGATTGGGTAGATTAAGTTATGGTAGGGGGATTTAGCTTATGGTTGGACTAGATGATCTTCTGGGATGATTCCATCCAGGGTTAGGACTCTAGTGTTAAGGATCAAGGTTTAAGGGTCTAGGGTTAAGGGTCTAGATTAAATGGTCAAGGGTCTAGGGTCAAGGGTCTAGCTGATGTAGTGGTGTTAGGTCATAGGCTGGACCTGATGATCGCAAAGGTCTTTTCCAGCCTTGGCAATTCTGTGATTCTCTGATAACACTTGTATGCCTGCAAAGAAGGCTTTCTACTATACAGCAGAAACCATAACGCAAGCACAATGAGAAAAACTGTCACGTAAAGGACTTCATATTATCTTAATTTTATGATCAAGAACTGAATTCAGGGCTGAGGGTTGCATCCAAGTTATGTCATGGTGCAGATCAAGAAGAGAGGCCCGTGGAGCTGGTTGCAAAGGCATTCCCAGCTGCAAGGCATGAACCCAGGCAGAAGTGACACAGGCAGGACACTTTGAAACAGCATTAATAAAAGCTGTGATGGAAGCTGAATGCAGTTTTCACGGCTGGAGGACAACGGTGATTATATAAAGGCTATATACTGAGAGAGGAGGTTTTCTGACAAGTCCTGCTACTTTTCCCCTCATCTGCTCTGGCTCTGCTGCTATCTCTCATGCTCCATTCCCTACCCAGCAGCAAGGATGTCTGGCTACAGCAAATGGGAATTCAGCTTAGGGAGAAGTTAGAGGCATATCTCATCAACCAGTACATGAAATGCTTTAATTTAGTAATCCTTGGGACGAAGGAAGCCATTTAAAAGGGAACCAACAAAATGGCCACATTTTATTGTTGATCCACAGCGCTTTGTATCAACTTGTAAAAGAAACACCAAATTATTGTAAGCACCTTCAGGTGGAATTAGGGTGCCTCTAGCACCCAACTAGCAACATCTCAAGTTTGTCCCAAAGCCACGTGAACTGCTTGCTTATCCCCATCTCACAATCTGCAGCCCACACAAGAGCTGTCCGTGTCATCCTGCTGATTTGCTAAGTAACACCCTCCTCCAAAGCTGCTCACAAGCAACTCACTTCTCCTTCCACGTTGTCTCTGTGCAGAGCCAAGGGCATGAACAGGAGCTGTGTGCCAGCTGCTGCCAAACTTCCCACTGAAGTGTAGGGCAGGCTGGGAGGGGAGAGCAGCAGGGTCATGGTGTGAACAGACAAGCCAGAGCCTGAAGGTGATCTTAAATCTATTCCCTACTGAGAACCTGGTTATTATCTGAACATTTCCTGTGTGAAGAATGGGGAGTGGAAGCCGTTAAGGGCAGAGCTGCTACTTTTGTGCACTTAAGTTTGGCCGTCCTGAGCACAACAGAAGCCGTGCAATTTTATAGCCCACACCATCATATCATCTCCCCATTTTGTCACTTCTCAAAGGTAGCAAGCCCCTTTTCTCCTGAAGAGAAGGTGATTTAGAAGTGTCTTTTAAAGTAAAACATTCAGGGAATAAAAAAATCTTAAAGAAAAATTAAATAGAACATCTAGGTAGGACTTAGAGATAATTCATTATCTCACTTGTCTCAATGGATTCCCTGTAAAATGGAGATACAGGCAGTGGGATGTCTCACCAGATGATAGGAGCTCTGTTCCTTGGGATTTACTACGAAGTGAGCTATCAAAAAGCCAATGAACAAATGCATCTGTTGTGGCTGAACACACAGATGGCTGAATTTCACCCCTGTGTCTGGAGGATTAACAATAACCCATGTCAGAGACAGGCACCAAACAGCAGCTGACAGGTTCACCCCTCTGTAGCATCACCAGGCCCTGCAAAAATTCAACGAGGATGTGCAAGGAAAACAGAAGTTACCACTCTTACCTAGCAGAGTGTGACATAAGCGAAAGCACAAGAGCTTCCCTGCTGCTGCAGCAGGGGCACACCAAATTCTGGGAAGAATACAAGAGTGGGAATGGCTTTGCATTCAATGTTCAATGCCAAGCCAGATACATCGAGGAAGCAATTGGTTAGTGCCACCAACAGGAGCATTCTTTCTTTTCTCCTTTTACTTTCTCAACTTCCGTTTTCTCCTGATTTTGCAGGTGCATGAAGGACCAGCCAGGACAATAGGTGCACATGTGACTGCAGTATTCCC
>NW_009953813.1:302937-313844 GCF_000747805.2 Chaetura pelagica
CAGGAATCTGTCACCTCCAGGTGCACTGCTCAATGCCGTGCCAAGCTTCACTGGGAGATACACAGCGAGCAAAGGGAAATGAAAGCCATATGCATGAAACCAAGCAAGACAAAGCTTCTGATATCTCAGCAAAGTGGTCCATGCAGTCCCTGAGCACGGGTTTCTCAGACTGGGAGATGACACTAGTAGACCTGTGATGGAGAACAGGGATGAGTCCGGTCCAACTTGCAGGGGGGGAGCTGGAGCTTCACTGGGAGATACACAGCGAGCAAAGGGAAATGAAAGCCATATGCATGAAACCAAGCAAGACAAAGCTTCTGATATCTCAGCAAAGTGGTCCATGCAGTCCCTGAGCACGGGTTTCTCAGACTGGGAGATGACACTAGTAGACCTGTGATGGAGAACAGGGATGAGTCCGGTCCAACTTGCAGGGGGGGAGCTGGAAAACTGGCACCTGCACTGGCCTGTCTGCACTAACTGAAAGGGTTTGACTGGTGGAAGGATCATACACTCTCACTACCTGCTATACTAGATCTTTTGTCCTTTTTAACCCAAACATATTCAAGTTTTCCTTGCAGCTCCTTGCCCATTTTCTTCCCACATACCCTCTGCATCAGTTTCAAATTTCATTTTCATCTCTTCCACAGTTCCTTCACACATCCTCTCCAGACAGCTTCTCCATGAAGTTTCTGTTCCTTCTCTTCATACTCAGCTTCCCCCTGGTTCCTGCCTCCCCAAGGTACTAATTACGATACAGATTATGAAGCAGGCATACAACATTTAGACTCTAAATCTGGCCTGCTGTAAATGAAGCAGGACACCACTGAAGCAGTCCACTGCAGTCAGTAATAGGGAAGGAACATTTTCAAAAGCACTTAAGTGGCTTTGAAATGAGATTTCCATTTTCAAAGAGACACTCGGAGTAAGCCACTTTTGTCAATGAGGGTATGGCTTAGAAAGCACCTTTGAAAAATAATACTCTCAGACTCTTTAAAATCCAACACTACCAAAATGCAAATAAAGCAGCCCCAAATAGTCTTCTCCTGTGAGGGCTCAAAAAGCAAAAGGCTAGATGCTTCAACCCTGTGGTTTCAGGCAAGTGTGAAGGGATATAATTCAGCTGGCAACAAGGCTGCATCACAGCCCAGGGTGAAGGGAGAAGCCTCACCCATCAACTACAGGTAGGATAACACAAAACTACCAGCCCCTTCATTCATTTAATTCAACATGTAATGGTAGCTGATAGAGACCTGGGTTCAGGATCCAAGCCAGGGTGCCTGTTGCATTTCAGTTACCATCCCTGTAACAGCTGAGTGCCCATCACCCCAGTCCATAACGTGTCCATGAAACCAGCCAATACCATAGATAGCACATTTGCTGCTGGAGAAGGCGTGAGGAAGTCCATTACAAAGCCAGGAAATGAGCGCAAACAACCCTGGTCTACATTTTTCACCGGGGAATAGAAATAGTAGTTGTTCCTCAGCAGCAAGTGTTACCCCATGGGCAAAGCCATACCCTCCCAAGTCTGCCACATGCAAATGAAAACAGGTTTCTCTGGGCATGAACACTAGTCTTGACTGATGAAGGGAGTCAGTTTGGACATGATAGTTCTGGACAGCCAGCTGCAAAGTAAGAGCCTGGATTGAAAACACTACCCACGTGTGGCAGGAACGTTCCTCTGCCCCTGCCAAGATGCCACCAACAACAGAATCTGCCTAGCCAGTACTGGCTCAGAGGAAACAAGTTGCTGTTCCCCCATGATTTCGTCTCTCACTTGTGTGAGCAGTGGGAACGAAGGAGAGGGCAGGGAAATGCACAGTGACATGGACTCCTGGAAACAGTCCATGAACCTAATTTTTTGTGACGCTGTCTGGATACCAAGAGTTCCAAGGGTAATCAGGATGCTGAGAATCAAATTGGAAGTGTCTGAATCTATACACCAGGCACCATAGGGGGCAAATAAAGGAGAACGCAAAGGTTATTTTAGTTTCAACTTGCATTTCCAGTGTTGCAAAGTTCTGTGCATCTCCTGGATGAAAACATGCCAGTTTCTCCTGCAACCCTCTGGTCTCAGCAGTGCAGTGAAGGGAGAGAGAACTTTGCCTCCAGATTTGTGTCGGAGTTGTTACCCTGCTAACCAGTTGCTCACTGGATACCTGCCCAGAGACACCAAAGATGCACCTTGTTCATGTGGGAACATCTTGAAAATTCAGGTAACAACAAGAGACCTTGGGCAGTGTTCACAGATATACTTCAAGAGTTTGTAATTTGAAAAAGGCACAGGACTGATTCTAGAGGCTGCATCCAATATTTTGCAAGAGTCATTATACATAACTACAGTAATTCATTAGGGATCTATTTAAATAAGAAGGCAAAATAAAAATTCTGGCAAAAAGCTTGTCCAGCATTGAATTAAACTGCATGATTCCAATCGATAAAGGTCATCTCAGCTATGAGTCTACAGCATAAACTCCAAATGCTTCCATAAGACACGACAAAAAGAAATCTGAAACTTCTGCCTTCTCAGTAAGAGCTAGCACTGAGATTAAGAGCAACACAGCAGCCTCGATGCATCTTAATCCACAGAAAACACTGGACTTCTGTACAGGGCCAGCATTTGAGAAAGCTTGTACAGTTGAGCCAAATGACACAGCAAACCCACAAAGCTGTGCCTCCAGCACGTTTGCTAGTGTGGCTTAACTTCAATAGCCATCAAATAACTCCCAAGATGGTTTTGGAATCTGTTCATTCACAGAGAGATTTGTCAATACAGAAGGGCCTCAATTGAGCAAATAAACTCTTGGAAGCAAATGGTTTATCTAGCTCCATGGAATACTTGACATCTTCCCTTTTCAGCTTTTGCTCTCAAGTTCTTTAAAGCTGGTAGGTTTGAATGCCAAAGACGACAGAAAAGCTCTTCAGTAACCCTAAGTCAGCTCCCTTTGTATACATTTTTTAGTAGTTTTAAATACCACAGATGATAGCAAGAGAAGGAACAGAAAACAAAACCCATCCTAGACTAGCACCACAGCTCTGTGACCCAAGGGCTCAAGCGAGCCATGTTGGTTCTTGATACCACTTTTTGATGACAGAGGTACAAACCTGGGGCCAAAGCACCAAACCTGGAGAACACGAGACATATCAGGTTCCTGCAGGAACACAATTGAGCTCCATGAGCATTCACTGCTCTGAGCACCTTGGATGAGATCGACTACAAGATCACCCAAACCGGCCAAGATTACAACGCTAACATCACCGGCCTTCACAAACAAGCACCCCTAGACAAGGCTTCCCTTCAGAGAGAGCTCCTGTCCCTCAGCCAGCAGCTGTGCTGACTTCAGACATAAGGACCTGCATTATAACTAGCCATAGGCAGCAGGAAACAAAGTGTGCATCTCATGCAGAGGCTGAAAGGCCCATTGTAATTAACTGCTCTCAGCCCCGTACGTTGAACAAGACAAAAACAAAACCCACAGTTTTCTTTTGCTGGTAAGCCCTAAAAATGCTGCCCACTGTTTCTCAGAAAGGACCTATATGCCCAGTGCTTGCTCTGCCCATCACACAAACCACAGTGCTTGGCATGGGCTCTAGGGAAGGTTAATTCCCACAATAATAAAATTTTGCAAACAACACCTGCAGGACAAAGAATATCCCCATACTTTAGCCTCACAGACACGTGTTTCTTGGGCTGAACCTGCTTGGTGTCCAGTGGCACACCTCAAAAAAAAACAGTGACTGACCACCAACAGCAGACAGAAGCCAAGCACAGGGAAAACCACTTCTGTAATGCCAGCCAACATTTCAGCACCTTGGTATTCCAGCATTATTAATGGTTTATTTTAGCTCATGGCTGAAGGTGGATGCTCTCCCAGCACAGCAAGCCTGGGAAGAATGGGTGGGATGGGGGGAAGGAGGTGTTTTTATTTTTGCCTTTGTTTTAAACACCCAAATCTATTTTAATCAGCAATATGTTTTTTTTCCCCCACAGGTCAAGTCTGTTGTGCCCCTGACAGTAATTGCTAGTCCTTCATCTCAACCCACGAGCTTTTCACCTCATTTTCTGCCCCCACCTAGTTGATAAGGGGAGTGAAAGAGCAGCTGGGTGGTTGTCTGGCTGTGGTCCAAGGTTAACCCACCACAAGTACGGTGGATACCCTTTAAGAGGGAAAAGTTATAGCTTTAAGAACAACTTGGTGAAAACAGCTTTACTAAACCAGAACAATTACAACTCCACCTGCAGCTCAAAGGAAAGATGAGAAGCAAACCAGAGCATTGAACACTAATCTAAACTCAAGCTTTTCCTCTTTAAAAATCAAGACCTAGTTGCATTTTTAAATTATTTTTTTTTCCCCAGTTACAGGAAAAGAAAGGATCAACCCCTAATTTGGCATCTCAGTACATCATGCAACACTCAAACTGTGTCACAATGAGAAGCAAGCATGTTTCCAGCAAATGAAAGTCATTAGCACGGCACAACGAGCAGCAGGACACCACTGGGGGCATTTCTCCTTCATATTTTTCAAAATAATCCTCTTTAAGAGGCTTCAAATACTGCCTCTCTTCTCCCTTGACATTTCTCTGTATAATCACATGTACATACAGGTCTGGTATTATTCAGTGATGCAGGAGACTTGTCCTGCTACCACATCAAGCAAGGTACATGCTGGCCCTCCTGCAGCCTTTCAGATATTCCCTTCAAGCCAAAGTGTGAGGTTTGGCCCACACCTCCAAGGTTAACCCACCACAAGTACGGTGGATACCCTTTAAGAGGGAAAAGTTATAGCTTTAAGAACAACTTGGTGAAAACAGCTTTACTAAACCAATTACAACTCCACCTGCAGCTCAAAGGAAAGATGAGAAGCAAACCAGAGCATTGAACACTAATCTAAACTCAAGTTTTTCCTCTTTAAAAATCAAGACCTAGTTGCATTTTTAAATTATTTTTTTTTCCCCAGTTACAGGAAAAGAAAGGATCAACCCCTAATTTGGCATCTCAGTACATCATGCAACACTCAAACTGTGTCACAATGAGAAGCAAGCATGTTTCCAGCAAATGAAAGTCATTAGCACGGCACAACGAGCAGCAGGACACCACTGGGGGCATTTCTCCTTCATATTTTTCAAAATAATCCTCTTTAAGAGGCTTCAAATACTGCCTCTCTTCTCCCTTGACATTTCTCTGTATAAACACATGTACATACAGGTCTGGTATTATTCAGTGATGCAGGAGACTTGTCCTGCTACCACATCAAGCAAGGTACATGCTGGCCCTCCTGCAGCCTTTCAGATATTCCCTTCAAGCCAAAGTGTGAGGTTTGGCCCACACCCCAGCATCATCATGCTCCCAAGCAACTCTCTGGTCAACTGCTAATGATGTGCCAACATGCATTTGCACAAAGCTGAGGAGAGAAGTGCAAAGAGGTAACAATTATTTCACATCCCCCTTCTCAGAAATAAAACCCGAGAACCCCAAAACAACTCTTTGCACCTCTTCCTGTTGAAGTTCTACTGGAGAAAACAAAGACCATTTATTGTTTAATGTGATGAGTTGCAGTCCTATGAAGTTATGGCATTTACTCAACTTCCTGTTATTCCTTTGGGGAATTCTAGGGATGAAACAAATCTGAAGCTACAGAAAACTCCATACTCTGTCAAGCCATGGCAAACATGCCCATCCCTGCTACCCTCTGGCCACCCTGCAGTTGAAGATAGGTGCTCCCTGCCAGCTGAAGGCATGCAAAGCTCTATCTAACACAGGTTCCAAGCAGATTCCAGAGAAAATACTTACTTTTTACCACACATGAATTTATAGAATAATTCACCTGTTTTAGGAACACCAGTACCTGGCACCTTGACTGTTAAGCAATTCCACATTGTTTCACTCAATTCTTGAGGCATTAAATTGTTAAGTATCACCTTCAAATACACACATTCACTTGGAGGTTGTTCCTTAGCTATTGACCCAAAACAAACGCTGATTTCAAGTCAGCCAAAAAAATCTAACTTCTAGTGGGAAAAGAAAATACACTACACAATTTTAAAAGTGAAAACTGAAACATTTCTTGAAAAGTTTCTCTGTTGCTCCATATCCACACCCACAGCACACAACTCTCACCAAAGAGAAAAGCTTCCTTTCAGTTTCTTTGTGGTTGGGTTTGCAGTTGCTTTTTAACTAAAAATAACCAAACAAAAACAAAGCTAAACAAAACAACCAACCGAACCAAAACAAAACCTCCAAAAAATGTTGGATTCAGATACAAATATCAAAACACTAAAAAAAACCAAACAAATAAACCTGAAAGCAAAACTGACATAGTACTTTCAGAAAACATCATGCTGGGTGAATTGTGAAGACTGCAATACAACTGAAACATCCAGGTTCCTTCAAAAACTTCACTGTCTTGATGGATCACCATAAAGCTGAATTTTAAGTCTTTTTCCACTTTCAGTAAACTTAAGGCATTATAAATTATACAGGTGAACCGTAAGCATCCTAAAAGTTAAATATTAAAAATAAGATAATTCCAGCAATCCTTGCCCAGAAACAGATAATTATGTAGCACAGAAAAGCAACTGTGCTCCCACACCTGCCCTCGCAGCCACTTACCTAAAAGTCACTGAGCCTGCAAACATGCAGAAATCATCCCTGTGATGGTTGCAGACACCAAAAAGATAGAGATGTTGAAAAAAACACAGGGAAATCAGTTGGCTGCTCAGTGAGGAGAAAGGATCCTATGAGGGGAGAGATAACTGAGGAAAACCAAAACACATACCACAGCAAATTGCTTTTCTTCTCCTTGAGCCATAGAAAATGAGTAACAATGATAAGTATTCAAACCTGAAATAAAGATTTTGCTTTTGTGCTGCAAGCAGTCATCTAAAATTATTGTGTGTGTTCAGGCACTGCTGCAATATGAGCCCCAATAAAAGATTTGCAACTTCAATACAAGGGGCACTGTGCAGCAGCAGAGGAAGAAATATTGAGGTATTGAAATGCAGAAGCACACCCCATTCAGAATAAGGCTGGAAAAGAGAGAGTTGTTAACTGTAGGGCTTAAGAAATCTCATTTTAGTTCTGAGATCTTTCCTAGATTTGCTAAGTGATGAGGTGCAGAGCCAGTCACACCTGTGATGTATGTCTTCACCTCTATATGATTACAACTGCATTCACACTTAAAATCTGGGGAAAAGGAACAGTTCCTTTTCTCCATGCTTTTATCCATCCAGTCAAACTGAATTATCTTGGATTCAGGAACCATCTCTATAAACAGCACAGAATGCTTCCCAGGCCAGGGCAAAGTCCTCCAGCAGCGATAGGAAGAAGCTTCAGATGCTCCAGGAACTCCCTGAACAGTTTGCCATGGCTAATGATTGTATTGATATGGTATCAAGTGTGGCAAAGTAAAAGCCCTGCTTAGTGGAGCAGGTGATGCTGTTTGCATTGCACTATGTGTAGACGAAGAGACTGAGAGTCTAGTGGTTGCTCCAAGGTGACCTGGAGACAGGACCCTTGGGGGTCTAGTCCTGGTTTTGCTGCAGAGTTATAATGAAACCTCATAAATCAAAATCAGTGGCCCATTTTTCTATGCAATAGGAAAAATTAAATTTTCCAAACTTCAACTGGAGCACTTAAAGGAGTTACTACACAAAGTATTACCATGTGTTTATTTAAACTTCCTTGGATGATACTTAAAATATATCACTTTGCAGCTTCATCTGGTGTTGATTAGAAGACAAAGCTACTCTAATTCATCCAAGCTGCAACCTCAACAACTAAATAGTGTGCCATTGTTTAATCTTGCTACCTTGAAGGAATAACTAGAGATCAAGGAGCATACAAGTAAGGAAGCTTTTTATATTATTATACACAGAGGACAAATTCTTCTTGATGAATTGCAGAGTAACTCTTTTGAAGCAATAAATTTACACTGCTGTAGTAGCAGAACAGAAGCTGGCTTTTGGTGCCTGACAATATCCTGAAAGTAAGGGAAAAGGAAGTCCATGCAACCTGAGAGACATTCCTTTCTGGGAAACAGGGAGTATCTGCTCTCCCTTACAGAGGAGAGGGATCTTAGTTCAACTGAGCCCTCTCTGGGACTGGGGCTACATTATGATTTGAAGAGTCACACTGCATAAAGTTACTAAGCAAGAACAACACAGACCTTCAGACCAATATATTTTCTGATCTAATTCAAGATCCCTTTAAGCCTCAGCTGCATTAATACTGCAGGCCATTAAAACTCAGAGAACTAGTTGTCACACAGCAAATGTTGAAGGGATTTTGGAAGCAATGGCTGGCCAAAAGAAATGAGACGTTGGTTTTTATGATGGATCATAACATTTCTAACGAGCTGCTCCTTCTTTCAGGGCTCACAAATATCATTTGGCCCTTGCAGAGGAAAGGAAGGGCTGCCAAACTTTTTGCTAAAGGTAATTAAAAAATTAAACACTAAAATAAATTAGTCCACACTCTTCCACATCAAGTGCATTTTGCTTTAAAATGCATTTAATCAAAGAGTGATCTGCAATTGGCCCATACCATGTAATGTAAGAGATAAATGTTGTTATTTCTACACATTTTCACCCAGTAGTAGGAGATAAAAGAAAACTTTAAACCAAAGTATAAATGCCAATTACTCACAAGCCTTCCTGGTACTCCTAAATCCAACCTACACCTAGATTCAAATTTATTTCTACTAATTTCTATAAAAAGTTTTGATGTTACTGAGTCAATGCCACACTTGCAACCCAAATCCCACAGGATTGTGAAGGGATCAGAACCCAGAGCTGGATCTGGTTTCTCCCCCACCCTGCAGTCAGAGACCCAAAAAACATCAAAAGGCTTCCTAGAGAAGAAATATGAATGCAGTCAAAAGAGCTAGTTCAGAATAACTTTCTGAGCAACTCAGCTGCAAAACAGACAATATTCTCTAATGGGAAAGGCACACTAGAAACAACTTTCCAGAAATAACATTGCCAGCAAAGATATATTAAGGGAAAATGAACTGTAAGCAATAACCAGCCAATGCTTGGCAATCTTCATCCCCACTAAAACATTTATTTTCACTCCATGTTTTTTTCTCCCCTTAAATACCCCAGCGACAAATAAATTATGAGCATTACAACTAATTTATTACTCAGCACTGCTGAGGATGGAAAGACAAAAAAAAAAAAGACAAAAAAAGACAGCAGTATTTTAAAGCCAATTCTTACTCTAGGAAAACAAATACTTTAAGAAAAAACTATAATAAATTCAATGGAAAAAACTGCTCTTGCAGTTAAGTCATTGGAATGAAGCACTTGAAACTGGAATCCTTGGTCTTCCAGACTCTTCTCATGCTTAAGCCATTCAGGCTCTGCTGCTGTTAATCAAGCAGAAATGTTCTCAATAGCTTCAGCAACAGAATTAAGCTCTTAATATCTGCCTCAGTTTCCCCACCTGCAACATTCCTCTGACCTAGTCTGCTCAGGCTGCAAATACAACTCAGGGACAAATTCTACTGTACAACAGAAAGCTCTGTACTATTGAAGTACTCCTATATTAACATGGCTTTTAACAACATACTCTAGATGGATCTCTCTGCTGACTTCAAGGAGGGTTTGACCAGGTCTCTGAAACAGGAGAAAACTGCTTTCTATAACAGGAAAACAGTGTTGTGTTTGGCACATTTAACATGGGAGGGGAAGAAGTTGTGCAGCAGAGCAACTTAAAAACCCAAATTCTGCTCTTAATCCCTCAGTTTCTGGTGTCCATCTCACAGAACTCCTATTTCTGTTTGTCCCAGCATGAACCTTTTGATGATTAACTCCCATATTTATCTTTGATACTTATTTTTTTTCCTGAACGTGAAACGTAATGATTTTCATTCATATCCCAAATCCCAGTAACAGTAGAACTGAACAGAAGGAGCCTGTCTCAGAGAGCACATAGGCACACACACTCTCACCTGGACTCACGTGGTACTATTTTTACTGCAGATATGTTAAGAGGGCTCTTGAAAGCTGCAGGCAAGCACTGCTGCATGGGCAAAGCTCTAGCCAGGAAGTTAACCATGGCTCAAAACTTTTCATTCAGCAAAACAAGAAACAATTTGGCATTCATTCCCACGCAAACACCAAAGCACCCTCCTTGGGAGGGACCAATTATTTTCCTTTCCATCTCATGCTCTGGCCAGTCATCCTCTATCACTTGATAAAACACATGAATAGCTGCATTCAAAGCTGCAGCAAACAGAGCCATCTCAGTAAAGCTCTGTAAAAACAGCTATCCCGAGCACACCAAATAACTGTCTCTCAACGTGCTCCCCATATGCATGCCCTTTATCTAAAGAAGCCCGTGACTTGGGCAGATGTTGGGTGCCTGCAACTAGGTCATTTTGAACTGGAGTGAGACAAGGCTAGAGGGAGAGAAAATTAAATTGTGCTCCTGCTCCACAAACTGTGGCTGTCAAACCCAGAGCTCTTCACCTTCTGCTAAAGCAACGATTTCACCACTGGCAAAGTAGAAGGTTTGACTGGCAGGGTGAGGAAATGCCTCGGCGCTGCACCGGCGGGAGCACTGGGAACATTATTACCAGTTAAAATATTCCAAAGTATAATGCACATAGGAATTCAGGGGTAGGGGGGGACAGGGAGGGAAGTGTTGCCAAGGTATGTGAATCAGCCTTATCAAAATCCTCATCGCTGCACGGCCAGCATGACTGATCACACTGCTGCATTCCCTGGAACTGCACAAGGCTCCGGCTGGAAAACGGAGGTTCCAGCCTTTCCCCTTCTGGTGCCATCTGCACCAGTAATGCCAGGCTCTTTAATCCACAGACCTATGCTCCAGGAGAGCACCCAGAGGTGATGGAAATCCTCTAGCTCTTTAAAAGTTGCTGCAAAATGCCTGAGTAACTTCTGCAGCA
>NW_009953813.1:313871-317074 GCF_000747805.2 Chaetura pelagica
TGCCTGCAGACTACAAGCAGCATTTTCCCCACTGCCACTGCAGTTGCTGGGAAATTCAAGTTTCCAAAAAGCAGGCAGGAGTAATTAGATGAAGCCAAATAAATGCATACACAAAACCTTACAAGAATATGCAAATAATAGGGTGTATTCAGCAGCCCCAGAAATTAAGGCAGCAGCACAGGCCTGCATTTGCATAAACTATGCAGGATATGGCACCAAGTCATTTTGGAACGTGCATTTTGCAAACAACAAGCACAGTAATTGACAAATATTTTGGAATGAGACATTGATCAAATACTCCCTAAAACTTCACATAAAGAATCTCAGAGATGCTGTTCTAATTAACCACAGACATGCACTGCTGGCATTCTGGGGTATTTTCACTGCTGAGTTCTGTGGGAAAAGAATCGGACTTTATAGATTTTTATCAGCATTTATTATTTATAAAGCCCTGTTGGCAAGCACAATGTTTTATGAACAAATAAAAGTGAATGATCTTTGCTTCAAAACCACATGATGAATGAATGTCTACTTTGTACATACATTCAAGTGGGCACTGCTAGTTTAATGTGCAGAGAACACGGGAAAAAAGAAGTTTTTACATCTCTAACATTACCCACTTCTAAATGTAGTGACATGAAAGCCAAGTCAAATCAAAACCGAGCTCTTCAGTCACTCCTAAGAAGCCAAGCCCCTGCCTTGTTTTCTTGACAAGCTAAGGTTTTGCCTTCATGGTCTCCCTGTGCAGAGGAAGGCAGACAAAAACTGAGGAAACCAACTTGTCGCCGTATAAGGTAAAAAAAGGTTTCTCTTCCTGAGTTACAAATAACTAGGGAAAGTCACACATGTGGCCAAGCAAAGCAGAAGTATGAATACAGTACTCGCTCACTGCTGACAGGCTAAAATTAGTAGTTTATTCAACTGCCCAAAACTACACACTGTGTCTGTCCTCCACAGCATCTCCCTATTTGTGTGTCTTCTGTTTGCTCTCCACTTTGTCTGTCTCACTTGCTAATTTGTCCCTTGGGGAGCAGCCTGACATGCCACTGCTGAGCCCAACAGCCCAGCTCATCCCAGGAGCCCAAGTAAATGAATATCCACTTGCAGCTACACCTGGGCAACTCTGCAGTGCCTCCTCTGATCTCACCCCCAAGACACCACCTGAGAACCATGCTTGGCCCCATGGGACACTTGGTCTGCAAAAATGATTATGTCCTACACGCTTTCCACCAAGCACCTTTCTTGGCTCACAACACCTGTAAGCAGAGCGCTCATGCAGATTCCCTGCAGGTTCACCCTCCAAGGTTAATACCACATTTGCATCTGTTCATGCTATGAAGAGCTGTGTGGCATTTGCAATGACAGAAGAGAAATTATACAGGGACTGGAGGAACACTTGCCCAGTGCAGCTGGGCCACTGCCCATGCATGCTGGGGATTGTTTTGAGTTTAGCTTTCTTTTCCCCCCTCTGCCCACCGACCAGTTCTCAGTTACTGTGCATGGATCCCACTGGCCATGGGGACATCATGTCATGCTGGTCAGGACACAAACCTGGAGAATGGCAGAGGGTAGAGACAGCAGCACCTCAGTCAAGTTAACCCCACAGAGGAAGGAGTGAGGACTCTGGGAAACCACAATGGCAGCAGGATTTTTTCCAGCCAGTGGGAATGAGGTGCATGAGAGGGAGCAAGCACAGAACAGAGCATGCCACAAGAGTGAGGAAAAACGGGAGAAGGAATACTAAACTGACAAGGAGAGAGCAGTGCAAAGGAGTTTGAGGGAAGTGCCATGCTAAGGACTATTACTGCTGATCCTATTCAGGCACTCTAGTGAAGTGTGCCAATACAGAGTCCTCTAGCAGATCTATGCATCTCCAGCATACTGGTATCTACTGGGTGACATCACCTCAGTTGGCCCTTCCTTGGCCATTACTCTGATGAAGGATTATCCCACACCCATTCATACTGACAGCTCATTTTGCAAGTGGCTCATCCGAATCAGTGTATTTACTTAGTAAGGTGTTACTCACATAAAACAAGCATGTCCCTGCCTAGCTCCTACAAATGAAGTGCTATCCACCTCTACTCACATTGGATGTAGATTTACTTGATCTACCTCAACAGATGGGATGTAGTTTCCTTTGTAATTACAAATACATTCCAAACTAAACTTACATGTTTTATTACAGGACAGCCAATTTCCATTCCATATTATCTTTGGAATATTAACCATGGTTAGTTTAGCCACATACCTTGAAAAATAGATCAAGCTCAGTACAAACCTGCATAAGCAGTTGGAGCATGTGAGGGAGCAACGCCAAGTGCTGAACAGAATGCAAAGATCTTACTCTTACACATATGGCCTCAAAGAGCCTCAGAGATTATGAATACATTTCTTTTCCATGGAAACCATAATTCTCAAATCCAGCAAGCTATTTTGAGACGTTTAAATCAACTATACACTTAACATCTGCTGGAAGAGCAACACTTCATTTTCGCAGGCTGCCTCTCTCGGCGCACACTTAAAGGCACACGCAGAGCCGGACGGACAGCTTCCCAACTCTTCTACTACAGTTCTGCCTCTGCCAGCGGGTCTCCCAAGGCAGACCCAGCGCAAGGGCTGATCCTGAGCGCTCTGTCCCCGCCACCGCCACTTGCGGGGCTGCGGTGCTTGAGCCCCGCGGCAGCGCTCGAACAGCACGAGGAAAATCAGTAACGCAGGAGGCACGGAGTAAACGCCCCACTAGATTTTATTGGTATTTATTCAGTATAAACTGGAAAGGCTGGTTTTTGAGCCGATTTACTGGCCAGCTCGGGAACCAGCAGCAGCGACAAGCCCGTTCACCGGGGTTTCGGGAGTCCGGGGGACCGGCTGCAGAAGTTACCGCCTCGCAGGCGGGAGGGACGGCAGAAGGGTAACTAACCCCCAGCACTGCTGAGTCATTTAAGCCCTGAAGCCTTTGAAAAGCCACCCGGGGGGTAGGGGCTGCCGCCCCGGCTGCGAGGAAACTTCCCTTCCACTTGTCCCGGCGCATCGCCCGCCGGGCAGCCCGGCCGGGCAGGTAGCGCGGGGGCTGCGGGGCCGGCTCGCACTCACCAGGTAGGCTCCCACCGTGCCCTGGGCCAGCATCAGGGCGCACTCGGACACCAGGAAGAGCTGGATGCTGGAGAAGCAGGAGACCTTCCTCCGCCGCCTCCGCTGCC
>NW_009953813.1:317333-343547 GCF_000747805.2 Chaetura pelagica
GGGCGGTGCGGGGCGGGGGGGCCGCGCCGCGGCCCGCGGTGCGGAGCGGAGCGGAGCGGGGGCAGCTCCTGCTTGGAATTTGTCAGCAGGGTAAGGCCAAGCTGCCCCCCGAGCAGTCCCGGCCTGCATCTATCTCCTCCCGGGCATCCCCCGGCGCGGGTGCCCTGATTTCCTACTCGTGCAAGTGTGTTCCCTCCTAAAGAGCGAGGGGAGGACGGATCAGAATTGCGTGTTGGAACAAATGAGGCGGCGGGAGGTGGCACGCGTGGCCGTGCCCTGCCTCGTGGGCAGGATTCTGCTCCTGTCCCCTGCTTCGTGTCCCCGGCCGCGTGGCGTTCTGAGGGTGCCCGTTGTCATCGCTCCCACCTCCAGTTCTAATTTCAAGAGATATCTTCTTTTAAAAACCACTAATCATCACTTCTACTATTACATATCACGTTCCTTGTTGGCATCATAACAAAACCTGATCTGCTTTGCTCTTCAAGTGCACTTTTCCAGTTCATTTCTGGGTCCACACTGGGGGCTACTGCCTTATTTCCTTACATTACTCAACTTCCAGTTAGGTGGAAGCTCAGGTGTTTGATCCATTTAATATTGGAACGTCTGTAGCCTTCAGGGGGAACAGTTTTCTGTGGAAGCAGAGGTTATATTTTTCAAAAATAACAACACATTTTCCATCCTAAATTTCATTTTCAAAGGTGGTTGAGGCTTCAAAGCTCCTGAATGCCTTGGAAGATGCTTTTGAAAATGGAATTTAAGAACATTCTAAGTTTTCAAAGCATAAGCCCATCATCACCAGACACACCAGGAAATCAAGAGAACCAACATTTTAAATGAACTCACTTTTCTCCCTGCACCCTTTTTGAGTTTCTTCTCCTAAAATATCACCAGTTCAGGAGCCATTTACTTTGGCCTACTGTTATATGAGTGCCTTTAATAAATATGATGCTGAAAATTAATCTTGAGCAGAGTCTCCACCCAGGTTGATGAGTCTTTTCTAAGCCCAGCTGGTGCTCATGACCCCAGCAGAACTGCAGGCCATTGCTGGAAAGAAATGCAAGAGCCCTGGCACACTCAGCTGTTGCCCTTTGCACATCAGCTGCCAACAGCTCCCTCCCATGCTGAACTTTGGTTTGCCACAGCTTTTCCAGCAAGCCTAGGCCATGTCAATGGGTTTCAATAGTCCCATCTACACCAGGAACACGGTTTCCAACATTGATGGCCTGAGGCAGCAGTATCAAGCAATTAGTGGGGAGAAGAGTCTGGTGCTTGTAGCTAAGTGGTCTTAATTGAATTTAATGTCTTTCAGACATTGTGTACCTCACAAGATGCACGTTAGAAGACACCTGAGGCTCAAACACCAAGGATTTGCATGAGGCCGTGAAAAACTGGCTGGTCTGTATAGGGTTCTGCCAGTTCTTCAGGTGTTTGTTTTCCATCAAGGGAAAACTGGTTTCTCCACCAAAGGAAAACAAAGAAAACCTCATTTTCTTGAAATCTTTTTACACCACAAAAGTGTTCATCTCCTTCCTATCCTGTTTATTTAGGGACCTCTGCTATAAAAATTCCAAAGTTAGAAAGGTCTCTGCCTCTAGATGGGTAGGTTTGCAGACTAATTCAATTAGCTTGGCTAGACAGATGCTTTGCTCCAGGTGGATGCTCTGGTGCGTTATAAACAGGATGGACAATTGAACAGACTTTTCAATAAGCGAAAATAGAGGCATGTCTCTTAAAACAGTGAGTGTGTCAAATTATGGCAGAGGAAGTCTTAACATTCCCTGAAAACAAAACAATCAAAAAAACCCCACCCAAAACATTCTGGGCAGGGGGGGGTGTTGCTGGTCTTTCCAGTCAGCTTCTGCCTGCTCTTGTTTAGGTGCTGAAAGTAACAAAGCTCTTAAAACTCATATAACTCACCAAGTGTGCATCTGGAGACTCAAGTAAACTTCTGCACATGCTATGGCAGTTACTATCAATATAAAAGTCAATCTTTAAAGATCTTGAAATTTTATATATATGTATATATATATATATATGCAAGTGCCATCACATGTCTTGCCTGTGTCTTTAACATCTTGCTGGAAGGGTTTGGCCAGACTGAAGAAGCAGATATACTGCTTGTCTTTCACAAGGGAAACAGCTGCTTGAAAAATTTGACTCTAATACTGATTACATGAAACATCTGGTTAGTTAGTTTATTTGCAGAATATAATTATCATTAAATTTCTACCCAGAGGAGACAGAATGCCTGGATTCTTTTATCTCCTTTATGTTGTATATTTGCACTTACTTACTTTAGAAAAAAATCCTCCTGGCTTGCACTGCTGAAAGAAAGAAGGGGCTTGCACCTCCACTCGAGTACATCAGTAGAGCTGAGTTTGCTTTCTGCCACCTTTCAACATTCCACATTCCTGAGAGATCCCAGTAGAGTGTTTCGGATGGACAAGTGACCTGTTTGGATTTAATAGTTAATTATTGTTATAGCTGAACAATTTTTCTGGTCTAAATTGTCCCAGCTTTAACTAGTAATGTTCTTGGATTATCATTAGCCTAGAATGAAAAGAGACTTTATAGGCAGAACAGTCTCTTCTTCAGGGCTCAGTAGTTTTGCCAGCACAATTCTCAGCTATTTCCCCAAACCAAGCAAGCATTAGCAACTTCTCCTCCCTCTTAATTCTATTAAATTTCTTGCAGATACCTTGTCAGATTTTTATAAACCCTTGAACGTTCATAGCTAAGAGGCAACGTGCTGACATAGATAAGGTTGGATACTACAGCCATTCCCAAGTCAGCTCCCCTGAGGCAGTCTCAACAAATCTTCTCTGCTGGACAGCACCTTGTTGACTACCCATGTGCTTGTGTCATCCTTCACCTTTAGGTAATCTTAGCAGCTAGACTTTTCTTGCTCTGTCATCACCCTAAAACAATTTTTGCTTCAGTTCATTTTTTCCTCCTGTTCATGGTTAATCTTACTGAAAATCAGCTGTGCAGCCTTGTGTTTTGGTACTACACAGACAAAAGGGGTTTTTATCCATGTCTAGAATTGGTGCTTGTGGTGTAAGGGGTTTAGAGCTAGCACAGAAGAAGAGCTGAGGAAGAAATATGAGGGATGAAGACCTCAGTAAAGCACTTGACTGGTATCCTCCATGTCAAGGGGCAAAAGTGCAAACTTTAAAAGAAAATTGAAACTCAATCATCAGCAGTGTTGATGGAGTAGGAACAGTAGAGGATGATTTTCCTTAGGCAGAGCTGGTGGAAACTTCTGTGCAATATGCCAAGGCAAGTGGCTGATCTGTATCATTAGGCATCTCTACAGTTGCCACTGTAATAATATTCCCAAACCTTCTGGACGTATTTTACAGTCCAGGCAGCTAATGTGTGCCTCGTCCAGTAAAGTTTCACTGGAGTAGTGGTGGGCACCCAGTGTACCTGTTCTGGCTGAGGATGCAGAGAAAAACAAGGACAGGTGCTAAGATGAGACAATGGTCTCACAGGAAACAATATTGGTCCTGTGGTTTATATTTAAAAAACACATAAACAAACAAAAAACAAACAACAAAAGCAATGCTGCAATCATAACTATTACCTTCTGTCATCAGAACTAATCTGGTTATTTTCTACAGTGTATTTCATTGCTCTCCTTTACACAGCTGTAGGTCAGGAGCAGCTATATGCACCCAGGTGTCTGCATCCTCACCCTTCCCCCTGGCTATGGTTTTAAGACAGGTGCTTGTGCAGTGCAGGGTTAAGGTTCCCCTCCTGTCCTGTGGCTCTGGGTGCTAACCTAAATGCAAATTGCTGTTAATCTGGTGTAATTGCAAGAATGACTGAGGAACATCATCTTGAGATCCACCTTCAGGGCATTCTTGCTTTGGTCTGCTAGGTTGACACTTAGTCTGTCCCTTGACCTGTCAGAGGAGATACCTGGCTGTGAGGATGTCATAATGCTGCATTAAGGGCTGGAAAATATTGTTCCTGGAAGGCTGGCATTCTACTCCACTTTAAAGTACACCAGTGAAGTTAAAAATCAGGCTCAGCTGATGTCACTTAGATGATGTGACTTAAATGTCACTCTCAGACTAGAACTTTTGGGTTTCTTTCCTGGACAGGGCAGCCACGTTGAGCTCGGTTTTCATTTCCTTCAAGACATTTGGATGAAAGGAAAGATCATGTGCTGCCAAAATGGATTTCCATGTAGCCTAAATCATTTCCCCTCTGCACCAGATCTAAACCCCTGGCTGGTCCCTACTTGGTCCATTTGTCTAGGAGAATGCTTACATATTAAGAAAATCAGGAATAATTTCAGATATGTTCAAAGAGCAAGGACAAACACAAATAAATAAGAAATCCCGGGACTTTGGCCAAGAGACTTTTCCTTGGGATGGTTTTAAAATTCTGTTTTGTGCTTGTCTGGTGCAAAACCCTATGGATCAGCTGGTACAGGAGGGAGATGGCATGAGAGGATTTTAATCATCTACCAGTGTAGAATGGGGGTATAAGGGTGTGCAGCAGTAAGGAGGGTTAAGATTGGGACAGCTTGTGGATATATCAGGAGCTGTCATTTCCAAGATACCACAGTGCTAACAGTTTTAATGCCATTTCTTTCTATAAACACTTCTGACTTTCCTTCCTAGCTATTTTGAGTCCTGCTGGAGACTTGGACTCGTTAAAAAGGCATTTCCTTCAGACAAGCTGATTAGATAGCTGTTCCTTACTCCAGATGGTGGAAGACTGGAGAGCACCTCAGTGAGGCTAAAAATTGCAGAAAATTAAGACACATAAGTTTAACAAGAGCTTCACCTTGAAATCTTTATGAAAACAGGTAAAAAAGAGTGGATATTCTTAAATGCAAGAGTTGGATGACTTGTCTGCAGTCTACATTGCATAAATCTGGCTCCTAACCTCTAATTATGGGGTTTTTTTTCCAAAGAAATGAGACTCCAATCTGAAGGCAGATGAGTAATCTCTAATGCCATTGACTCTGTGAGACCTGAGGGCATGTGACACTTTCACAAGGAGAACTAAGCACCTGGCAGGGTGCTGGTCTAAGTGGAGATCCGGAGGACTTTTGAATTAAAGCAAGGAGATTCAGCAAACCCAGTATAATTGTGGAGTATCTGCAAGTATTGACATCAGCCTAAAGCCTCATTTAGTAGTAAAGTTCATTTGCAGAATCAGAAAATGAAAATCAAATTGCTGGACAATAGTCTGCCACTCACCTGATTGTTAATCAGCATCCCAGAAAGCAGTAATAGTACAAACTGTAAGTCAATATAAAATAAAAATATTTATTTGTTGTAAGAATGAGACCTTGAGCTCTAATTCTAGAAAATAATTCTGTTTAGTCAATAAAAAATTTGAAAAGGGAATATCATCAGTTTGTATTTTACAAATTAATGTGCATTTATGAAACAACTAAGATACCTGTGATAGGAGCAACTTATTACAAATGTTCTGCTTTCCTTCTGCTGTCACACTCTGGAAAATATTCTTGGCCAGACTCATCCATAGCTGCTGATGCAGCAGAAGGCAGTGTTCCCTGGAGTCAGTAAGAATTTGTCTTCCAGGTGGTGGGATAGAACAAGGATTGACAGTGTCATCTTTTGTGTAGGAAGTCACAGCAAGCTCTCACAGAATCCCAATTGCCAGTGACACATGGACACTTCTGCCCAACTCTGAGCATTTGTCTTAGTGAGTCAGCCCTAAATTCATTCCTGGGATTAATTCCTGATCCCTTTGTTGGTTGTTTTTTTTTTTTTTGTGTTAGCTGGACACTGTTTGCTTCCTTCTATGTTCTTCCACCTCATAAGCAACTTCCTTTAATAGCAAAATGCAGTAGAGCTTTTATATGAGGGTTTGTAAAGTGCTTTGGACCAAAAGTCTATAAACACTTTGTTAGCAAGTGCAGCTCCAGCCAGACACTGAACAGTTGTGCCCTAACACTTCTTGCTAGATAATAACTTGACAGACCTAATACTCGTAAATCAAACTGTCTCCTTAATAAAGACATAATTCACAGAGATGCTCAACTGTGTCTTGAAATCTAGCTGTGGGAGCACAGACTGACTTCCCGTGGAGCCTTTTATTTACTCTCCATAACTATATTTTCTGTAGATCTTGCTCTTCTGCATGAAGTCCTTCAATCTACCATTCGCACTTGCTTTATTCAATGCAGTCAAATTTTTTTCTGTAGACATTATGTGCAGCATGTATGTGTCTCCTGAGACTAGTTCCTCAGTTTATTGAAATTACTGGTGTATCTCTTTGCAGAATAGAATTTATTAACATCTCTGAACTAGTAAGAACCTGTCTTAGGGTTTTGCTGGATTAACTATCTTCCCAATTCAAATGACTTTCCTATGTGATTTTTGTGGTGAATTTGTACCACTAGAGTCTCCGTGACACGTTGTAGTTGCAGATGAAAGAGCTGCCTCCTGCCACTGTGGAGGGTGTTAATTCTGTCAAGCTAAAGATATACATGAGACAGTTTGAAGCTAAATGTTGAGCAGATGACAGTTCAGGTAGTGTCCTATGTTATTAATGAAAGAATCAAGACTATCAGCAAACACAAAGCAGGACCAGCACAGACAGAAAGGGAAGGAACTGCATGGACAGTGTTGTGATGTTTCATGGTCACTTCTCAAAACAACACCAAGTCCCATAAGCCAGCCTTTTCATTGCCTCTTTTTTTGCCCAGAACTTAATTCTCTCACCCCATCAACTGATGCATGATGCCAGTTCAATCCAATAGCTTCCTCGTAGGAGCAGCTAACAGTATCATTGGGTGTTACCTTATATACTTATGTAATTTCAGTTGAGCTAGCTTGATGTAAAAGAACACCTTTTTGTCACCTTAACTTCACCAGTGTCTTCATGTACCATAAGGTCAGTCACAATCTTTTTAACTGGACATCTGTGACTGAGTTGGACAGTAATGTTTTAGGTTTATATTAATGAGCAGCAATGTGCCTTTGAAAGCTGTCAGCAAGATGGGTGTAGAGTGAACTTTTTTTCCAAAACTAGTCATTTTTCTTCCATCTTGTATTTTGAGAGCCAGTTATAATTGACCTTCAGCATTCTTGACAGTCTTTGGTCCTCAAAATATTTGCATACAGGCAAGGTAAGGAAGTAGGAACCCCAAGAAAGGAATTGTTTGTTTTTGTGGGTTTTTTTAAGTGAATTTTTTTCTGGAGACCACTGATTAAACTGTGCTTTATTGGTTCAGCTTTTAGAATCAACAAGATCCGTGGGTCTGTGAAAGCACGTGAAACTGAAATGTCTAAACCTCCTGCTGTAATAAATAAAGCCTCAGTATACTAACTGGCATTTAAGGCAGTGATAATCTGGGTAAACACTTACATCAAGTGTGAGGGGAACCTGAAATAGCTGGAGACCTTGCTGCACATTTCCCATGGATCTGTAGGCAAGCTGTATCCAAAGGGCACCTGAGTCTTGCTGCATCTTTTTCATCCTTGTGCTTTTAGCAGCAGGAACTTCTATGTGAAGGATCCTTGCAGTTTTTGGTATGAAGGAGTCTAATATCTCTGAAGTCATGATAAAAATGCAGGACAGAGGAATGCAGGGGAGAAGGGAGCTGTTGACCTTGCTGGAACTAGAGATAAGTTAGTGGAAGATAAAGAGAATTCACTTGCTCTTGGACTGACCTCCAATGTGAAAACAGGGCAACACCATGAAAGGTCAAATAATAAAAACAAGGCAGCAAAGAGTTGCTCTACTTGACCTTGAAATAATCAAGGCTATCAGGGAAAAAAAATGCCCAATTCATTTATTTTCTGTAAAGCTAATAGAGCCCACAGTTTTGGTCACTGTAGCAGAACTGTCCCATGAACACCCTCCAGAAAAGACAGAGGGTGGAATTGGAAGGTTTTCTTAAATGAGATTTGTGAGCTTGTTGTCTTGATGCTTCTCAAACACAGCCTCATCTGATCTTAATTCTACAACATTCTAGAGCATGGAGAAAATGGAGCAAAATGAAAATCAGCTACAAGGAAAGAAAAAGCCTGACAGGTTCTTAACAAAGTTAAATTCCTGCTCCACTTTTCATTGCTATTTTAAAAAGAAAATAATTGGGTTACAGGAAATATCCTGAAAGCTCTTGCATGAATGTTTGCTGTTTAGGTAGGGTGACCTGCAGGCAAGCATTGAGCAGTTAGTTTTCATTGACAAAGAACCATAGTTTCTATTTCCTACATTTTTCAAGTGTGAAGAGCAGTCTGCAAGCCAAGAATGACATTCTGCTAATATTGAGGGTGCAGCAATGAAAGTTTGGATGTTAGTCATTATTTCACTGCAGAGAACATGGGTAATTCAAATGGATTAAAAAAATAACTAATTTCTCACAACCCATTTAAATTTCCCTCCCCTCTAAATAAACTGGTCCCAGCTTCTTATACATAAAATGGGACATCAAGAGATGGGATTCACTCCTCGCTAAAATTGTTCATTAACATCATAGACACTTACACAATAATGTCATAGACAGCCCCTAACCCAAAGAAAGAAATTACCTTGAAACATTGTTTTCACAGATGGTCCCCTGAGGAGCTCACTGGGCTTTTTATGTCATAAAGCCACCATGACCACTATTGTCACCACGAGGGTGATAACTATGTCCCATTGCCTACAGCAGCTATTGTATTGTCCTGCAATGTAATTTCTTCTCTGGTCTGCCTGAGATATGCAAGTAACAACCACTTGTAAATATCATCCAGTATCCATCTTTAGATATATATCTTAGCTTCCTTTCTGACTTTCAAAGTCTTTTTTTCTGAAAATATCCAATCAATTACCAAGGATGTGTTTGACTGCATAATTAGGATGAAGGACAGTTGGTTTTGTATATCTACAGTAATATAAAAAATCTCCTTGTAAATCAATCATAAATTTTCTTCTGTGATTGATGCATGTGGAAGCTGAGAGATGGCTTTGAATGCAGATTTTGTTATAAATTATTTCCTTGAGTGTTAGTCCTAAATGCAATAATTTACTGTTATTAATAGTCTGCACATCACATTGAAGCAAAATAGAGTACAACATCTTAAGACAACCAGGGCACTTAAAGAAAACTTTCTTGCATAATTTCATCCTTGTGGACATATATAATTCATCTTTTGACAAGGAAAAGGATCTTGATTCTATCTTTTGTTAGCAGCAAAGAAAAAAATGCAGTTCTGGAACAGAGCACTGAAGTTGTACATCTGCTGAGAAGGTGAAAATCAAGGTCTTTTAAAAAAATTGTTTTGATAATATTCAACTTTTTTGACTTACGTAAATTGCAGCAGAGCTGAACTGATCCTTTGTGGACTGAAGTTCTAGAGGTAACACTCTCCCAAGTACAAGGTCTGAGTCTCCACTCTCCTCCACATGGATATTTGTTTATTACCTGGACAACATGATAATGGTCATTCAAGGGGATGATTTTCACTGCAATCATTCAGTTGTATCAACACGCCTTTTCTTGAGCGTTGACTTACGTAAATTGCAGCAGAGCTGAACTGATCCTTTGTGGACTGAAGTTCTAGAGGTAACACTCTCCCAAGTACAAGGTCTGAGTCTCCACTCTCCTCCACATGGATATTTGTTTATTACCTGGACAACATGATAATGGTCATTCAAGGGGATGATTTTCACTGCAATCATTCAGTTGTATCAACACGCCTTTTCTTGAGCGATCAATGCCCATCAATACACTAATGCTGTCCTTTGTTTCAGAATAGCTGATTACCAGATCTAATCAAAGTATTTCTATAATATTTTCCTTACTGTTGTTTTTTAGTGAGATGCTTTCCCCATAATAAATATGTATATTCCTATGAAAATCAGCTGTTAATGTAATTTTTCAATAAAAGCAGTATATTTTGTTTACTTGCTTTTCTATAAGAATTCTCTTGTTAGTAAGTAAAAACTATGAGGAAGATTTTAATACCTTTTATGTCTCTTTATCTCCATGTTTATCTGGGAAGCTGAAAAAAATGTAAAAATATGCCCATTTCAAGTTTCAAAATGGAAACTGAGACATCAACATTTTTGTCAAATTGCTTTCTCTGTCTTGACTAATTAGCCAGATGTACAGGCAGAATGTATCTCACAGCTCCTTGCATGTTATGAATTAGTCTAATACTGCTGACATTACCATGGTTTTCACATCCTACTGAGCCTGTTGTGGTTTTAGTTTTCCTAATAAAGGCATTAGAGAGGCACATTTACATGCTTGCCCTGATTTATGAGTACATTTTATTTGTGGGGACATTAAATTTTGGTGGGTTGGATCTGTTTGGGTTTCCCCAATAGCCTCTGGTTAGTTTTAATACAGGTAGATCTCACTATAAATCAAGTGTCTCAGCTCATGTCCAAAGTGAAGCTGTGACTCATTACCTGCTAGACAAACCTCTCCTCATAGGGTAACTCATTAAACTGAGGAGATTGTTTACTATGTTCACAGTCACCCCAGCTGATGTAATTTAGGAAACCCAAATGCTCCATATAGAATGTGAAATATTTGATAGTTCATAGATGATTCATTAAGACCTGAACAAGTTCAAAACAATTTTCTGAGGAAAGCTTGGCTGGCTGATGAATGTGATCATCACTGGGCTCCAGGGGTCACCTAGAAGCACAGAGAATGTCCCCTTCCTTTACCCAAGGCTAACATACAGAAGGTTTTCCTGAAAAATCAGTACTTCTGCAGCTCTGTAACATGCAAAGCATAACAAGGAAAGCACATTCCTAAAGATAAGTAGGTCCCAGCCTTGGTTGCCAGGCTCATTTTTTTGGAAGTCAGGCATAGGAGTCCTGCAGAAGCAGCACAAACACAGACTTGAAGCTGGAGATGTCATGAACACTGCAGAAGAAATTCCTGAGCTGGGAGGCATGGCAAATATATGCCTGGGGTGTGCAAGACTTCAATACTGCCCAGTGTTTGCAGAGCATCTGAATCCAGTCTGAAGGAGGGAATTTACAGCAGCAGTTTGGTCAGTCTAACATCTCTCTGTTGTTTAGCATCTGCAATATATTTTGTAATATACTTCTTTCTTCTAGTTCACTTTGATGTCCTTGCTAATAAAGTACTAGTGCTCAAATACACTCCTTGACTCTTTCCACTGTCATGCTGCTCTTAAAAAAACTCCCAGCTGCACCAGCACGTTTGCACTTCGCCAGCAAAAGCAAACCCCAAATCCCTTTGTGTCCTCCAACAAGCTGGCCTGCCTCTCCTGAGCATCCCTACAGCCATTCCAAGGGGATCCTGGCCATTCCATTTGTGCTGTGTGTTTATTGTCACTTGGACATCTAAGCCATCACTCGGGTGGCAAGTGATCCATGTCAAACTCTGTGCTCATGTTTTCCATGAGGTGGATGGCACACAGGGGAGGCAAAGGGCCATATGAAATAATAATGGCAATAATGATACATCTGATGGAGGTCAGTTCCGCTTCAGCACTAAGTGGAAAGCTGAAAGCCTCCCTATGGATCGTTTCCATCTTGAGCACCAATGGTTGTAGCAGATGCATCAGTTTTAAATTAATGACTCACATGACAAATAATACTGCTACATGTGTTTAGGAAATCTGTACCCAACTGGCATGTTTTGATTAGCTGCAAATGACGACACTGGCTGTAATGTAACTCATAAAATGTATAGATGGGGTCCAGGTTTTTAGTTGGAGAGAGACAACAGATACATTAATGTGGTGTGTGTTCTTTGCCTCCAACTTTATAAGAAGCTCATGAAATAAAAATAAAAGCAATGAACAAAAGGATGTTTCCTATATTTTAAAAAAACACCTGCAAACAGCAAAGGATTAGGGAAAACCAAAAGAGGAACGAGGAAGCACTGAAGATGAAAACCACTGATCCATTTAAACACAGATGAAATGATTTGACACTGTACTAGAAAGGAATATTAAACAGATACAAGCTATTAATTTTCACCAAGGGTCAGTCTGGGAGCTTGAAGAGCATGTAAGGTTCAGATTAACCCTTCATAGTGGGGAGGATCTGGCTATAAATCACAGCTTCTTACTTTTATGGGGGATGTTGATGTAGCTCATGTATTAACTGGAAAATATTTCTACATGTGATAGTGTTTATTGAAAGAAGGAACAGTGTGGAAGGTGGAAAGAGGTAAAAAATTACAAGGAAAGCTAGCAAGGGGCAACATTAGAATGAATCAATATTGATCCCTTGAATTTATTTCTTATGGGAGGTAGGGAGGACATTGACTGGTGAGATTGGTCTTGATGACACAGTTTGTGCTATTAGGGCTCCTCATGGGAGCAGAGACCTTCCAGCTCAGAGGTCAGTATTTTACATTGCAAACTTACATTATGGGCTCTCCTGGTTGTTTCTAATGTCTGGATGCTGTGAGAGGATCTGAACATCTTCCATGTTGAGCTTACTGAACATGAAGCTTTTACAAGCCTTCAGAATGTGACTGACTCATCCCTCACTTGCAGTACAAACTCTCTGCTCAGTGCTTTTGGAGAAGAATGAGGATGCTGGGAAAAGCTGTATGAGCACTTAATGTGAGGGATTTCAGCCTTCATGCCTCTCTTCTGACCACTCTTCCACCAAAACCAGAGCATTTACCTCCTCTCAGCTGCCTATCCAGCCAACTTTTTTCCTTGTCCTTCAAAAAAATAAAATTAAAGTGTACAACAAATCACTACATTCATCCTCAGGGGACACTAAATGCCACTCTACTCATACCTTCTCCTGCAACTATCCCATTGCCTACTGCTAAAAATAACAATGTGAATGCCTCTATAGCAACCCTTGCTATCATGATTAAGACTACATCAGTCATAAAGGTCACCATATGATAGACTACAGACCACAGGTCCCACAAGCCAGCGTGACTAACACATTAAACATAGGATTGCAGCTTGGGCAAGAGGCTAGTGCAGTGTGAGAAATTAAATCAATACTCACCCTGGTGAGAAATGTTAAAAATGAGCATCAACTGTCAGCCATGTTCAGATGGCAGAGAGTCTGGAGTGCTGTATTTTCATGTTCATAGCCTAGATGTTGCCTTGAAAAATCACCCTGAAACTCAGTAGCAGCAGCAATGCAGAACTGCTGCATGACTTTCTTCAAGTTTATCAACATACTCTATTTATTGAGCCTCAGTCTCCTCTTTGGAGGTCCCAAGCAATCCAACCCCAGCTTTGAGGGACCTGCTCTGCCCAGGCACTGACTCCAGCAGAAATAGCTGTGCTGGGAAAGATTAGGGAAACAGAACCTGCTTGGAAAAATACCCCCAACTACACTGCTGTAGCTGTTTCAAGGGGATTGTATTTCTATCCCTCACAGAGAAATATTCCAGCTATAGCCAGATGCATTTTTAATGATTCACATGCATGTCATGTGGAGCAAAAGCCTTTATTCCCCCATCCTTTCTCCCTTCCCAGTCTCCCCCATTTTTGAAATGTGCTTAGCACCAAAAGAGACAAATCTATCTCTGACCTTTGTAACTGTGATATTGTGTGATACCTTGTTGAAACAGAGCTAAGCATTGATCTTATAGAAGGCAGATTGATCTCTGTCTCGGTATCTATTTTTCCATTGTATCCTTCTCTATTTGGCCTTCAAAGACAGTTTCATCTTCTACATTTTATTTTGGTTTCAAAGGTGCCTCAGCTGAGCAAACAAATATGATTTCAGATTGATCTTATTACCTGTTTACAACAAGTTGATCTTGAGCTCAGAAGCAAGACTGTTCAAATAAGCATTGAAGTTTTAGTCAGGACTACTGGAGTGTGTTTTAAATACAACCTTTTACTCTTAAAAGCAAAGGAAAATGCTGAAGCATTTAGCATCTGTGCACCTAGAATATATGTTTTCCAGGTCAGTCTTAAAAGCAGACTCTTTACAAGAACAACTGTAATACTGAAGCTGTTAAGTCCAGACATGCTCTTAGAACTTGGCCTTCTCTGAAAAACAATTAATAAGAAGAAATAAAGTTGTGTTTGCATAAACTTTCCATAGAAGAAGCCTCTAATTGGTACAGATATCAGTGCAAAGCAGCACTCGGAAGAAGCATTGATTACAATTCACTTTGGGACACTGCTCAGTAAAGGGCAATCTCTTCCTTCATTAATTGCTTTAAAAGAAGATTTACAGAAAACTGCGTATGAAATAGTTATGAGAATCTAATGATTTCTGTCATGATCTATCGTGGTGTTGCCACTGACTTTACTGGGGAGAAAGTTGTGCCTTCTCTCTTAACAGCAAATATCAAAGCCATGGCTTGAATGGGCCCTTTTATTCTGCCTGGATTTGGTTGTAAGGAAATTGGCTGCTGAAAAGGTGTGGCCAGAAGTGCCAAAACCACAGGCCTTGTCATTGGCTGCTGAACTGAAAACACATTAATTGCAAGCAGCTCAAAAAACGCAAGAAGGAAAATTAAGTCTGGGTATGTTTCATTTCTCCAGGCAATTTTTCCTCCTAGGTTTCAAGAATCTACTCTTTTCAGTTGTTTAATAAAGTCGGAGTGTAATTGTTAAAATGAGAGGTGGGAAATGCAACAACCTGACAAGAAATTACTTGTCTTATTTATCTCCACCAAAGTTGCTCCTGCGGGAGGTGTCTGCTGGTGAAGTGTATTGCATGGAAGCATGTACCTCTCTGTTCCTCAGAGGTACTTCCCTGTGGCTCTGCAGCAGTTTCCTCCCCACTGTAAGTTCAAAATGTAAATGCAAACCCATGTCTGGACTAACCTACCAGTCACACCAGAGACTTATTCCTCTTCCTACCCTTTCTGTTAATGCTGAGGCAGAAATGAAGCAGGTCAGCCAGAACTGGAGATCTGTGGGTGGTCTCCTGACTGTAGGAAAAAATTAAATCAAAGCTCAAGGAATAGTTATCCCTGGGGAAGACTGATGGTGCTTACAAGTTTTCTCTGTAGATGCTTGAAAAACTGCCCGAGCATGGTGCCTAGTGCACAGTCCTAGAACAACCAGCATTGGCTGAAATAGAGATCAGAACAGATAAGACAAGAAGAAAATAATGTTTATTTTGTGGAAGTGGCAGTATAAAATCAGGTCCTGATTAACCAGATTGGAATTCTTTTGTGCAATGATTTAACAGCATGCTGATAGCATTTGCTGTCAGCCTAGTTACTTCTGGTACACTATGCTCCAATCCTACAAAAATTCACTTATTTTCACAGATAGCTGTCTGAGGGCATCAAGGCTCTTCTGAGATGGATAGATTCTTTTTTTTTTTAAGACCTTAGCTACTATTTTGATCACAGTGTGCAAATCCTGAAGGGAATTTAAATTAGATTTAAATTATTTCTTCATTTTTTCTGTCATTATGTGTATTGGGAGGAAAGGGAGTGAGCAAATAATGAACAATATTGTAATTACACCTTCAGAGGGTTTGACTTCTGTAGGACAACTGGGCCAACAGATGGTGAAAGCAATTTGAGGTACAAAAATATAAGTGATCTGGATGGAAGGATTAAAGTGAGGTGTGTATATAAATTGAACATGGATCACAAAATGTATATTGGGCTATTATGGGAAATCCCTGAAGCCTGAGCACAGATGTTGCAAAAGACAGCAAATAAAAATGCACTGGCACAGGGATACAAAGATTAAAGGTGAGAGTGCCATTGTTTTAGACTTTTGTGAGTGGTACAGGCTTTGGTCAGCTGGGAGTGGAAAGTTCATAGGGGCTGGGCTAATTTACACTGTAAACCACAGCCCAATGGGGTGACTTTAGAGAAACACCTTGAAGGAAAGGGTCCATGGGCCATTGCATTTCCTACATTAGCACTCAACAGGACAGAGCATCTTATTAGTGTTGGCAAAGAGGGCCTGGATGAGGTAAAAAGTCCAGGCTGCCTCTTCCAAAGCATAATGCAAGCACTGAATAAGTAAAATAAGGACAAGTGCTTGAGAGTACTTAATGGGAAGCACCAAGTTTTCAGTTGATAATAACCACTTAATCAAACAAACCTTATATAAAGTCCTTCTAATCCTCGTCAGCTGAAGCTATGCATCACTGGGGTGTTCCCAGGACAAAAGTACAGTTTGGCTGACAAAGAAGATGAACAGATATCAGGAAATGTGTGCAGTGCTTCTATCTGTGCTGTTCAAGCTCTAAGGGTGTCTGTGCCCCAGACAGCAGTGTCTTCGTGGGAATCTCAGAGAAAGCACTGGTTGAGCTGGGTCCCACGGTGGGCTGGGACATGGCACACAGTGATGTGACTGCACCACTTGGGGAGTCACACTGTGCCTCTGCTCTGCACCGTGCCATGCAGCCTGCCTAGCAGGACAGCCTGCCCCTGCCATGACCACCTCAACCCAGTTTACCTATTACAAAAAAGTATTAGCCAGCTAATGGACATCACGAGGGAGGTGGCTGGGATGGCAACAGTGTCCCTTCCCATTTTTAGGAGCGATTGCCTCAGGGTGACCCCTTACCTGGGCATGGGACTGCAGAGCTGTCACCACAGTGTAGGCTCTGGGGCTCTGTTGGTGTGATGCAAAAAAAGAAACTGGGGCTCCAACCTGGCAGGTCCGGTGTGGAAGGACCCTTGACGGATTTCCCAGAAGAAAGGAACAGGAAAGGCTGTGGGATATATGAGTTGCTGAAGAAGTTTGCAGGAGCTCTGCATGTGTTCAACAAACTATAAATTGAATCTGCTACCCCAGAAAGCCATGACCAACCCTTCTGCCTAAACCCAGAAACACTCTTGAGTTCACTGCTAAACTCTTCTAACAAGAGCTTGGTGCCATGGAGTCTCTACAGATCTGAACTTTCATGGCATTGCCTTCCTGCTTGGGGAGGATAACAACATATGACTGGTCTGGACCAGCAGGACATCACTGGTTTCCTTATTTCATAGCTAGCTAAGTTTTGGCTGGACATTTGGTGGGTGGAGAATTGCTCCAGTTGCTTTCCCATCCGTAACCAAGCAAATCAACTCATTTACTCTTAAAGCTCCGATTAGCAGAACTAATATTGAGGCATGAGGTAGTTTTTGTTTGCTTTTTCATCCACTCACAGTCACACAGTCCAAAATAAAATTAAACCTTCACCCTCAAAATGTGTCCTTTTGTGAGATGCACTTAATTCCCACACCAGCTCTCAGAGTGCTGAGGAGTCAGAACAGCACAGCCTGAAGGGCTGAAGCACAGTAAAAACCTGACTTTTGGATTTCATGGCAGAAATAGAAAATAAGAGTGTTGGAGAAAATCTGTTTAAGGCAAGAAAAAATGGGTACTTAGAAAAAATAGTTTTCTTCTGCTTTGGATTATTTTCCATTATAAAACTTTTCTCCCTTAAAAAAACAAAACAAAACTGTAGGTCAATTTTTCAGTAAAATTTTCTGTCTCAGCATAAAGAGAGAAATTTTTTCAGCTTGAAAACATACCCTTGCAACTGGCATGCCTGCAGTGAGGTATTTTGTTTCAAAATGTGAACATGAAAGTTAGGACATAAAAACTGCTCCCTTCAATTTTTCCAGTCTTCACTGCTAGCCAAATCAGCTCAATTGCATTGTCTCAGTTCATCTGAATTACTATTTTAAAGGAAATTTTCTTGCTGAAAATACTTCAGCTGCATCCTTCCCTGAGCCACTAAATCCTTAGGTTCCAATTCTGTTTGGTCTTCCTTTTCCTCTCTTCAGAAATTTGGGGGCTCAATAACCAAATGGAGAAATTTGCTAACTTGTTTGGTCATTCCTTGCTCTTTCTCTTCTCCTCCTCTGTCACAGATGATCTTCACTCCCCCAGATCCCAGAACCTAACACAACTAGCAAATAAGGAGACAAGCTGAAAGGCAGGCCAGTAATACATAGGCCAGGAGTATGTTACAGTAATTAAGGTGGAGTCCTGAAGCAAAAGGAACCCTTCAGGGATAGATCAATGTTAGTTAGCTTTAAAGAAAACACAAGAATATGCTCAGACCTTATTAGTAGATATTCCCCAGGTAGAGAATATGTAAGATATCTTAAGAGTTAAGCTGAAAAAGAAAAGCCTCAGTAAAGGCTGGTTAGCTCTCAGGAAGGACCAAGAAGAATTTAATTTAGATTTAATCTAGTGAGAATTTTCTGGTTAAGAGATTTTACCTGCTCTCTTTCTATCTTTGCTTGTAGAGCAGGATTCACTAATGTGCCAACTATCCAACCCTGTCTGTCAGTGGTGCATATAGACCATGACAAGTACAAGCCAGGCAATAATGTGCAGGATAGAAGTCCCAGTGTTAGCACCAAACTAAAGCTGAGGTTCCTGCACCAACAGAGAAAACTCTAACACGGGTGCCAAAGTGGGTAACGGAAGGAATTTGGACAGCATCTGACATCAGGCAGCAAGGAAAATCTGAGGTCCCAAACTCCACCAGACAGCAGAGAGAAAGTACTGGAAATGAGGTGTTATACTGGGCATGCATTGTCTCCTGGTGCTCACTGGATCTCTCATCCTAAGTATGGAAGACAAAGTACAGCGTGGCCCAGCAGCTCTGGGAATTTTGTGATCCTGTGTCTCCACCCCCTTATGGAGATGCTGAGATAGGCCCAGTGAGCAGAGCCATCTTAACCTGCTGCAGCACCTGAGCAAACAGCCAGTCCCTCCCCAGGCTGTAACAACACAAGGCTATGGTTTCCTGAGCTGGCTTTGCTGCTTGGGCCTAGCTTAAGCTTCTCTGCACGCAGCATGGACACTCCTTTAAGTATCTTTCTGTGCCAGCTGTGTAGCCCAGTCCCAGAGAAAGGCTCCACATATGCCAGGCACTGTATGGTACCTATCAATGTGTGTTTGCCCCTGAAATGTGGGGCCAGGAGAAGACGTGACCTCAACAGACACGGGAAGGAGAGGGGGAGGATGTGCACTGCAGTGAACCAAAGTTAGCACAAAACAGAAAGCATTAGCCCCCTGGCTGTGAGAAATGCATTCAAATCTGGAGTGGGGCTTGACAGCAAATCTGCTCTCCCAAATGTCTAACCAGGCTGTCCTGGAGCTCTTCACTTCAATCCACTGTACCCCCAGCACTGCCTGCTGTCTCACATGTACCCCAAAGAGACCTGTCCTCCTCCCCAGGCCATGCAGCCATGCTCTATGCGTGTCCTCCACCTGGCCTGATCACCATTCAGAACAAGCACCATTTCTGAGATGTTCTACATCTTCACTGCATTGGGCAAACGTTCGGTGAAGTCCCCTCTCCAGCAAGTCAGTGCTCCTTGACAGAAATTTGTTCCTTGCAGTTTTAATACAGAGGGTTGAAGGGAAAAGGTGTTGGCACAAGACCCTTGCTGGCAGAAAGCCAAATCAACTGTGAAAGATCCCAGCTGGGTATAATGAGATAGAAAGATCATCTTTGCTCACACTGCTGGTGCAAGAGCTCTGGTTAATCTTTAAAGGCACAAACCACTGTTCCTCATGCCATGCTCTTTATTCTCCGTAGATAGTGACTTGCAAAATGTGATCATTAAAAAAAAAGTAATTAAAAAAACCCAACCAATCACTTTTGCCTGCATGTAGTATCAATGAAATAAAGTTTATGCAATCCCACACCCTGATCATACTCCCTGATTTCAACCCAGAGGAAGCTTCTCTGTCTTCCAAAGAAAAAAAATGTTGTCAGATCTGCCACCTTTAGAAAACAGAGCAGCCTCTTTCCTTTCTGCTGGCTCATCTCTGAAGTACCTCTTGCTTGAATGACTCCAGTTTTGATGATTAACCAGCCCATTTTCAAACACTCAGAAAATACCTTTCCCAGACAGGGAAGGATCTGGATATCAACTCCAGCAGGTGTTTGTTAATATCCTGGGAGAGAGTTTCTGCAAACATAACTGTGCAAAGACTCTCCTCTGAGTTTACAGAAGTGTTTATAGCTTCTTCTATACCTCCAGTGAAAGGCAAAAATAATCTTCATTGATACATTAAATCTTCAAGCTTCTTTTTTGAAGTTTTCTGCCAAAACATAATGGGAAATAACAGGGGCACTTTTGTGTGCTCTCTGCTGTACCTCCTCAAACGCATCTTCACTGATATGTCACAGATGAGAGGGGGTGAACCATTCACATTTTAAAACACAGCCAAACACAATAAAGGGTTGCTTGCCTTTCTACAGTGGTGCACTTAGATTTTGCAATGTTTTGAAAAAATTGAACTCTGGTTTGATTTATTGGCCTCTTTTCTGAGCAAATGGCCTAGTGGTCTAGTAAAGAGTAAGACCATAGCTTAGCCTTTCCTTCAGCTGAATTTTGGCAGAACTTGACCCACAGGTTTGATGGTTTGGGGGCAGGTTAGAGGCAGACATGTAGATATATGGATACCCAGACAGAAGTATCTCACAAATCTTCAGAAGCTCAGCAAGATGCAAACAGTAAAAAAATGCCAGCAAACAACTGCTAAATTCAGAGAAATCAGAATACATAGATCCATAGGGATCATCTCAGGGAAAAGCTCTTCCAACACAAACCATTCTATGATAAATACTGAGGCACAACCTATGCACAAGCGCTGCAGGTGGTGTGTGCACTAGGTTGGAGTCATTTGGAGCCTGAAATAAAGGCAATAAGTATTTGTACTTGTTGGGGGATACATTTTGAGCTAGCAAAGCCCAGAAAAAAAGCCCTCCCTCTCTGGAAATGCAAGGACAATCTCAAAAGTTAAAGTTTCTATAATGGTATTGTTTGGACTTGTGTTATAAAACAACTGCAGTGGTAAAGCTGTGTGTGGAAATTCTTCAGGTGACCTCAGCGAAGAGAAGTCTGCATAAGTTCCCTTTCCAGTAATGCTTAATCCAAACACATACACACTCTACACAAACCCTGGCAGTTGGCCTCCTCAGTAGAGAGGGCTGCACACATGGCAAGCACCATGTGTGTGTGAAGTATTTTTTACCCCAAAGCTGCTTGAAATCCCAAAGATTTCCAGAGAATTCAAATGTTTCACTGTATGTTGGCTACTTCCTCCCGACGCAGTAATCCAAGTTCTCCCTCTAACTTCTGCCAGTATTTTTAAACAGGGCAGGAGCAGCCCATATCTATAAATACTCCTCTTCTACACCAATACTTGAGATTCCAGCTGGTCAAATTCTGTCTGTTATGTCACTGGTTTTGTTATTATAAATTAATGTTTTTAAGTACCCATCTCATTTTTCTCTCTTGTCATTGCTGGGTGACTCTTGCTAGGACACACTCAGACTGGAGATTTAAGGCAGAAATGTGTGTTTTTCCCAAACAGAGAGTCCTGTAGCTCATAGCCTGCAGTGTTTCCAGGATGTGAAATAACACAGTCAGCAGGACAACATGTCAGTCACTAGCACAAGCCAAAAATAACACATGTAAAGCCAAACTCAAAGGGCTAAAATAGTGCACTTAGAGCAGATGTTTAAAAGCTTGTGCACAAGCTATAGACTAATTTGCCAGCCCGGATCAACTGCAAAATCCTTTGGGAAGTATTGAAACTGTTGGCTACAACAATCACTTCTCCACTGGAGGAACTGGAGATCAGCCATACTTAATAGTAAAAATAAAGGTGCTAACCTGGGCTGAAGCCTTGCTCAGAGATCTCCTGAACCCAGTGTCATCCCTCTTTTGGGCCAAGTGCTCACTGAGTGCAACAGGAGTTTGATCTCAGAAAGAACTGAACAGGGACATTCATGGCTCAAGTGTGTGTTATCTTAAGCAGGATGGAGTAGAAGCAACTGCTTGAGAAATGGAGAAATTCAGCAAATATAGAAGGGTAAGAGATGGGAGGTTTTACATCTGTAAAGGACAATATATTTTAAAACATCTGAAGAAATCAAGCCACAAGATTGCTAGTTTGGAGCAGATTTCTTCAGTCACTGAGCTTTTGGGCAAGCAACACCACTTTCTAGTTTTCTTTTTTCCTCATCGCAAGAAAATAACACTAATGAAGGTTTTCCTAAGTGCCAGATTCTGCAAGTAAGAGGCTGGGAATAATTACTTTGTTAGTCTCTCTGTCCTCCTTCCCACACCTATCAAGAGCAGCACATTATGAAAAGGGTTAGTTGGACTCAACAGTGAATGAACAATTTGGCTGGGTAAAGAGCAGTGAATAAATAGATTAGGGTAAGATGGTGGAGAAAAACAAGAGTAATGGCATCCTTATTTTCTCCCTTTCTTTTAACAGAAATGAGTCACAGTTTTTATTTTCCCTGGCCCTAACTGAAGCTCAGTGAGTGCTTGGATACCTGCTGAGGGAAACTTCATACTGATGGTATTTCTCTTGGTTTTGTGAAGAACAAGTGCTTATTTTTTTTCTGATGAAAACCAACCACTGTGGTATTACAAATTCCACTCAAATAGGTGAAATGATTTTCTGACCTGGCTGGCACTGCTATGTGAGAGATCTCCCAATCTAAGTCACAGAAGGCAGAACACTGTAGAACTGCTTTCTTCCAGAATAGGGTAGGAACTGAGAAATGATCACTGAAGCAACTGAAAAGATCAGATTAAGTGCTGGAAAAAACAAACAAACAAAAACCCACTAAGGAATTAACTTGTAGTCCTTGTAGAGAGTTAGGAAAGAAAAACTAGCTAAATGAGTTGTTCATAGTTTTGCCCTAACAGTAGTAAGCATGAGATACTGAATTGCAAAATACTAACAGTTTTAACTATCTCATTCATACTGAAGCAAGGTTGTGAGTAACCAAGACCTTCCATTGAAATCTGACCTCAAAAGAAAGGAGTTTTATTCAGCATTTACCTTTTTCTGGCAGTCCTGGGAAGACATGAAGCTCACTTGAGCTGGGGAAGATGTCCTAGGATACCTGTTGGTATGAACAGACCAGAATGTCTATCTCCTAGGGATGCAGACTCCTTATATCTCTGCACTTTGCTCCTGCCAGCAAATTGGCTCTGGTTCCTTGACAACACCTGAGCTACTTACATTGTTCTGATTGGATTTGGCACCTGAAGGAAATTTCTTTCAGGCGTGAGGAACCAGCAGTACAGCATGGTGCAGCTGGTGTCATCCTAGGAGTGAGAAAGAAGCTGGCAGAAAACTGAAGTTTGACCTATATAGAAAGATCCATCTGTCTAGGGAAATATTCCTAGACTCCCTAGAGTCAGCTTCTTCACCTGCTTTACTGTTGGTGTTCAGACAGCTTGGCAGAAATTGCCTCTTTTTGCTGAATAGCTCCTTTCTTTCCCCTGTTGGTACTCCTTTCTCCCAAGGCTGTTGCCCAAGCATGGTGCTAAGGAAGGCTTGGCCATCCATATTTACTATCCTCCTGAGATTTTCAGCAGCATATCAGGAGCTCCCTTGAGGATGTCCTTGAATTGCCTTCTTGACTGATTTTTTTTTTTCTTTTTTTCTTTTAGCTGCCTCCAATTCACATGAACTGATCTATTAATAAATGGACCTTTCCCTCCACCAATCAGACAAATGTATGGAATATGGAGCAATAAATGACAAAGCAGCCCCACATCTTTCATACTGCCTTCAGGTCTTGCAGGAGAGGAATTTCCTCCAGCTGATTTCATCATGGTTGAATGATCTTCAGTGTCAGACACAGGGCAAAAGTTTAAAGATCACGACACCAGAATCCTTGGAATGCAGCATTACAAATGACTCACCTGCAAATGGAACAAGATGTCAGAAGTTGATACCAAGTAAATGAAGGTATCACCACAGCTACTGATGCGGAGCATAATGTCCCAGACCTTCTCTCTATTATTTCAAAAGCACTCACATTTGAAAAGAGTGGGGATTTTTTTTGCCTTGTCATCAGAGGGGAAACCAATGCTGGAGAATCAGAAACAGGATTGTGACGTGCACTGTGTGAGAAACAGCCACTTGCTACATTGGAAACCTTGAAAAGACAGTGTCTCTGATCCTAGTTTCTCTTTTTCTGGCCCTCTAATTATGTAACTCCCACTCATTTAGGGGTTTGGATTCATCCTGCTTTTCTTCCTAGTATCCGTTACACCATTAGTCTGTTGCAATGTCAGAGTGACCTGGTGGGAGGGTAAAAAATAAATAAATAATGGGTTAATGGAGAAGCAGGATGTTTCTCCTTGATGAGTGTTACTAAAGTGGGATACAATGGAAGAAATTCACCCTGTCAGTGGTGGTGCCAGTGTTATGGCAACAGCTGCCCCTCCCATTCAGCCATCAGGGTGGCTGAACTGGTAGTTTAGGTGTAATTGGGCACCACTGATGCTATTTAATGGGGCTCCTGATAAATAGCTCTCCTGCTTAATTGGTACAGTTTCCACAGAAGGGACTGGCCCAAAGTGTGAAGCAATACAAGCACCTAACTCCCACTGAAATCAATTATGCTGAAATCAATGAGAGTTAAGCAGCTGAATAGTTTTAAAAATCTGGTCCTCAGTGCACCCCAGAGCTATAATTGATCAAAACACCCAATAAATGGCATGCCTGGATGATTGCAATGGGTGTGGTTAGTTATGGGAGTTTACTGGAAAGTCCCCAGCTTTTAATACATGTCTCTTGTTATTTTTCCAGAATCTGAATCTATTGACACACACTTGCAAAGCAAATGTACTTGAATCTCACTCTGCTTCAGGAAGGCTATTAGGTGGCATCCAGCATAGATTTTGATTTTGGGCTTGATGAAGAAAGGGATACAGGATTAGACAGCTCTCTGCCCTCATCCCATGCAGCCATTTATGTGAGTTCTTATCAAGGCAATTAATTTGAGGCAAAATCCTGAGGTCTTTGCTCCATCAAAACTCTCCTGAACATAGCTGGGCACAAATTCAGAAGTGACCTTTTTGTACTGTGAAACCACCTGCACACAAAACCAGGAGACTAGCACGAGTGCTTTATTCTTTCAAAGAAAAAGATAATTCAATTAGGGTGTACTGATACTTGCTGGCATGACCTCATTGCTCTGCTACAGCTGCTCAGCAGAGTACCTTGTATTTTATAACTGTTGTAAAGTGCTTCACTGCTTTGCATATTATTGAATTTCTCAGTAGCACCAGATGATAAACTATGTCTCAATCCCTACATCCCTGAGAAACTGAGAGTCATACTAGGACTGGTGCTGAAAGGGGGATTCTGGTGTTTCTATGGGGATTAGTATTTAAATGTGTCCTGCAGTGGATGCTGTACTAATGACTGATTTATGCCCCAATGCAGTGACACATTATGTTCAGTAGTTTCATCACGGTACGTTCTGCCCACATTTCCCATCTACTTTTCTATTTCCCCTGACCCATTGACCTTTGATGTCAGGGTCTTCTCAGAGATGTGAGCTGAGAAGAAATTACACTTTCTGTTTCCTGACACGGAGGCAGAGCTGGCAGGATGCTGGGTGGCCTTGGGGGGTGACTGCCCAAACTCACTTGTGCAGCAGTGACTGAATCCTTCGGTGTTCCTGGGAATCCCAGCGCCTCCAGGATCACAGTGATTGTACTTCCTAGGCTCTGATGGATGAACTGAATTTCTCAATCTATGAGGGTGATATCATGATGCCTCATAACCTGTCAAGCCAGATGTCAAGTGTTGGTCATT
This sequence comes from Chaetura pelagica, assembly GCF_000747805.2. NCBI lineage: Eukaryota > Metazoa > Chordata > Aves > Apodiformes > Apodidae > Chaetura > Chaetura pelagica. The sequence goes on from NW_009953813.1 coordinate 342,815, forward strand.
TAGAGTGTGACAAAGATTTTCAATTTTGAGATGGCTTCATGTTCCTAATCAGACTGCTGATGTGCCATCAAAGACGTCAAGTTCTGGCATCCTTACTTGATAACAATATGTAAACTCCTCAGTGTTCTACATATTGTCTTTGTGGCTGACTTTGTTCTTTCCTGCTCAGAATAGCAGTATTTCCTCACCCCTCTGGTGAATGACGTTTCTCACATTCTTGTGGTGCAGCTTGGTCAGAAGTCTTGAAGGTGAGAAACAAAAGCAGCAACAAGAAGTTGCATCACTCATTTCCAACAGTGCTGGCACTGTTTATATTGCCCTTGTTAAATATGACAGTGTGTGCTTAAGTTTGTCTGTTCTCAGCTGTGCTGCCAAGGCCAAGCCAGTCTCTTTCTCCTCTCATGATACCCAAATGTCTTTCACTCAGCAGGCCAGCTAGTTTACTCCAGCCATGAGCTAGACTAAGGAGACAGTGTGGTTAATACTGAAGACCTGCCCAAAAGTGAGCTGAAGCCCTAGATGTAACAGATGTGTCTCACAGTCCCTAAAATCCTTTTCGGGTGGAAAGCAGCTAAAGAGGTAAGTAATCTCTGGTTGGCTTCTTTGAAAAATCAGGACACTTTATTCCACATGAAGAGACCTACACAGCCTTGGAAAAAAGCCACGAGGTGCCTTTTTGTACTTCATTGTCTTTGGAAACAGCACCTTGAGTTCCTGCTGCAAATCTCCTGCT
>NW_009953813.1:343654-355392 GCF_000747805.2 Chaetura pelagica
CCTGCTGAAATGCTCGGTCTTGTGCCACTGGTACAAAGCTGCCTCCAAGAGCTGAGCTCATGGTTCTGATAAGTTTATTTACTTTAAGATGCCTGGAAGTGGCACATTTTAAACAACAGTTGTGTCTGTAGGGACTCACAGTTTTGCTTTTTTTTCTTTCCTTCTCCACCTTAAGTTTCTTTGTGCTTTCTGGAGGTAGCAAGAAAGCTCTTCAACATAATCTGATCCAGAAGCTAATCTAGGTCACATTGTTCCAATGACAACAACTGAGAGGTATCCATCAGTATCCTACCTATTAATGACATAACACTTCCACAAAGTTCCTTCAGATCCTCCCCACTTGTGCTCACAAAACACCCCAAGTGTTGCCTTCTCTCATCTTTTTTCCTTTGTTCCTAAACTGATGCATTTTTGTCACTGGGAAACAGCTTGTAAATTTCTGTATTTCTTAGAATGACCTACCTGGCATTTTGACCACAATATGTGAAAGCCTGAAATGTTTGCAACCTAACAAAAAAATAATTTAATAAGTATGCAAACCAATCTATGTTTATTTGTAGCCTGGCAGCAAAGACCCAGATTTGAGCCAAAACCTCTGTGTTATCTGACATTTCAAGTGTCTTAACACTTTAGAATCTCAAACACCAGGAGATGAGAATGTACAAAAAGGATTTATTTTTTTTTTAAATCAATTAAATTGTCTATAATTTCCTTCTGTGCTCTAGTTAAAAAAACAAAAACAAAAAAAACCACAACAGTTTTTCCTTTCTTTATTTTTTCCTTGCATGGTTACAAGACACTAAGGAGCACACCCTTGATTACACAGAGGTTGCTCAGCATAGGAAGGTGTATCTCTGTTCCCTTCCATGGCAGTTCTCAGGTGAGCACAGTGACTAACACTGCACCCTTGTCAATGGTGCTGCCATCAAGGCCACTTTGTATTTATTGATTATAAAGAATGTGTAGATCAGAGGGTTTAACTAAGGAGAAAAATCAAATCTGCTTAATAAAGGAGAAAATAAGAAATCTCAAAGTCAATGCAACACAGAGCTTTCAGATCCTGTTTATTTTTTGTTTGTGGGTGGTATTTCCTTCACTGCCTATCAATCATGCCAGCTATTGATATTTCTTCTGTCAGACACTAACAGTATCTGTCTGACTAACATTATCTGTCTATTGACTGTCTCTCTTTTCAATGTTTGGATTTGCAGCCCCCCTAAGCATTTCCCAGCTGAGGAATTTAAGCCAACTGACAAGGAGCATCAGTCAGAGTTACTCTTTATGGACCTCTCAGAAGTAAACTGGAAACCTCAGTAGCCCTCTGGGGATAACCCTGATTCTATAGGATAGATATTTCCATTACCCCATTGAGGTCTCAGGTGTTATCAGTTTCTAGCTGGATGAAATACAGTCAATAAGTAATTGACAGAAAATGCAGAATAAGATTTTTATTGGCATTAGGATCCAGATCCAGAGCTGAATCCATTTTCTGTCTCTCCAGGCTGAGATACTGTTCCCCAGGGGGGCTTCTCTCAATCAGGAAGAGAGACGAGAACTAATAATCATTTATACCCAGTGTAAGTGGGTAAGGAGGAGTTAGACCATCCTCTACAACCTCTCACAGTCATGGGAGACAACATGGGAGAATCCAGCTTACTCTGTCTCCTCACTGAATGGGTACCTCTTGGGTTTGATTGCACTTAATTTTGCACCTAAAATAGTACATATCGGAGACATATTCTCTTGCATTCTTCACTGGCAAGCAATTGCACTTTCCTGAATCATGCCAGTCACTTTGTGTAGGCACCATTTAATGTGCAAACTATGGCTTGCATAATAGTTAGGGGCTTGATTTTCAGAAGGACCTTTATGCAATGGAAATCAACAGAGGCATGGAATATCACTTAGTTTTCTCTTCCCCTCATTCCTTAAATAAGAAAACTCTACAGTCATGGGTAGAGACTCAGCATTTCTGCAATGTTCCTGTGTCAGTCAGATTTGCTATCTCTGCTAGTCTGAAGAGCTTTTTCCTAGTCAAAACTTCAAAGCTGAAATTTTGTGGAAGATCAGATGCAACAATTCATTATGGGTTCTTCACAGAGGTTTAGGGGCATATAGATGAGTGAAGTTGTGTCGGTTTAATTTAAAGTATGACCTAGTTTTATCAAGCTAATTATGGTTTCTGTGATAGTTTACATTTCCTTTACTTCATTTAAGATGAAATTGTCAAGTAACTGATTTAGGCTGGAGTATGGTAAAAAAAAATCTAAGTAGAAAAAATGTCTTGAGGTGGTAGGAAAGAGCATTTCAACTTACAGCTGACTTAGTTAAACTACAGTAATTTCTGTGTAGACTAATACTGGGAGTTTAAAAGCCATTCATTTCTAGATACCCTGCACCAGTCATGAAGAAAGAGAGTTGTCCTCCGTTCATGTTCCAAATGATCTTACGAGGTGTTAATGAAGCATTTCATCCTTTAATGGGACCAGTGGGATTGTTGTTGCCTGTATTTTAATTGTTGCTCATTTTCCAGGGATCAATACCTACTTCCTAGAAAAGATGCAAAAAAATCCAGTAATGTAAGGCAGAGAATTACTCTGTACCTCAAAGACTGTTATGAGGGTAATGAAATCTACTCTGCAGTGTGAGCCAATTAAAAATTCTCCACAACATTGATCTTCCTTTTCAAGATGCAGAGTGGAAAGAAAAATCGTGTTGTGTAACATAACCTATCAAGACAGAAGAGGAGCCTACTAGTTTATCACATACGTGTTTTGGACTTGATCAGTCATTTAGCAACACAGCTTCAGAGGTGTTCTGGCAAGTGAGATAAAAACACCAGTGCACAGGGCAATCAGACAGGCCACTAATATCTGAAAAGCTAATGCCAGGATTTGTTGCCACCAGCTCTGCTTGATCTGCTCCAGAAGAGACTTCGTGTTTAATATGAGCAGCAAGGGTACTAGACAAGACTTTTTTGGCAAGACTTTGCTTTGGTTGGTTCAGTATCCAGTTGCCATTACTTGAGAGCTTGGCATGAGCAAAAGCTGCATGATCTAAGCACTTGCATTTTAAAAAAATGCTTATGTATTTCTTGTGCTTTTGTAGGTTGTTTTTTTTTTAATTGTCATGATCCCTTCTAGTACAAGGGACTCCCATGAGAAATGTTCACCCATTTCACGAGTAACACTGAGACTCTATTAGAACAGAAAAAAGAAAGTTTTGTGGGAAAAGCCATGATTTCCATGCATTATTGCTGAATCCTGTCCCCAAACTAGGTTCAAGCTTATCATCTGGCTCTCTGAACTTTCCAGTGTCATACAGCAAATGTGCTTTTCCCTTCCTACCTCAAATCATTTGGAAGAGCTGTTCTCAGCTGCTATGTAAACCATAGCAGTGCAGGCTAGATATTTTCAGATGGACCTTTTTTCCCCTCATCAGAAATTTGCCAATTCAGTGAAAAAGAATCTGGTGAAATTCCTGTACAAGTCCACCAGGTATCTAAAGAAATCTTCCTTACCAGCCATATTTAAACCCTACCTCGTTTTCTGCTGGGCTGGCACCTCAGAAAGACCTTTAGCAGCCCTGGTAATGCTTTCCTTGGCAGCAGCTATATTTTAGAATTAATTTTTATTTAAAATTATGGCACATACCCCAGAATGAGAATTTCAGCCTCTAAATTATGGCAGTGCACTGATGTGGTGGCTGTGTTTCTGTAAGTACTGTAATGTGATCCTTGTACATGTGGTTGGAAAAATTCTTTGTAAAGATTCACTTGGAGATTTCTGAATCAAATGTGATTCTCCTGCATCATTCACAGCTGGCAATGTTCTTGGTACTGCTACCCACACAGCAAGGCAAAAGGGCTCATAAGGTGTGAAGCCAAAATATATGTTGCATTGAGTGAGTATGGAAATACAGAAGAGAGATACAGTCTGTGCCTCTGTGCTGGAGGTAGAAATAACCTGGATATGACGACTTGAAAGTCTGTCCCCCAAAATTCTGGATGACAAATGAACTAGTGGTGCTGTCTATGATATTTTAAAAGGTGGCTGGGAAAGGCTCAAAACTTTTCTCCTGCCCAGATAAGCTGTGGTGACAACCTGTCCTTCAGGAGAGAGGTCAGAGAGAGCCTGAAATCTTAATTTAGACCAAAGGCAGTTTTTTAACAGAAAGGTGGATCTTTGAATTGTGTGCATGTGGGCTTGATTGGAATCCAGGGTATAAATGCCAGAAGGAAAATGATCTAAGAGAAGTTCAATAAGATCCCATCTCAGACTTCTCCAAAACAGCAGGAGTCCCACCCAGATCAATGTTGTGCATAATTTCTCCCCTCCATGGCTTCTAGCAAGAGAAGATCCTGTCTTGATTCTCCACAGGTACAATACAGCATCTCTTGCAAGCCCAGAGTGGCTTCTCATTGTTGCCTATAAAAATCAGATTATTTTGCCCCATTGTAACAGAAATAACAAAGTGCTCACATCCAAGCCCAAGAGGAGAGCTGGCAGCTTTCCTCTGACATTTCCAAAACAACCTGCTGTATTTTCACTGCTAAATGATGTCATGGACAGCAGCACCAAAACCATTCTCCCTGTCACCTTCAGTGATGGGTGGTCTGGAGAGTTGGAATTAATCTCTAGTATTTAGGGTTTTTTTCCCTAACCAATAATTACAAAGCAATGGAGTGTGGGGAAGGGAGAGCAGGGCAGCAGCATGGGTGGCTGTGAGAAAGGTGACTGCCAACCCCGGTGTCTGGCAATGTTAAACTGCTGCTATATCACCTGTAAGTTTCAGTTATCAAAGCACTATATTTTGATACATGGTAATTATACTTCCATCTTGGTTTTTGTCCTTTTCATCTGTCGCTGCCATTGAATTTCAGGCATTATGTGTCACGGTTGAGAAAGACTTGAGAAATCCATTAAAAGCTTCCACAAAGAGAGCAATTTTTCAGACAAATGTACAAAGGAGATACTGGTCCCCAGTGATGATTAATACCAGTAACAATTCATCAAGTCAGGTGCCAGGCTTTGCAGTAGGATAGGAGCATTAAGAGCTGTGATGAGTAAGGTCTTCTAGCCTTGAACCTGGAAACTAAATACATCAGCAAATGTACAGGCAGCAGCTAACAGAAATACAACATTAGTTTTAGTCACTGTGCTGTTAAAACATGTATTTTCACTGACAGGCTGCAACTGCCAAACCTTCATAAATCTTTCCATGGAGCCAGTGCCATAAGCACCACTGGTTTAGCTTTAATCCTTTGGGTTGCTGCAATCTGTCACCCACAGGGGGATTCAGATGCCCCACACCCAGACTGTGTCTGGCATTTGCCAGTGGGAGCTTTAGATGAACTCACTCGATGATTTCAGTCAACCAGACGTGTAACCAAGCCATGACAACTTCTAGCTGTAGATTAGGTACTGGTGCTGAATGTTTAATCCACTGGTTGATATAAAGCACAGAGACCAGGAGTCTATGGAGGCCATGCTTGAGCAGAACCAGTTCAGCATCTGCTTGTGTGCAGGCAGCACACAGACCCCCCAGCATTCCAACAGAAATCCTCTCTCCTCAAAATGTCATTTCTTGCCTTTATTAAACTTAGTTTTTAATTGCATAAAGTAATGCCCCAGATTTCCAAAGCAGACAGTGTCTGTTAGGTCTGAGCTCTGTGTATTTTCTTATAGGAGCTGGAGAACAGACTTTTTGGCCATGGCTTGGATGAGCAATCTGTTTGATGAAATGTTTTGAGTATTTATGTTGTGGGGGTTTCTCCCTTTCAGTCTCCTTCCCAGAAAAAGGAGCAGCAGGAGAATGAAACACCTCTGGCCTCCTGCCAGCCTCTACTCTGGAGTCTCCTGTTCTGATCCCACAAAAGTCAAATTCTCCTTAAGTTACACTTGGGTAATTCCATTGAAATGAAAAAGATTTTTGCAGTGTGATCAAGGAGAAAACTTGTGATACAAGTTTTTTTAAGATATACTTACTTCGTCCTCATTTTTTGCTGGCAAAAGGTGTATTTAGAGCATTCTCTTTCCTTCTTGCTCTCTTGTGGGTGGACCTCTTGTGAAACTTGCCATTGTTGGAAGTGTCTGTAAAAAAAACCCTCAGAGACAATTTGAATGACTTTTTTTCTTTTCTTTTCTTTTCCTTAAAAGCTTGTTTCTGCAGAAGAGCTTGCAGGAAACGTGGAGAGAACATAGGAACTTAGTGCTGTCTTCAGACATGTTATTGGTGCCTTTAGGATGTCAGCTTAAAAATGGGTGGCATTTCTATCAAAGTATCAAGGGGGATATTAACTGTTTCCTACTGACAGAGAACTTAGATACCAAAAAATTAAATGACATACTCCTAGTCTCACACATGTGCACACGCACACATACACAGAGTCATGGAGAGCTTTGCTCACCAAACCATGGATTACTACATTGGCCACTGGCAAGTCTTTGTGGTTAGTCTGCTGCTAATAGGAGTAATAAAACACCCCACAACCATATTTCCATTCAGAAGCCTGTAGAAAGCCAGTGTTAATCTTGAGTTAAACTGCTGTATTTGATCTGTAATTGCAAAGACGGGTTTTGACGTCCTGTTGATCCAAACATCTCACCAGCAGAAGATACCTTGCACAGAGACTATGTCTACATTACAGCCCAGCAGGAGCCAGCACCCCCCAGTAGTTTCTGTTTAGCTGATTATAATGACAGCAGCAGGAAATTTAACTAGCTGTCATCATTTAAATTCTTTTATGGGACCCTGTGTGGGTTTGCTGAAGGCTGTAATTTGGCAATCACACTGTTATCAGAGCCTAAGATAACTGAGCTTGATAGAAGGAAGAAGAAGGCAATTACTCATGAAACAAACCAGTAAGGACAGGGAAGTTCTGCACCCCTGTTACATTCCCATATTCATCAGACAATTTCTCTTCTTTATTGTTAATTTTATTCCAGTGTTTTACAGCTCTCTAAGTGCACAGTATTGAACATGCAATGGTTCATTTAATTTAGAACAAAAATCTATAATTCTCTGACATGTAACCCAGTTTCAGAAGTATCTTCCTGCAACAGAGTCAATCTTTCCTTGCTGCCTGGTGTTTGAGAGCCACAGGTAATCATCAGCTTTCTTGATTGTTATTCTTAATGGAAAAAGGAAGGACTTGGGAAGATATTCAGGAAAAGCAAACTCCATCTCTTTCCTTAAAACGTCCTGCCAGTCTCTCTCTTTTACTTCTCAAAATTAATCTACCTCTGAAAAGCAAGATTTTCTATTTTGAGTGTCAGAGTGTGTTTCTGCAACATCTGACCTCAACTTGGCACTGTGTTTAATAGACAAAGTGCAATACAGAGTAGAAACAGTTATTTTTTTCATAAAAAGTGCATCCTTCCCTGATGAAAGTGGAGTGGGGCCCATCTTTGGCAGCTGAGCCACATCAGACTTCAACACAAGACTTCTCTTACTAAGAGTTTGTCTCCTTTGCTTTGTACCTGGTGCTGACTTGTATTCTGCTATGAACATAACTCTTCATACACCTCAATCTTGATCTGTGACATTGTCTCAAAAAAAAGTGGCATCAAGAGAATGTTAAGGTTGTATAGACAAGTGCTTCATGTGTAAGATACACCCTGAATTGAGTTGGCCTAACCAGTTTCATTTCAGTCTCTTTATACATACTAATTTCAAAAAAGTAAAAACCCACCTCTCCCCCTCCCTGCAGGATTTGATCTGAAACGGGTCTTATGAGGAAAAGCATTCAGCAGTTTTACTATGAACATCACCTGAGATTCTGCCTGTAGTGAGAGTGTTACTGGTCTCCAGATAAAACACTGCGGTATCTTTGTGCATCGTCAGGTATGAGCTATTGTTACTGCACAGACATGTGGTGTTATTACTGTATCAGTGTATTTCTTGTTCTACCAACTATAACTCCCCCAGTCAGCGTTTCCCTGGATCTCCAGGGAGGGTCCATTTCAGGCCAAGATACAGACTCTGCACCAGCAGAGCAACACTAATTGGGAGATGACAAATGTTTGCTGTCGGACCTCTTGAGGTGGTTGTGATCTTGGATCCCAGCTGTCATCTAGGATGACCAATTTATTTAGGCTGACTCAGATAATTAAATGCATGAGTAAAATTCCCCTCATTCAGCTTCTATTCTTTCCTCATGTGACTGCAGATTTCTGAGCTTCTATTGCATCGTGTTGTTCAAGGATTACCTATTTTCTTTGTCAACTGAAAGAAGTCAACTGAATATTTGGTCTCTTCCAGAGACCACAAAGGTAATCTGTCCTTCAATACTAGTAGATATTCCCTAAGAAGAGTGGAAAATGCTCAGCCACATACAGGAGACACTGCATAAACAGATCAAAGGGTCAAACTACTTATCTGAAACAACAGCCAGTAAGTCCATGCCCAGTGCTTTGGGCAGATTAGCTCATGCTTTGAGGAACACAGCCTGAATACACACCTATAACATCAGGGAAATCATCCCATTGTTATAAACCATAACCTTGCTGCTTCTCTGTTCAGCAGCCCTCTTTCCACCCTAGGAACAGATTCTGCCTTCATTTTAAAGATGGTATATCAGCAGGGAAGTAGCCTCTGTCCCAGCAAACCTCTGTGAACATCACTAGATGGTGTTCCCAGGACTGTGTCCTGTCAATATGGGATCTCAGCCCAGAGCTGGAAGAAGTTCCATAGGGAAGAGAAATGTTCCACCCTCAACCTCTCCAGAGAGTACTACTGATCAGATTAGTGTACCTGTTTGCTCTGGGTACATCTCTCTGCCAACAGATACTCAAACCCTCAATTCCTTACAAGCAGCAAGTAAATTTTGCTCACTGATTTGCAGCAACATCTGATAAAAGCAGGTGAGGGAAGGGACCCACCTCTATTGCCAACCTGCTAGTGGCCCATTGCTCTGCAAGATCCCTGTACCATGCTCCCCACCAGCCATTTATGCACCAGGGATCTTCTCTGGATACTGCTGAGTGAATTTCAGACACTGAAGATGCTTGAAAAGACCCTATAGACAGTTTACAGAAAAAAAAAAACCAACAAAACAAAACAGAAGGGAACTCAAATAAAATAGCCACCTAACAGAATAAAACTCTTCATTAATTTATTTCAGGTTAAACCTTTATACAAGTTTATGCACTTATTTTGTCTCACAGAATCTTTTCAAGCATCACCAGCTCTCATCAACCAGGCACATTTTTACTGGTGTTGGAAAGCCCCTCCCAGCTGTACCAAAGCATCCACAAAACATAACTGCTCCTATACAACACCCTCTACCCACATCTCATACTTCTGCTAGTCATCAGCTCCTGATAATTTTCCATTTCTGCTGCTGTTGTGTCCAGCTTCCTTCTCCCATAGTACCAGAGCACCCACGGACCGTAGGCACTGGTCTCAGCTGAAGGACTCTGGAGGCAGGTCTGGGAGACCAGCCTGGTTCCTGCAGATGACCCAGGTGATTTTTAGCAGTGAGGGTTTGAACTTCCCAGCCAGAAGGAGTCCCATCTGAAAGTGCCCTGTGTCCACTCACTGTGAGCACCCTGCAGACTCACTCTCTTCCTGGGTTACAAGCAAAACCTGATGAGAGTAGTGTTCATGTTCTCCGAGCCACAACCTTCCTTCTCCCTGTGAAAGTCACTGCCCAGTACTTAAGATAAGATGGACTTGAATGTCCTGACACATCCCTTCCAGCAAAGAAAAATGCTTAATACACAAAACCCCTGCACCAGCATTTAAGAACACTTTTCAATAAAATAAATAAAATAAAAAGAGAGGAAAATTTCCAAGAGATAAAACTGGCCTCGCCTGTCAGTGCTGCTGCCCTAAAACAATCAGTCATACCTGGAAGCTAAGCTTCCATGAAAGGCAATTGCATCTTCATGTTGGTAATGCTTTTTGTCACTGCAGTATGTCTTTAAGGTACCTCCAGCCCAAGCAGGGCTAGTTTAACATAATCTCTTCTGATAGCAAATAGGAATGTTAGCTGTAGTCAAAAAGGCTTGACTGTGTTGCTTTCATCTTTGCACCATCCCTGCTAAGGATATAAGCAGAAAAGTATCACAAACAATACATCAGCTGGCTTATATTGCCACAAAGAATTAAAAAAAAGATGCTACTGCTTTCTGATGACACACCGTCATTAAATCCAGCTACCCTGGAGCAGGATTAATGCAAACAGAGACAACACTGAGGATAACAAAGTGAACTAACAATATCTACTCTTTCAGTAATTCTGAGTCATCACTGATTATCTGGTGCACAATCAAGGAAGGAAACAAACAAAGCCAAGTTGATTTATGCTCCAGATGCAACATGCTCTGCCAAATCCAGGCTGCTGTGACCACATTGTCCTCAGACCTGACTACAGTAGCTCTACATCAAGAAAGAATTGAGATTAACATGTGTTGAGAAATTAGTGCTTGCCAAAAAGAAACAAGATAAAAACTGGGAAAGGCACTATTTGGATTCCTTTTGTGATGTGACATTTTATAAGCTCCCTTGGAAACAGTTCAGTGTTTGACATCTGATGCTTTCTAAATCCATCACCGTGTTTGTAGCATTTTGCGAGAGAACCTGTAATCACCACGACCTCTTTAATGCACCACAGTGAGATCTGACTGTAGCAATAAATCATAACTCATTCTATTTTATTCTCATTGATTTTGGTGGAATAAGGACCTAGCCCAAAGGAATAAAACCGTGTGAATAGTTTGTTAGATTCCCATCACCTCTTTCTCAATTCATTACCACTTTGCTTTCTCTTTTGATAACTGGTCATGAAAGGTAATTCACTAAATAATTCTGGTGAAGGATTCATATTCTTGTTTTATTCAGGAAAACTGTTTGTGTTTCATCTGCAAAGAAATTAGGAGGAGTTAAATCTTACCAAATACGTAGACATGTTACTGGCTTTGTCTGCTGGTTGGCTGAGAATAATGTGTAAGTTTTGAGTTTCAGGTACAAGTATTTCCAGATGTGTCAAAATCTACTTGATGGGAAACTCAATGTGTATATAGTGCTCCAGGGGCATAGACCATGAAATGGTACAGCTTCTCCTCATATTAACTTTTCTTGGGTGTTTTTAGGTTGAATGCTAACCATGTCACAGCTCTGAACTCAGATATTTCAGGGAGCTGTTGAGGAAATATCAGGATGCAATAACAGAACTTTGCTTCAGAAATCATTTTCACAGCAGGAAGGAGCAAGGAGCTAAAAATGATGGTTGCCACAGTGAACTAACCTTGATTTCCTACACAATTTCTTCTTTTCAGTTTGCTGGATTTAATACTCTGGCACAGAAAGATGGATGATTGGAAAACAGGTGCTGGCAACCAATAAGGATGTGCAACACATTTGATCAGGTTTCTGTTTAAGGAGGGATATTCTTCGGGAAATCAAGTTTTGCTCCTAGTTAGAGACTGTGATATGAGCTTATCAGTTGAGTGGAAGTTTAGTCAACATTTCAGCTGAACAGCTCTAAATGGTACAATACTGAACCCTGATTTTAAAGGAATAATTGCTATATCCAGCTTAATCTTAAAAATGGAGAAGACCAGACTTGCAGGAAAGGAAATACATTTCTTGTTTTAATAAGCAAGAAGGACAAATGTTGCCCTGTGGCCATCAGTGTGTTCTCACTACCTGTCTCAGGAAAGGTTCAGACATTGACATGAAGATGCAACAACAGCACCAGTTCAGTGCAAACCTGTGTTTCCTGGATAGGGAAA
>NW_009953813.1:355801-391121 GCF_000747805.2 Chaetura pelagica
GGGAAAGAGAGGAGGCATCTGGTAATTCCCTCTCCCCTGTTTTCTACAGCCTGCCACAAGCCCTGCTCTCTTCTGGTCTAGATAAAAGCTGTTTAGTTCCAATGAAAATGAAGCTTAAGAGGGGAGTACAGTGTCTTTGCTCAGCAGCTGTCACTTCAGATCTGCACCATGAGAAAACCTCCATCAGGGTAAAATCTGTGATTCACCAGAGTCTAAATTGACATGAGAAGTATCCTAAAAGTATCCCACAGGCTTTAAGCAGCAGGTGAGAGGTTAAGAGGAATATTTTCAAAGCACAACAGAAGATTTAGTGGTGGAACTTCTGTTGACATTAAATCCCAGACATTTCTTTGAAAATTTACCATCTAAGTGCTACCTAAAATCCATAATACAGCAATGGTTTTAAACATGACAGGGACATGAAGCACTGGCTTACATCTTGGATTGCCATAATGTCATTAAATAGGACAATAGTAGCTCTAGCACTTGGTCTTGATTAATTATGTGACAGGATATGCTAGACTGACCAGCACTGTCACAGGCAAATTGCTTATTAAAAAGGTTCTGCTCCTTTCCTTTCTAAATACCTCTTAAATGCTCTATCAGCTTCATCTGAACAGAAAGAGAGGACATTATTGAGGTCACCCGCAGGCTTTCTTCTACTTCTGGCCATGCCATGAAAGCAGGACAAACCTTCCTTATACCTACAGATTTTGCAAAGCAAAAGACATTCTCAGTCCACCAAGAAATACTTTATATTCTTTAATTGCACCTACTTTCTAAGGTGAGAAGCAGGGACCCACTGTGCTGGTTTTTGACAGAGAGGATGAGACTCAGGAGATGCCTTCCTGAACAGTCCCAAGCATCTGCTTTGGTTTTGTCTTTTGCTGGCAGCTCTCCAGCAGTAAATCCTTTTGTTTAAGACAGAGAGATGAAGGGTAGTCAAAGACAGAGGTGAGAAACACTGACATAAAGGAGCTACCCAGAGTGGTGGGTAATTCTGCTTGTACCAGCTAGAAAGACAGTGAGAAGGATCAGTGGTCCCAACTGCCAACCTCCACTCTCCATGGGGAGATCTGGCATTCAAGCAAAAAGGTCGAGTTTCCCATGTTCAGTAGTGCTGGTGTCTGTCAGCTGAAGGAGGCTCCCAAGAAGTAATTTAACCCAGAGGAGGTTTGTGAGCACCCCAGTCCTAAAGCTGACCAGAAAGAGTAAAAGCTGCTGGACCACAAGGCTTATCCAGAGCTGTTTCTGGCATCTCTAGATCCTCGCAGACATTGGAGATATGGAAAGATAAAGAAACCAGCCTGACATGCAATTCACAATGTTGGATAAGCACTTTTTTTCTTCTCTATTTTCATTCTTTTTTCTCTCCCTCAGTCAAGTCTGCAGAGAGGATGCCAGTATTCTTAGATGCCATTTTCATAAAATAGAGCAGAGCTGCTAAAATGTTTTGACTATTTAGAAAACGTTGGAGTATTTTTTCCCTGAGAAGTGCATTTAAGATTTGTTTGAAGCTTCTGAGAAGCTTAATGAACCATGTCTATGCCTGTAGCTTTTCCACATTTGAAAACTTTTGTTGCTAATTAACTTGATTAACAGTACTTAGAGGCACTCTGGCCAATATTTACTGAGTGCTGGCACTACTGCAAAGTGCCAGTTGACTCAGTGGCTCAGCAAATGGTCTCCCTACAGAAAGCTCTATCAGAGTTGAACTCATTGTGGTGAGATAGTTTTTCTTTTGTGGAAAAAAAATGAAAGCATCACTGATGCTGTTGTTTAAAAAAACCACAATGATGTTAAATGAATAGAAGGAATTTCCTAATCCTGCTGTGGCTGTTACTGATAGCTGCATTCCCACAATGAATTCACAGGAGGATCATGGCCTTGAGCTGGATGAGAGCAGTCCTGGCTCTGCTCAGACATCTCAGTGCTCCAGGGTAGATGCTGCAGAAACATCTGTTCCCAAATGAACCCCCTGACTGAGATGTGCTTGGTGACACCGAGGGACATCATTGCTAGGGAGGCTGGTGTGGCTCTTGATGCCTGGCCTGGTTTGGTCTGCCTGGATAACTTTACAGCTGGTCTGGCAACATTTTTAACATCTCAGTGTCCACTGGGCAGTCATTGAGTGCATCCTCTGTGCACACTGGGATAGGGGTTTTTAATGAAACAGAACATCACTGCAACTACTAATTGATCTCCTGTAAAACTGCAGAACTCTGACATGGTTACAAGAAAAATAGCTGGAAGTGTTTCTCCCAAAGATTTTCACAAATTTCTCCCTATTCCTTCTTTTCCTGGTTTTTCTTTTGGGTCATCATTTGCCTCTTTCTTAACCTTTCTGATTTACAGTACATCCTTCAGGGGACACTGAGCTGTCCACTACATATCTGAAATAAAAATATCTGTGTTGAGTTATATACATAGGAGAACATATTAGTCACTTTGACTTACATTTCTAGCCAGTCTGTCCAGATCACAGTCTTCTATGAAGGGACTTCTACTGAACTGGAAAATGTTTAAATTCCATTTTGGTTTTTTTTGTATCACAAGAGCATTTCTACTGGTACAATGGTTCTGGGAGGCTTCTCTCCAACCTTTTGGCTTTTACTCCACTGACAGAATTTCAGTATATTCTGGAAGCTGCTGGAAAAACAACATACTGAAGTGCCCTGGGAGCAGGATCCTCTCAGTCTGATTTTGCTGCAATTTCTCTTTTTTTGACTTGGGAGTTTAAATCACAAGGGATTGCTGAGATGGTGAGGGCACCTAGAAAAGGAGGAACAGCTTAGTGAGCAATGGCTGGAGGAGCAAGCAGGTTTATTAAAACTTCATTCCCATATTATCCACAACACCAGATCCTCTTAGGTTTTGTATAAAAAGGGATAACATTCCCTGGCATCTTACAGTGTGAATGACTGAATTTCTCTCAAGAATTATGGTTTTTCCTCTAGAAAGATGGGGAAAACCTCATTTTTGGATGCTGTAGTTTTGGAGCTTTGCTGAGGGTGCTGTGTGCGCTGATGTGAAGGATGCCTGGCTCAGCCCCTCAATATCACATGTCTTTGCCAGAGGATAATTTTCCTGTGCCCTCAAGGCCATGCTGACATTGCCTCAGGTCCCTAAACATGCTGCTGCCTGTCACTGTGGTTGGGATCACTTTCCACTTCTGCATGAAAGGCAGAATAGGCCTGTTGAATCTCTAGAGAGCAATATTCCTCCAGCCTTTGCATTGGCTATAAACACCTGCTTTTTGGTTGTTTTTTTTTTTTTTTGTTTAGTTTATCTTTTGTTTCTTATTTGGTTATAATTCTGAAAAAATGAAGGGTTTCAGATATATTTTTTTTTTCCCCTATGTGCAAAATGTCACAGGAAAAAAATGTCTGGTACTTTAATTAATAACTTAAAAGCCAGGATTCATGCTGGTACATTCTTAAATGAGAAGGGAAAGATCAGTATTAAATATGGCTTTAAATAATCAAAGAGATATGTGGAAGGAAGACAGGAACTTAGGAAATGACAGTGCTTTAATGGAATCTATCAAAATGACTGAAGAAGAGTCTTTATGCAAAAACCTAAAGGAGGAAACACTTGAACTGTCATCTCAGGTCCAGTTCTGCTCTTGCCTAGTTATCAGCAGCCAGACTCCCAGAAAATGATTCTGCAAATGAGGTACAAGGCACCTCATTTCTCTTGGTCTCAGATTTCAGTAGCCCAGGTCTGCTGCTGAATCCCTACAAGCAGCCCAGGATGCTGCCAGCAATATGAAATGGAACAGGGATGAGTTGCTGCAACTACAGGAGCTGGAAAAGGTGCTTAGTGCAAACAGCAGCAACACATTTGGTTTAGTCCTAAGGTGCTTCTATCACTGGCAAACCTCTGTGGGCTGTAGATGGGTCTAAGGCTTTGGAATGGTTTAACCATCTCCAAAGGGCTGTAGGGGTTTTATCCACTTCAGCTCTTAAAGGTCTCTTGTAAGTCTCCAACAGAATCACTTGTGGTTTCAATGGGTGCAGAACTGGGTCCCTGGAGCACTTTAAGCAATTTAAACCACCCTAAATCCTCCAAGCAGCTTAAATGATAAGATACTTGTTTCAGAGTTTTCAGCTTGCAGACCCAGCTTGTAAAATACTCCAGGCAGCTCATCGTGTACTTGACTGTGAGCACAAACAGATGCATCTGCTTCAAACACAGAGATAAGGTGATGAGCTGATGTTATCACTCTCAGAATGTTTTACTTCTAGAGAAAGTGGGACTTTGATATTTTTAAAATGTAGAAAATAATTTCTGGCAGTTATCAGATTAGATGCTGTTCCCTGAGTTCAAGCAGGAGAGATGGACCTGAAGGCTCTGGGTTCAGACCATGCTGGTGGTGCCACTGACTGGAACATTCCCAGTCAGCCTTTGTGCCACCAGGAGAACCAGAGGCTCTGTAGTGTACCCTGCTTTTGAATGATAATGGGAAAATAAAATAGCTGGAAAATCCTTCACAAAAACCCTTCTGTAAAAAAGCCCTATTGCATCTTTGGCCCTGTAAGAGATTCTGTGTCCCTCAAACCAAGTGACTTGGAAGTATCCAAGTAAAAAACGCTCTGCAAAGTTCCCCTGGTCTTTCCTAATAGCCCTGGTGTAACAGATGAGGGAGGAAGACTTACCCCAGTATCCCATTGCAGGCACCTCTGTGTCAGGAGAAGGCGTTGTTGTAGGATGGAGATGGAGTGGTGAAGCTGCCATCACCCCCATCTAGGTGGCACCTATGAGACAGATAAGCTTCTGTTACAAGGAGGAACATATTTCCAGGGATTTCTTCTTTGTTCTCAATAGCACCAATCTCTGATGGAAAAGAATGGCAAAATCCTAACTGCTTTGATGTCTTCCCAACAGCAACTGGGTCTGCAGTGATGAGCTCCTCTGTTTTCTGTGGCAATGGTTGCACTTGCAACTTGTCCTCTGTCTTGGGGGTTAGGAGAGAAATCAGGACCCTCCAGAGGATCCTCATTGTTTGCAGGGAGTTATAAGCCTTAGTTATTAATGTTTATCTGGCTGAGCATCCTCACTTCTTAATGAAGTTTGACAACAAGTACATGGTGGAAGAACCAAATGTCTTGGCAGCCAGCGGGACACAAGTATCTGTTAGTCTGTGAGCATCTGTGGCATTTCTGGTTCAGTGCTTTTCAACTTGTGCTGCTTCTCCCAAACCCTAATCCAACACTACTGACACTTCCATCTCTCTGTGTTGGAGGCTTTAAGGGAGCAGCAACTCTTTCTTATTGTCCCTGAAACAAGCAGGGAAGGAAGGAGAGGGCAACAGATGCTCGTTAGAGACAAAGCCACAAACCTTTCTGAAAGCTGATGATAAACTTCAGCATCTGGAGGTTAGAGAATGGTGAGAATCAGAAGTGTTGCCCTTTTCTCCAAGCCATAGGAAAGAAAGGGGTCAGGCACTGCAGGAACAAAAGCATATTTCAGTCTGCAGCAGTTCCAACCACTTTGAAAGTCCTAGCAGGTCACCAAGTGGCTTTTGGGCAGGACTGCTGCAAACAGATAAGTGTCTTTAAAGGGAAAGGGAGGGAGAGAAGCCAGGCAAAAATGTCTCTTTTTTCCCCGTCCTTTCATTTGCAGAGCACCTGTTTCACACTTGTCTTTCCATCTATTTTTTGCACATCTGCAAATCAAGGCAATTATGGCCAGGCCTAGTCAAGGGGATATTTTAGGGAACTTATTAAGTCTTGCTGAAATCACAGCAGTTTGCTACTTAAAGTGTAATGGCAGAGACTGAGATGTCATCTAAGGCTGTAGCCAAGCTGTCTCCCTGGAGATGGATGTCTCCCTCCTCTGCATGAGATTCAATGTTCCTGAAGTAACGTGGGAGGCTCTGATGGTGCCCAGCTCACACCCTCAAGAAGTAGATATGGAGATGCAGGGACTGTAACTCTCTGTTGACTACCACAATATGAAATATTTGCTGTGTCTGCTACATAGCACCCTTGCTAAGTACCATCTCACTATTTCATGTGTCTCCTAGTCCATCTCTTTTCCAATGTCAGTTTAAGCCCCTTTCATCTTCAAACTCCTACTAACTTGAAGACAGAAGCAACTTTCCCCTCCAAATTTGCATATCCCTCTGCTGCCACTCTTTCCTCCCCACCCTGCTCATTATCCTCTACCTTTCCTTGCTTTCTGCCCTCCCCTGTTGTCATCAGCTCTCCATTTCTCAAACTCTCTTGGTTGTCTCTAGATAAATATCATATATTGAATTACAGCTGCAGACCAGAGCCCAGGACACTTGGGTCTGATTCCTGCCAGCATCTGACCTTTTTTGACTCAGCTTCTTCCTGACACTCCTTCCCCATCTATAAGCTAAAGCTAGAAAAAAAAAATAAGCAGATGCTGTGTGTTCCTTTGATTCATGGCACCAGATAAACGCAGAGTATGATTACCATTAGCATCCTGTTAGGACAAGTTGGACTGGCCAGATTTTCTGGCTGCTCTTTATGATTGTCACACATGCCATGCTCATGTGAGATTTTACTGAATTTATTTTCCCCCTCTTCCCTCCCAAGCTGTGATGTGCTTTGCACAAGAGCTGCAGTTCAGGCAGTATTATTATTAGGCAATAAACAATGTCAGTGAATGATTAAAACCCAGGCAAAGCTGCTGTTATCAATTTTTTAAGCTCTGTAAAGAATTACATGGGGGGGGGTTGTGTATTTTTTTTTTTTGGTTGGTTGGTTTGGGGTTTTTTTGTGATTTTTTGGGGTTTTTTTTGTGGTTTGTTTTTTTTTTTAAAGGACATTCTAGGACAACTCAGGTCATCTATAGGGAATCTTCAAAATACCACTCTACAAGAATGCAAATAGTGAAGCTTTTGATTTGCAGAGGCCCTTGTGGGGACCCATGCCCTGATCTGCCACTGCCAGCAGCATTGGTAGGGACATGGCATTAGCTCCAGGGCTATAATTTCTGTTATTCCCACACTATAAGGAGAACAAAACTGCTGTCATGTGGGAAGAGCAGAGTGAAGCTTGCAGAGGGGTTGCAGGAACAGACTGTGCAGACACTGATAGATGTTGATAATATTTTCTGCCCTTCTCCCTGGAGTTTCATATGCTGAACAGCCTCTGGCAGAGTCCTTCCTCCTCTCCTTTCTTCTTTCCACTCCCAGCACTCTCCTTCTTGCTCACTTTCTTCCTATCCTCAAGTTAAACTGTCCCTGCTGGCAACTTGTTCACAGCCATCCACTTCCTCACTGTACATATACATCCAATCTTCACTTCTCCTTAGTCCTTCAGGACAGAGAACATCCACTTGACCTTCCTTAACAACCTATGCTGGTGGACTTTGTGGAGAAACAGATGAGGAGCACACACACACCTCTTTGCCAACTCAGACATTACAACAAGTACCTTTTCACTGGTTAAACTCATAACCTTTCACAGGGTTATAAACTGATAAGAGGCAGGTTGCTTGAGAGGGGGTTCTTTAACCATCACTGTTATTTCCACTGCTATCATAGCAACTGTCTGAGCAGTATGTCAAACTCCTGGTCCTAAATGCTAATGCAAAAATAAAAAAAAATACTTGAATTGAGGTGTTCAGTGTTCAGACTAATTGACAGGTATTTTTGTGTGCAGGGAGATAAAGAAACATTGCAGAAAATTGCCTGAGGTATATCCAGGATTTGGATCCCCAGCCCTTATTAAAAGTCAGCAAAATTGGTGCCTGAGAAGGGTACATGTCTTTTGAAATGCTCTCCTTTTGCTTTCAGCAGAAGGCAAAACCAAATGGCTCCTCCTGCACTGAAATTTCTCAGTGAAGACAGAAGAGAAACAGCTGCCAACACACCTTTGTGAGTTAGGGACATTCAACCTAGAGTTGGAAACCAAATCCCATTTTAACAGTCATGTACACACCTCCAGGCTCAGCTTGGAAAAGTGCTCAGGAGGTGCCTCTGCACACGTGAACATCCTGCACAGCTTTTGGAATTGAAAGTCTAATGTGCTGGAAAGCAGTGATCCTCTGAGTGTTGGATGTAATCTCCTGGATGCTGTCCTTTGTGCTGATAAATGGTAAAAAATACAAATAAGCTCCTTTGCAGAACAAGATATCTGAAAAGCAGACCTAAAACCCAGACTGCAAGCAGTGCCAAGGAGAACTGGAGTTATGCAGGTGTGGAGAGGGGAGCAGAAACACAAGAACAATGAACAGGAGCAGCTCCTGCCACCACATAAGAGCTCACCAGGGAGAAGACTGAAGACCTGAGTGACACATCTGTGACCAGGGACACTTTTAGTTCCCAGGGGTCACTAAAAAAAAAGCCTTTTGCAAAGTGGAGTTAATTTAATTAATCTTGTAGCTATCAAAAGAAAAATCACTGCCATCTATGTTGCTTTTAAATAAGAAAAACTAAATAGTTCTGTAGATTTCAGTAGGCAAAGATTTAGCATCCTTTATAGACCCATCTGCCTAAAGGCCTGTATCTTATCTGATCATTTCCATGGCAACAGCTCTGGGATTAGAAAAGGATGAATGTTTAGGAATAGTTGCTGGAATTTCATGGAAGATGATGAATTGAGGATTACTTCACTACCTACATGTTACCATGGAAATCTACATTAACAAATTGCACAGGATTTCAAACACCACCATTGTTAGTACAAATTGATGCTGCTTTTCTAAAGAGCTATGGAAAGAGAAGTTACCTCTCCTGCTCCACAACTCTTTGCCCCATTGAGCATGGACTTGGTGCAGAAATAGGGTGGTGCTGGCAAAAATTCCCAGGTCTTGGACTCAATTCTCTCTTATTACACAACCTCCTAAATGAAACCTCGGTTATGAAAAGGGTTAAAAAAAGTGTACCTCACACACAGAAAAGCCACTGATTATAAAAAAAACCAACACAAAAGACCCTCCCAATATTTATATTCAATGGAGTTTGATAGATGGATAAATGGATTTATGAAATACATCTGACTTGATAACTTTCAAAACCTCAGCTCATTTTTAAGACTGGTTTCATCGCTTCAGTGAAATTCTTAGATTGTGTGAAATAAATCTACATGGTCCTTTTTTGAAAACTTTTCATAAAATACACTACACTGCACTAATCTGCCATATTCTGCCTCCAGGACTGAAGCTGGACTTGAGAATAATTATTTAGCAAAACCCTGGAAAATAGACAGTTCCCATCTCTGGAGCCCAGAGCAAAAGGCAGCAGAGAATTAATCCCCACCCATACACAAAACTGTGAAAATTCAGAGGATCAGATAAATAACCACTAGAATGTCTTTTGTCACAGATTAAACTATCTTTCAATAAGGTCCAAGGAAGCATCTTACCCTACAAAGAACCACAAATAATATAATAATATATAATAGAACATCATTACTCAAAGAAGGATATTATAGCTGAACAGTGAATTTCATCTGCAGATCCCAGAGCACCTTTGAAACTAAAGAGAAGGTTTGGAGCATCTTGAGGAGGAAGCATTATTGTTGTTATTTTGTATATTGGGAAACTGAGGCCAGAGAAACTACCCTGAGGGTCAGCAGCCTGGCTGAGGACATGGATCAAATCCAGCACTATGCAGAACTGGCTGCTATTTACTGGTTATAACACTTCAATAAGGGTGTCATGATGTTGTGATAGTGATACAGATGCAAGGATCTCCTTGGGGGAGAAGTGAAGGTGTCCTGAGGAGCTGTGGCTGAAGCAGCTCCAGAACAAATTTGTCAGCACTAACAGTCCCACCAATGTTGAGTCTACCTAAACTGACATCCTCACTCCCTAAAACTGGGCGTTCTACACCAGAGCAAGATCTAAGCAAGGCAAACTTCTGTTCATCCCACCACCACCTTGCACTCGTTATTCTCCATAGCCCTTCCTAGATCCCAGGCTTGCTGCAAGTACACCATGATGATGCCAGTAGGCTGTGCTCACTGCCTCAGTCACCTAGAAATGGGATAGAAGAAGACAGGTTTCTCTGTGGAAGGCAGAAGAGGCACATGTGCTCACACCCTGGGCACAGACATACCCATGATGGATTTTTGGTATTAAGAACCTGTCAAAACTCAAACACAGAAGTGTCTCTGAGGACACATTTCTCACTTGACCTTCCCATGACAGGGCACAGCACTCGGAGGTGGCCCAAGGATGAAATTAGTCTTTAGAAGCTGTCATGGTGTGGATCTTGTCCATCCTTTGCACTGAGGATGAAGAATCACCCTTGCAAGGGCAGGACCTTTCCAAAGCATAGCACCCTTCCCATGTGTGGCAGGAAGTGGGGGGTTAGTGAGAGCTGGGTGCTGGCAGGTGGCCATCTCAAGGCCAGCACACTTGCCATGGGCCTGCTGAGGAGCAAAGGTGGTAGCTGGTTCTGTGTGGGTGAGGAACCTGCTCCAAAAACCCCCCATGGTCACACTGTTCAGCCCCAACCTCCCAAGCACAAACTTCCCAAGCCAGGGCAAAGGAGCTGGAAGGAAAGTAATAAGGGAAAAGTTAAGATTTTTGTGCTAGGCATCACCATCTCAGAGGCAACAAGGCAGCCATTCCTAGCTTTTTCCTAAGTTGACCATCCTCATCCCATGGAGGCTAAAGGGCGAATAGTCCTGGGGACACCTCACTCCCCACCTTGCAGCCCTGAGCCCCCCCAGCTGTACTTGCACCCTCCTCTCCCCTTACCCACATGACAGACTCTCAAATTAACTTATGATTAATTAGCCAGATTGTATTACAGAAATGTGATTTACAATGTTTTTTTAAATACCTTCCTTTCCCACCTCTTTCTTGCAGACTTTTTTCTTGCTTAAACCACCTCTGTTTCCTTTTTACTTTATTTTTTTTATTTTTTTTATTTTTTTTTTAACAAACAAATGACTTCTGGGCTGTTTGTCCATGAGAAAGGGGAAGCAGATCTCCCTGCCAGCCTGGAATCCCTGCTCCCCCTGGCCAAGGTCCTGGAGACTTTCTCACAAGCAATTAGGAAATAGCTGGAGGAGTCAGAGCTGCAAGGAGGTGGTGAGGAGGCATGGGATCTTCCCAAGGGGAGAACACTCAAAAGTGAATAGCTGTTTGGAAAACCTCCACCCTTTCCTCTAAGATAAGCTCCACTGCTGGACAAAAAACCAAAGACAACAAAGGAAAACTGGCTGGCTGGGGTGGGGTTTCCCCTTTCTCCCAGCTCTGACCCTGGCTGGCCTCACTGCCCTAATTTTGCACACGGGAAATACTCAGGTGCACAGCAGAGGGGGTGTTATCCTGGAGCCCAGCCAGCAGCACACAGAGTACTCAAATGCCACTACTACCCCTTAGGGTGGCACAGGGGAGGTTGTGCAGGGCTTCAGGTGTCCATGGGGAGAGAAGCTGCTGCAATGGGGTTTTGTGGAAATGGGTGGCTGCCAGCACCTCATCACCTGCTGCCTGGGGAAAATGGGAACGAATGTGTGGACAAACAATTTGCACACTTCTGAACTGCCAGCTCTATTTTTGGCTGCTGCAAGCTGGAATGAGTACTGGAGAAAAACAACTCGTTATTGCTCAGGCATTAAGATTCTTCTTGTTTTCCTAGCACTTCATTGACAGCTTTTAGCTGCTGAAGTTTAAATATTGCAGGGCAATAAGGCAACTATTTTGGAGGCTGGAAAGGGGCAGCCAACAACTCGAATAGCCTTTTCTTCCAATCCTGCACATGTAAAACACTTGTAAACTTCTACACAAGGGGAAAAAAAATGGATTTCAATTACTGAAAGCATTTGCTTTGAAATCAATGACACCAAAGTGGGAGCAGGCCAGCCTTGGGGGTGAGGGTTCTTCTCTGTTTAAGAGCAGGAAATCAACCTGAACCCAACCTTGACATCTGCCAAAGTCTTCTCATAATCTTAGGCAAGGCCATTCATCTCAGTGTGCCACATGGAGTCACTTGAAGCAGAGAGACAGTCTGTTTTGCACTTGTTTTCTGTGGGACCATCTCTTACTGCAAGATCATCACAATGAGAGCCAACCTCAAGGTCTTTTATACACACCATGAAATAGTCAACCCTCCCTTAGTTACAGGAAGACAAGCAAACCTCTTTCAAAACCTTTTTCCTGCGAGTTGCTTTGTGCAGAAAAGAGCTGGGAAGAAAATTATACATTTGCACTTGAAGAGAAGGCAATCAAATACCTCCAAGATGCTTAACCTTGAGAGATGAAAAAGATCCCTTGCTGTTGTCACCACCCTTCCCTAAATTGTTATCAGAGCAATTAAGTGTGATTTAGTAGTTTGGTCTGTTGCAATGCAATTTTCTGCATTGTCTGACATGATAAATGGAATTGCAGACCTGGCCCCCATACAACTTCCCTTAATCTGCTGCATGGGACAGGTGTGAAATATTACAGCATGGTAGAAAAAAGCAGTGGGTGACACATGAGGATGAGCTGGTTCTTGCAGGTTTCTCTGTATATCCTTAGCAGTCAGGAAATTATCAAGGAGGAGAGAAGTTTCCCACAGCTAAACAGGGAAAACTGGCTCACCATCCCTGATCAGATGGGGATCTGGGCACTGTAGTTCTCCTTATCTGTCCTGTATTCCTGAGGGACTTCAGGCAAGGATGACTCTGTTGGACAGTTCCTGTTGTAGGCAAGGTGTGGGAGATGGGTGCAGATTGCACAGTGGAGGAAGCCTTACTTTTGTCAGCTGACACTGCTCTGGGAAGTGATTTATGATATGCACAAAGGATTTATACAGGCCAGATTTTCAGAGGCCAGGAATGTTGGGAGTTTTAGCTTAAGATATTTGAGATTTTAACATAATTACAAAGTTTTGCATTTGCTCCTTTGGAGTTCTCAGGACAGAGTTGCAAGCTTTCCCTCAGCCAGAAGCACACAAAGTAGCCTTTCCTGAATTTAAGGAGATGGGATTCTTCATGTATCATAATTCCAGGAGCTGAATTCCACCAAATCTCTCAATGCTCAGAATAAAAATGCTGCAGATTTCCAGTTCTGATAACCTCAACCCTAAAGAAGGTCCTCACAGTTGACTAGATGCATCTTCTCCTGCAATGCAGGGAAGATGAGGTTTGTTTTTGGAGAAAGATAGAGGCATTTGGTATGAAACAACAACAACCTTGAGGTTTACAACTGCAAATTCACTTCTTTTCAGACACAGACCTTGTACATCCCACTGCAGGTTTCCTGTGCTAGTAACACTCCTACAGATTTCAGATTACTACTGCCAAACACTCATAACACCACAGGCATGACTCCACAGCACGTTGTATCCTGAGGTCCTTTACATCCATGCAGAGAACCTTTTACATTTAGTGACATTTTGTCCCCACACAAGGGGACAAGATCAGTGATACACAGGCTGCTACAGTCCAGCGACTGCACAGAATGGCCCTGTTCTCTGATGAGTATGAAGTCAGCTTATAACTAATTCATAAGTGGAAAAGTCCCTGTTCAGTTCCTGGGGAGAGGAAACAACAGCAAGGGAAGATGTGGGGTTCAGCCCATCTCCCAGTAAAGCCAAAACAAGCTGCAGTTTGCTTTGCAGTGCAGGAGGCAAGCTGAAGAGTGAAACGGAGTGACAAGGGCTTCCACTGATATGAATGCCAAAGCTCCTGGTGACATCTGCAAAACGGGATGAAAAACTTAAGTCTTGCTTCCCTCCTCCCCCCTGTTCTTTCTGTATGCTTCCAAAATAGCTATAGGAAATAGAACAAACATGACTCAGACTTTTCCTCTTAAGGTCCAGCTTCCTTCCTTGAACAGTTGGGAGAAATCTCAGCTACACACATCTATAAGCAGGAGCCCTATTTGAAGTACTTCTATTGTTAGGAAAACTCCACCAAAAAGCCTGTGACCTCTAAAACAGACATCCTGGGTCAGGCAGGTCAGTCATGAAGTACAGGATCTTGTTGCTTTAGGATGCTATTTTGTCCAGGAAAGCAGGATGTGAGATTTACCCTGGTCTTTTTACTGTTAAACAAGAAGCAAGGACTTCAGGCTTTGGTGTCTGCAAGATGATGTGCTGACATAGGAGCTAAGTTTAGCCATATAACCCAGCACAGAATATCTTCCACTCACACAGCTTGTGTCAAGCACACAATTTTGGGAGAAATGTTGAAAACCCTTCAGCAGCATCTCCGTAGAGCTGAGATGAAGGCAGGGATAGCATTTCAGCAGGCATGCAGAACTTCAACAGTGATGAAAAGGGTTTCCCCTTCTTCCAAACAACTAACTTTTCTCTATTTATTACTTCTGGTGCCAATTCATCCTCCTAGTCAGGCCAGAAAGCATGTGACATGGGAGCTGCAGCTGCTCTGAAGGAGCAGGCAGCTGGGGGCAGCAGATGACTCACATCTCTGCTGGGAATCCCCAGCCTTCTCAGACTGAGCAAATGTTAATTTTCACAGGCAAGTTAAATTATCCACAAGTTAGAAAGACAAGGATTATGCTGCCTCAGGGGCACCTGAAAGTGGGAGACCAAGAACCACCACACCAGTCAAATAAAAAATGCTGCTTCCTTTTTGCAAGGCAACATTGGCCCTTTTGTGTTCTTGTGGAGCTTCTCAACCCTGCCAAAGGCCATGGGTTCTGCTCCTTTAATTATGTTACATTTACAAACATCAACGTGCAGGCAACTGATGTTATCCTTGAAAGTAAAACACCTCCCTGAAGAAATGTAGAAATCAGGAAAATCTCATGTTATTGAAATCGTAGCTCTCCCTTCAACCTACTAGGTTATGTGCCTACCTACTCAAGATCACAGCCAAATGGAAGTATGCTCTGGACAAAAAATCACATTGTTCAAGTTTAAGCGCCTCTTGAGGCCATTCCCAGCCAGCAATGGTCATGGCAAGCTCCAAGAAAAGGTGGATCATCTTAAAACATGCCCAAAACAGACAATAAGAGACTTAGCAAAAGACACCCCAAATCTTGCTTTTCCAAAGCTGAGGAGTCTCTGCAGTGATGTTATTACCCAGAACAATCCCCACTTAGTTAATTCTGGTGATTACTGTGTCTTGTGATTAATAGGGTATCTCACAGGCTGTGACAAGGCAAAGTCACTTTGAACTGATAAAGTACTTCTAATTGCAGCAGTTTGTCATTGTTGAGGAGCACAGGTCAGCTCAGGATACTGAAGTTTTACAGAATTGGGGTGTTTGTGCTTCTTGGAGGTAGCATCTGTCTTTCAGCAGAGCTGGATGAAGCCAGGACACTTACCATGCAGCCACCCACTTCCACCAGCATCAAGGTGTAGTCACTTGATGGATGTGCACCGTGTCCCAGAGGCACATACACTCAGTGTCACTTTGAGAACTGATTGGGACAGATCCTGTTCAGTGCCAAATCTCCAGAGGCTCCCTTTGCCACTCTTTGAAGCATTTCTGGTTCCTTTTGTCTCATAGAATGCTTTGGGTTGGAAGGGACCTAAAAGTCCCCATAGGCAGGGACATGCCCCATTAGATCAGGTAGCTCTGAGCCCCATCCAACCTGGTCTTGAACACTTCCAGGGATGGGACTACCACAAATTCTCCAGGCAAGCTGGGCCAGTGTCACCACCCTCACAGCAAACAATTTCTTCCTAATATCTAAATTTACCCTCCTCCAATTGCCCCTCACCCTCAGGAGAAACAGTGTTGGAAATAGTCAGATCTATTCCTGTAGTGGTTTCCCTTCCCTGAGTAACCTGCCTTCTCTGCACATCCCAGACTGCACCTCAGCTGTAAGAACACAAACTTAGCCAGGGTCTTTGGTCCTTGGTCCCTGCAGCCCCAGGGAGTTTGGATACTGTGAGTAATCAGTTAACACACAGACTAAAGGAACAAAGAGCTTTCAGAAAGACCAGGGCTGAATTCAACTCTGATGTTTATTTGTAGTATCAAGGATAGAGTTTACTGTGAAAATCAGGAAACATGGAGAGATGACAGTAAAGCATCTGTCAGTCCTTCCCTAACTCTGCTGAAAAGGCAAACCTGGGAAAAGCAGACAAGTGGGATTTGTCCTCTTCACAGTCATTTTCTTATGATTCTTCTGCCTTCCTAGAAATACATTGCAAAAGCAAACAAATCAACTCTTCTCACAGCTGAGATGTCAGTCCTCAACTCTTATTTAGAACTGCTTTGGCTTAATTTTTATAAAATATGATGAACCATGCCTGGAGCTTTGGAAAATAACTATTTGAAAATTCATGTCTATTTCTAATTTCTCAATCTAGAGGAGTTTTTCACCACTTGAACAGCCTCACTTCTGTTCTGTTGTTGCACTGGTGTCATGCTCAAGAAACATGGTCCGTAGCAAACAGTTATCTGAGCTTTCCACAGTTAGCCAAATTATTGCTGATTACAGCAATTTGTATCTGTACAATAGTGTACTTGCATGATGTAATAATGTCTCCTTGTAATGCTGTAGAGAGGGTTCAAAGCTCTTATCCCTCTCTCTGGATGGACAGAGAAACTGAGTCATGCAAGATAATCACTATTTAGCTCTATATTCAGAAAGGCTCCTAATGAGATGCTTCAGCCATTCTTTATTTCATAATGCATTTTAAAATATCCTATATAGGATAAACCACCAAGCTGAAGAATGTATTTTCCAAAGCACTGAGCACTTGGGAACTCCAGTTGAAGAGTAGCCTTAAAGAGAAATTTCATCCCTCTATTCCCACTTCAGTGAAGAGGTGAAAGCCTGGTGAGCTTCGCAGAGATTTCCTATTCCAAAGTTTGGGGGCAAGAGGGGATACACCCAAACTGGGGCCAAGGAAATGCAAAATGAAGCTGGAGAAAGTATGCTGCCTCTGTGAGCACAAGGAACTTTTTCTGACCCAAAGAGAACCAGGAACTTGTAAAAGATTAGGAAAGAAAAAAGAAAGGCAAAACTCCCTTTTACCAGGCTTTAGACCTGGCAGGTTCACTCCAGCCTTCCCTCCCCCTTATGCTATCAATCTAGCAGAGGGTATTTCAGAGGTTGCATCTTTAGGAAACCTCATATTCCCTTAATGAACACACCACAGGGAAATGGACCTGTAACAGCAATAATATTTTCTCCAATGTGATGCCTCTCTAAGCACAGTCTATACCCTTTTCAAAATGCCAGGTGGGCAAGATATCCCCCAAATTATGTTTTTCACTATCAAACAAGGCAGTGTTTGCAAACTTGGGAACAAATTAAAGACAATTATCTTTTCACATACTTGAAAAGGATGTTCCACAGTCACCCAGTTGCTTTATCTTCGTTATTTTTAGTCATAAAATTATGTAAATAGTAATTTAGAGAGCCCAGAGGATTCTGAAGATTCAGTTTAATGTTTCATAATTGTTTAATTGGGCTTTAAACTGGCCCCTGCAGGGAGCCGAGCACAGGTACAAGTATATACTTCACAACCCTACCAAAAATTGCTAATTGTTAGCTTTTGTGTAAGCAACAGATTCTAACCTCTCCAAGAAGCACAACAGTTCAGCACTGCTGAGTATTAAAACTGACTCAGTTTCAGCTGGGGAATGCATTGCAGTGCCTAGATCTTAGACTGGACATGCAGGTGTTCCCAGGTAGCAGATCCAGCCACGCACCATGAGCAGACCCTGGGGACAGCAAGTGGGGGGAAAATGCCATTAGCAGGGAGAAGGGAAGAGTTTTAGCTCAATTATTTCACAAGCTCCACTGTATAGAAGAAGAACGTGGTGATTTAAGAAAGCAGGAGCACATCCAGGCTGCTTGTTTCTGGTAGAGGTGTACCTAGTACTTTGCAGATGTGCTCTGAAAAGTCTAATTCAAAACATATCTGGACAGATCTTGGATGCTGACCAACAGCAGCATAAAAACCATTTAATTTTATATTTAAGCTTCCTACAGTAGTATCAAGAATCTCAAACCACAATCAAAGCATAGACAGCACTTACTGCTGAGCTGAGGGTCCAGCTAAACTTCTTAAATCATCTTCTCTCCCTCCCAGCAAGGATGAATGGGGCAAAGAGATAAATCAATGCAAAAGGGCAGCAGGTGTCTAGTGGAAAAAAGGCCAGAGAACCTAAGATTATTTCTGCAGCAAAACTAACTGCCTTGACAAATGAAACATAATGGAAAGTGCCGACTCTGTTACACTCTCCATCTGCCTCTCCTCTGGTCATTGCATTTGCCCTTCTTCCTCTCAACAAAATAAAATGAAATGCATATTTTACTATAAGCTTCTTTATAGTGCAGGCTGCAAGAGGCTGGAGGACTTTCCTAGGGAGACCAGGCTAACCAGTGATTGCTTCATCCTTTAATTCCAAAGGCCAGGGACTTTCATTTTCAATTTCCTTTTATCCAGGGTTTTTCATTACACTCAGGCTGCTTCTCCACATCTTTTGAGTGACAAGTGTGCTGGAAAGTGACAGACAGACACCATGTGTGTGGCCAGGACCAGAAAGAAACATCATAAAGCCTGCTTTGCAAACTGGAAGATCTTTAGGTGTTTCTGGATTATCTGATAAGTTTTGTCTCAGTTTTGAGCCTTACAACAGGGCATCTCTGCCAAATGTGATTAAAAATATCAAAAGCACCAAGGCTACCAAGAGATGAGTGGTTATCAATACCCTGTAACCAGTTTTTAGACAGCACAAAGCAGATCTGGTAGTTTCCTCATTGTTTTTTTACAGGACTGTATGACCTCCTACTTGCATCACCTGTTTAGCTATGACAGGGCACAGGAAATGTGGCACAGGAGTAGAATTGGGTCCTTAACTACCTGTTTCTCTGCAGAACTTTGTCTTTTTCAAGCCATCCACCTTTGCAAAGTACACATTAGCTGCTGCTACAGACAGGCAGAGACCTCAGACCTTCACAACAGACAGTTACACCACACCCTGACTAGGGGATTGACTTACTTCCTAACTAATTTACATGCAAGAAAAACAACCACAATTTTCTTCAATCTACTGTACCTATCCTCATATTCATTAATGGCCCAGTAGATCAAGTCTGATGAAACTGTGTTTGATTCAAACACAAGCAGAAAACTCCCTTCTGTAAATTCCTGTGACAGATAGCTGGCTCCAAGCCATAGTGTTGACAGCAGATGATCACCCACTGTGCCATAAGATGTCACACACACACACCCCATCACCTTTCTCTGTCATTCCTGACTGGCAACAAGTTTTCCACATCAAGTGGGTTAACCATCAGTTAACCTCATATTTAGATTCTTTTCCCCTCAATATCTCAGAGACCTCTGTAATTTATTCAATTCAAGAGAGATTCTCAGGGGTTTTTTGAAGTGGCACAACTAAGAATTAGAACCTGTTGAACTGTCAGACAATACTCTGCTGAGACACTCACCCAGCAAGTATGATGCTGGGCCAGAACCACTTGAGAACCAGCACTGGAGATAATATTAGTTTGAATGGACCAGGTAATCTAATCCTACACAGCATTACATTTAATCATATGTACATTATAACATTTTTGTATATAAATACATACAATGAAAGTAATTTTACAGAGATTATTGTCCTGAGATAGCCAGAGCTGAGAATCATGTGCTATTCCTAGAAACTCCCAAGCATGGCATAAATATGCCAAGGGGAAATCTGAGTCATCTTCCTCCATAATTAATTCTAAAAAATATTATGTTGCATGAACATCATGCAATTATTTGGGAAAAAAAAAAGGAAGCTATAATCACATCACATTTCCATGAATGGGAGCTGCATTGCATCTATTGTTTTACACTTAGACAATAATTGAATGTGAAGAACTAGTTACTGTGATATATTGAAAACATCTGCAGCTCAAAACTTGTAATCCTTTTTGCCTTAATTCAGAGAAACTTGGACTTTCCCTATTGTGAGGTGCTTTTAATGCTTCATTTCCCACTTTAAACAGACTTGTGAATTTTAAGACATGATTATTTAGAGAAGTCCGGAAGACTTTTCTTAAAATTCTCATGTCTTTTTAAATATTTCAGACAGAATATTGAAAAACCCATTAAAATCCTGAGCTTTTTTCAGCCATCAGTAATACACTTCAGCCTAGTGCCCAGTGTTAGCTGCAGAGATTAGGAAGCAAGGGCAAAAGAAAGATATCATCAAGTGGTTATGTTGACATGTTTGCTGCCTTCCTGCTCCTCTCCTCCACCTCCTATGGCTCTGGACCTGCTAGATGCAGCTGAAGAGCCAAACTTAAGCTGAGCAAACCTGGCTCAGTCTGGATTCATGCCATGATCAAGACAGTAACATTTTCCTTCCAGATTCCTTTGAAGACAGCAATAACCCTGTGCAAACAGGGAGACCAAAAGTGAAACTGTTCAATGGCCAAGCTCTCTGTATTTGCCTTCTGCTCTTAATTGCAAGCAGCACATCCAGAAGCCAAGTAGCAAGGAAAGGAAAACAAAAGCAGCCCTCTTTTTAGAATTTAAATACTAAACAAGTCAGTAGATTGAGACCAGTATAATCCCTTTGTGGCCAATCAGAACAGGAACAAAAGACCAAGATTTTCCTTCCATTAAATCAGGAAAAAGTCAGGTGCCCATCAAAATGATCCTCTACATTAACACAGAGCAGGATCTACCCTACCTTACAGTGTGCTCTGGTGGTCCCAAGTTCTGGAATCCCCAAATCCCCAGTGCCTGTGCTGAGCTCAGCCTGCTGGGGTCACTGGCAAGCCTCCCAGGGATAAGTTCTGTGAAGTTATACTGGTTTCACTTAGTGAGGGAGGAAGAAAGGAAAAAGAAAAATCTTAGTGCAGCCTTGCCCTGCCTCACCTGTGCAGGCCCTTCATTTCTTAGCACTGTTTCCTTACCTGCTAGTGAGCTTCTGACCCAGGAGAAGGAGAGCTACAGTGCAGTGGGAAAGCATGGGTCTGCCCTATGAGTATTAGCATTAAGTGCCACAGGGACTGCAGTCACCAAGGTCCTCACTCATGACAGAGCAGTGGAGTTGAACTGCTAATTCCTGAAGGCTTGTGGCTGCACATTTGCCCTGATTTCTTCTCATAGAGGTCAGTGCAGCTGCCTTTCAGGGAGCAATAAGCTGACAAGTAATGAGGGGTATTCTATTTTTCCACATAAAATCCTTGATCATTCCAGCTTAAGAATGAAACTGGCTCAGTGATGCAGACTCCTGATATTTTTGGTCAAACACCCATAATGCTCCATTTTGCAGTGTTTACACAGAAATGGGCCTGCATGGCAAGGCAGTTCCCTGAAGCATAAGATTTGATTAACCTCGTTAGCTTGCCTTACAGAGCTGCAAATGTTGCTAGACATCATGAAATTATCCAGCCCTATTTAAAACCCAACTGGAGTATTTGGCCTGCTGACCTCCCCAGCAACAAATTCCACAAGTAAAATTAACCACCACTTCCCTCAGCCTGGAGTGGTTCAGCCCCTGATTCCAGCCAGCAGCAGCTCTTTGAGTTTCATCTATGAGAGCTCAGAGTTTCTCCTGCCCCCTTCCCTTTCCCCACTCATTTTGCAGACATGTCTTCATTTCAGGCCTCAAAAACTGAGTCAGTCCAAGTCCTTTTTTTAAAAGTATCAAAGACAATAAAGCATAATGTAACCTTTGAAGTGACCTACGACTCCTAAGTGCTTAAAAAGCTAAGGACTGTGAATTAAAAGCATTATTCTCCAAAACTTGTCTCAAAGTTAGACATTATTGTGGCTGCTGGTGCTCAGCAACTGTAAAAGGTTTTATCTGCACTGACATCCAGGGAAGTACATTATTATTTACAAGTTAAGGCAACACACATATGACTACTTGTATTACCAGAGTGCCTAGTCCATTCATTGTATTCATTACTGACAATCTTCATTTCTCCTAGTCTGGCTGAAGACCTAAGTAGGTGCTTCAAGAAACAAAATAGACCTTGTCTGATAGCTAAAAAGTTTAAATTAAAGAACAGCACTAGAAAATACACATAGTGATATGTCTGTAGGGTTGCAAGAGCTACCAACTAGAGCTACAAATTATGTAGAGGCAGTTTCCCCCCATCTTGCTGATCTCCACTCCACTAGTTTCCCCACTGATTTGCACTGGATGGTCCTTTGGGCCACCTCAGAGCTGCCTGTTGCATTCCCTGACTCACAACAAGATGCAAAAGAATCCTGGAAGAAGCATGCAAAACCCTTCTGTTAGAGGCACACACCAGATCAATTACAGCTACATCATCCTTCTTAATCAAGGTTAATTTCAGTGGGTAAGTTTTTCCTCTGTTGAAATAGTCAGATGTTTTTAGATCTCTAACTTCATATAAATTTAGTCTCTGAATTCTCAAGGAGAGAGTTGCTAAGGTAACCAGAACCAGCCATATTGCTCTCTGTTCTCCCCATGGAGCTTCATTAGGGCCAATCAGTCATTTCCAGGGTAATAGAATGTTGCTTTCAGAGATAAGAATACACGTTTTTATAGTGACAGCACATTTTTATTAAATGTGTTAACCCCTTGCCCTCTTAAGAATCAGGCACTGGCCCCTTTCTTAGAATTTTAATATCCAAGAAGTGGTATTTAGGCAGACTAATTGGTTGCAGTTGAACCCCTAAGGCCAGATCAGAGGAAGTCAGCATGCCTGAAGCATGTGTTTC
Organism: Chaetura pelagica; assembly: GCF_000747805.2. Classification (NCBI taxonomy): domain Eukaryota; kingdom Metazoa; phylum Chordata; class Aves; order Apodiformes; family Apodidae; genus Chaetura; species Chaetura pelagica. Next base: position 378,345 of record NW_009953813.1, read on the forward strand.
ATGACAGCAAAACCAGGGGTTGTTGTGGATTGTTTTCTGGTGACAGGGAGCCAAAACAACTTTATATCCCAAAAGGAGGCACAAAACCTGCTTCTGAAATAGATCTGACCTGTGTGAACCAAGGGTTTTGGGATATATACTTTTTTTGTTGCAGTCTAGACATATGGACTGTTTGATCTCCTATCTGACCATCATTGACCTTCAGATCTAAGAGTTGTTCACACCTGTTCATAGAATTTATTAGTAGCTACTTTGGAAGACAACTTGGAACAAACTGCTAGTTTCAAATCAATTCCTAGAGATGAGACTTTGATCTCTCACCTAGAACCTAGAAACTTCCCCTATTTCAGCCAGCTGAAAATAGCACAGATGAAAAATTCATCTTCTTTGGTCAAAAAGACCCCTCCTTTTGTCCTAATTGTCACTATATCACTCATTAACTAGTCAAGTTAATTTTGCAACATGTATCCTTTATCCATGCTGTTTTCCAAAATAATTTTCTCCAAGATTTTCCAAACATTCCCAAGAAAACCCCACTGTACCTTCTGCTGGCAGCCTCAGAGAAAGAGCTCATGTTTGAGTGAGCCACACCTGCTGATCTGTCACCTCAGTCCATACCTCCAGCACAGAGCTGCTCCATGATTGTTTCTTCAACTCTAGGATTTAGTAACAATATATTTGTCTCTGGGCCTCCTTCTAATCAAGAGTATCAAACGTACCTGAGCTGGACTTGAGTTCAATTTATGTAGACAATTTCTGAAAAACCACACTAAGAAGGAGTTTCACTGCAGAAGTGGGGGGAAAACTTACTAGCAACTTCGTGCATCTCAGCCTTCATCCACTAAGGCTCCTCCAAGGTTCTGGCTGCAAACCAAAAGCTGCAGTCATAAGGCACCAGAAGTCCAAAGGAAAAATGTTCCCTCCTTCCTTCGCCATTAATCTCTTTGGAGGTTCCTCTGTGATGCAGAGATACAGTTACACCTCATCGCTCCAGCTCTCCTGAACATCATGTCTATCTTATTAAATAATGGATAGAACACTGCAGTCAGGAAGGACAGCATCTGTCAGCTGAGAGGGTATTTATTGTTTTCTCTTGAAAGAGGCTATTATTATAATCCTGTAGCAGGTTCACTTACAGACAAATGAAGTTTTACTTAAAAGAGGCAAGATCTTTTGTGCTGGAGAATTCAGGACAGCTGGTCACTGGCTTTTCTTTGTACCATGATCTTTCTTGCTGCTATATATTCACTAATGGGATAAGAAAAACTAATATATGACATTTGAATAAAATTCATGAGAGAATTGCAATCCTGGTTTTAAAAAAATTGCCTCAAGCATCCTCCCTAAGGAGAGCCAAGACACTGGCAACTTTCCCTTCACTGTGGTTTTGGGAGGATGCAGCATTTCCCCATATTACATCACTCAGCCTTTCACTTGCTGCCATCCCACCCTGAATTGTGCCACCAGGCTGGCAAGGTGTGGGCACAAGCTCAGTAACATCCCTCTTTCAGTTCCTCAGAGGAGAAAGTTGTCAGCAAAGAAAGCTGGAGTCATCTTCCTCATCATCATTACCCATACTAAAGAGAACGTGTAGCATTCAAAGCTTGACTGGTCTTGCAGCTGAAGTAACACAGAGTTCGACTCAAACAGAAAAAGGCCAGCAAGTTGCAGGGAAGATGCTCAGAGCCCAGGCTCCTGGAGACTGCCTCTCCTTCAGTAACCACTCACTGCTGAAGAAGGAAATTAGAAACAGAACCTGTTGTGCTTTAATCAGCTTTGCCAGATTCCCTGGTACAATGGCTACCCAAGTTCTTTGGCTTCTTTTCATCTGTGCTCCACTGATCTCCAGACAGGCAAGGAAATCCTGGGTATGCTGCAATTGTTTGTGGAACCACAGGGAGAAGTTTTCAAAGCCTACATTCTCCAGGACTGTCCCTTTCAACAGCATGAGAAGTTTTCTCTGCTTTGCAAATTACAACACCTTTCTAGCAAAGGAAAACATAAAGCAATAAAAAGGAATATTAGCCCCCTGCAGAAAATCTGTTTTCCTGGGCCTGAACATCTGCTTCAGCTGCTTTGTAAAACCATTAAGTGCTACTTACTATGAGCATAGTAAGCCTCAGAAGCATTGTGGGGTGAAGCTGTTTGACTTGAGGCCTCCACAGAGGACCTGAGATCACAGCTGATATTGGAGCTGTTACCCTTTAGTGCAGAAAGGCAACTCTCACTTCATATCTTTCTTCACGTCAACCAGCACTTCCCATCTTGGACTTAGGGCTCAATTCAGAGACTGACTCCTATGTTTTCCTCCAAGACTATTGCCTCTCATCTGAGCCATCCTTAGACCTCACCCACCACATTTTGGCTGCCTGTTGTGGCCCCTCTGAAACAAAGACTTCCAGGCATCAAGATCCTCCTTCTCTGCAGACCCACCTCACCTCCACTTAGCTCCAGGCTGCCTGCTGCTAAGATGAATCTCTGCAGCTTTTTCCATCAGCTGTAATGATAGGTGTTCTTCATAAAGAAGGAATCTAGGACAAATATATACTAAAAATTACTGGTTCAATACAAAATACAACCTCCCTCATTTCTGTTTGATCCTTAAAAAAACCCTTAGGACAATAGGGTGTTCTTTGCAGCTCAATACTGTGGAACAAGTAACAAAGCAATGAATGAATGAAACAAATAATGAATGTGATTGACATAAGTTATCTAGGAAAGAGCACCCATCAAAAGGGGTTTTTTTTCCCCCCAAATGCTGGTTCAATGCAAGAAATGCTGGTTCAATGCAAGAATAAGTCATCTCTAATTGCAGTTATGTCTGTATCAGCTATAAGAAGTGTGAAAAATGTCATGTTTTTACCATGTGTCTGTCTCATGGGGTCTGAAAACTGAAATAGCAAAGACAATAATGAAAAAAAGGCAGAGGAGAAAACAGAAATGTTTGGGAGGAGTTTACTTTCTCCTTCTCTCTCTCCAATTAAACTAGTCTATTATGTTTCTATTTTTTCCTTTTTTTTTTCAGCTGTGGAAGCAGAAAAACATCCCACTTTTTGCAGATCACAAATGGAGCTTCTTAGGCACTGTTGCTCAGCTGGAGATTATGAACAATTCACCAAGTGTATAGGATTTTAAACATCCTTCATTCCTGCTAGAGTTAACATCACACTGATAAGCACCCAGAAATGTGAAAGCTTATGGAAAACTCATCCAAATAAACTTTCTAAACCCCTTTGATCTGCAAACCACAACAGGAAAATAATAGCTAAGTCAGTCATATTCCAGCATTTGTGCTTCTGGCTGGAATTAGCAAATACATGGAAACAGCTTTTTCTAACCTGAAAACGAGCGGCCTTTCAATAAATGCCACCCTCTTGTGGCCAGGGATAGTTTGGCAGCCACCTTCTCCTCCCTGTGCATCCCTCTGACAGTCTCCACTCCCTCCAGCATGGAGAGCTCTTGAACTCATGTCCTTCTAGCTCCTTTGTGGGCTTTCCCCACTGCAAAGTGAAGGTCCCGTGGAGCAGCAACAATGCTAGCAAAGAATTAGGTATTAAGAAGCCCAGGCTTGGAACAGAAGCTTCTTAGGGTAGAGGAAGGTGAGCAGTAAAGGCTGGGAGGAAGAGGTTCCTGTTCTTTCCCCCAGGCACGTTGCTGTGCCTTGAGCCCAGTCTCCCCACACTTCCCCATTAGCTCCAAAGAAGCCTCCTTGCCTCAGTGGTGCTTCTGAGCAACCTTCTCTGCATCACAAGGGCTCTTCAGCTGCTGAGCCTGAGGCAGCTCAGTGAGATGACCTGACAGGAAGGGAGGCAAAATAGAAAAGTCTTCCAGGAGGTCAGTTTCTTGACCTAATTTGCCATGAGGAGTTGAAAGGGAATCAGAGGGAGCTGCAGCTGAGAGTTGGTAGGGGAAGATGACAGCTGCACTTATCAGTGTCAAGATCCTGGTTGACTGTATAATCAAATCACACCTTAAACTTCTCCCCACCTCTGTTTTCCAGTCTGGATGGCAAAACTAATGCATGCCCACATTGTTACTACATCATGAATATGCACCTCTAGTCAAGGGCCACATTAAATTGGAATTTAGTGTAAGCTTCCTTCATTCTTTTTATTTAAACCTGTTTATGCATTTATGCGAAGTAATAACAGCACCTCTGCTATCCTCACCACAGGATACTTCATACCAAATAAAAGGGAATAAACAAGGCAGCAGGAAAACCAACCAGGATATTTTACTGCATCTAATCCTCCTTTTGCATCATTCATATTTCTACAGGCCAGAGACTGATTTTCTTGGTCTGCCAAGCATGACTGACACATACACTGCAAAAACAGAACAGGTCCTTGCTCACAGCCAGGTTCCTCAGTGTCCCACAGAGGGGTTTTATTTTATCTGTTTCTCTCTGCACTTTTGCAGTGAATTAGAGCACCACATCAACTGGGTGGGCTGTTGTTAAAGGAAGAACAAGAATATGCAGTGAGCCCCATCTATGAAAATAATCTAGACAGAGCTAAGGACCAAAGACATTATATTTGATTTAGGCACTAAGGACTCAGTAAGACACTTATGCACCTGCAGCCACTGAAATAAGAAAGAACTGATGTCCAGCTTCCTTTGAAAACATCTTAAAGCTTTACCAAAAGTAAGGGGCAAGAGAAGGGGACAGCTGGGTTTGTGCTGATGGTAAAAGTGATGGGGATTTCCTGGCATCTTGGTTGCATAAATTCAAGGCAGCAGCTTTTTGCTCTCTAGTTCTCTCTGCATCTAAGGGGACCCCTTGATCAGGTCCCTGCAAGCAGCCAGGTCTCCAGGAGAGCTGCTTCAGTAATGGTAAATGCAGTGTGGTGGTGCATGCAATTGGGGCCTATTCCAGTCCATCCAGCAGCAAGGTTTGAATTTGTATCTAAATTCATTTTCACACATTCCAGCTACTCAGCAAGATGAGATGCTCTCCCAGGAGCCCTCAAAATAATGTTTTTCCTCAGAACACAACAATTCTAGTTTCTTTTCACCTCTTACAGTATATCCTTATGTGTTCAAGGTGCACTCTTTCAAACATTTAGTTTTAGTTAGATTAAGAATATGAGCAACAAAAATGCCTGTTTAGAGCTGTGTAATCCAGGAATCTGTCTCAGTCTTCTTACTTTACTGTGTGTTTGAGTTCATCTCCCCCAGACAGCACAGGACATTAGCTGCCTGGTTCTGCAGAGATGGAGAGATCTATTTGTACAAGATGCAGATAGTTGCTCAGATAAAATCTTTGTCAATACTTTCTATTGTCAGATCCATATTGAATGCATAAATGAATCCTCTCTCACTGCCCCTTTGTATTATACTTGATGTAAGGATAGAGCAACATGTGCTTTAAAAAAAACCCACTGAAACATGAATTTACACTACTGAAGCCCAGTTCCCTCAGGGAGAGCCAAAAGCTAGGCAAACAGAAAAGAACTGATGTCTTACATGTCCTTTGATGCCCTCTCAAGAGGCCTCCAGGCTCTGGTGCAGTGCAGGCCAGTTGAGAGCCTGCACACACGGAACTGAACAACTCTTGTCTCTCATGGTCAAACCAACCACCCCAAGTGGTAACTGCTGAGGGCACCATCTCTTTAGAACAGCATGTCTAGGATTTTCCTGGTCTAGGGGAAGCAGGACCACTGCACAGCAGGCTAACAGGGTGCTTTGCAGCACAGAAGCAGCTGTTTGTTGCTCTGGACTCATTAGGAATAATTTGCTGAGCAGAGCTGTGCAGGTTGTACTGAAGAGCTCAGCTCACCAGTTGCAGAGAGCTCAGTTACAACAGCTGGCACTGTGTGACAGAAGTGTTTGGGCAGGGGCTCACAGGACAGCTAAGTCTAACTCTGTTCACCCCTCTAACCAGCTCCATTGTGGCAGCAACAGAGGAGCTCCCTGACACTTGGTTACAGTTGTGTAAAATGAGGCTGGGGTTAAACCAGGCTACCATTTCAAATCCTAAAACATCAGTCACAAGGTGCACCTCCATGACCAGTTGCAGTGGTTGAGCCAGACAGACTGATTTCCCTCTTTCTAAGCCACTGAGGAAAGTTTGTGTTGCACCCTCTCTGGACTTGGTGCTTAACACAGCTGACTATTTTGGCACTGTTATATGGCAGTTCCTTGGGCAGGGCAGAAAAAGCACAGGAGCTGATTTCTGCTCTACCAAAAACCCCCTTAAGGACAAAAGACTCAGTCTCAGCAAACAGGCAAGTTTCCAAGGGGTTAACAAGGAGCCACTCGGCACAGAAGCTGGTCAAGCCTAGATTTGACATAGAAACATAAACCTTCCATCTACTCCATCAAAAGTGACTGGAGTCACTTGGAAAGCAAACAGCCAGCACATGAGTTACTAACCAGTCTCAAGAGGATCATGCATTCCTGTCTCCATCCTCAGGGAAGTGCAATATCTTAGAGAAAGAAATATGGATACTTAAGAGCTACAGAATATAAATTACTTTGGAAAAGGTCTTTGTTTTTCCTCTCAAATTACGTACTTTGCATTATACTGATTTATTGACATGTGATTTATCACTGACATTCTAATTTTTTCTTAATTATTCCTGACAAGTTGTAAGAGCTGTTAGGGTTCCCATAATGAAATCTAAAAGATCTTTCTCCCATTGAAAAAAGAACAACAGGTGAAGTTCAACAAGCCTGCTGACTTTTGTGCTAGGGAAGGCAGAAATAAATGAAAGAGAGCGGGAAGAGACATTTCTGCATGGCTTGGAGCCCCAGGCATTTATGTGGACATGAGATCTAACCCCCAGTTCTTTAGAGCATCATGATACCTGGGGAGATAGGAAAAACATGTCCCTGACCTCAGGTCTTGGCTCATCCCTGCCAGCAGTAAAAACAAGTAGGTAGTGACAGTCAGAATGGCTTCACCAGACATCTGCCCTGTTGGCTTGGCAGACAGAGAGGTACAAACATCCCCTAGACCCTTCCCAAACCCTGGATCTTCATGCCAAAAATACCCTTTCTCTGCAGCTCCCTTGGGCTAACTTTGCCAGAGGTAAACTGCCCACAGCAGAGGGAAACCAAGCACACCTCTGCATCTCTCCCAGGCTTGCTAGCACTCACAGACAGCACACTCAAATCAATAGCTCCTTTCAGGGTTTTAAGTTTCACAGCAGGTCATTATTTGATCCATTAATACAACTTCTACGGTTTATTACTGGTAACAAGAGAAGTAGAGGGAAACATGTTTTTCATCCTAACTGTGACCAATGGGTTACAGAGAAGAAATATCCAGAGTAAGTGGAAGAATAATTCATTAGGGCATGCATTAAACACTGATTTTATTCACTGCAGGAGGAGGGGTGCTTTCCAAGGAAAAGGTCAAAACACAGCAAAATTAGTTGAAGAAGTAAAATAGCCTGAAAATAGTGAAGAGGCTCCTAAGCTGGAACTGTTAGAGCACTCTGGCCTTAGTCCCATCCATATCCCACTTCCTCAAACACTTTGAGCTGTGAGCAAAATAAATAAATTATCCAAACCTCTACCTTGCAACTTCAGAGGAGACAGGGGTTTCTAGCCACCTTGTTTTCCATTCTCTTGCTACAACACCTGCACTTACATTAAGCTGGAATCACAGCTACACATTCTTTCTCCCTTTGATACCCAAAAGCCTCTCAGTCTAAGGCCTAAGTCAGCCATGTGTGAGCATCTCTCCCAGCAACAGCCAATAGTATAGCATACTGTGGGCAAGCCCTTAATAGTATGAAGCTTTCACTGCTGTTCCAGTGGAAGGATATTTAAAGTTGGATTCAGCTAGGAAGGACACAGCAACCATCTGCCTCTGTGCTAGGGCTGTTACAGTTTACACCTCAATACATACATGGGGAAAAAACTGACTACTTCTCATTTCAGCCACCATTAACAGTCTGCCCATGAGCTGTCTCATTCAGTAGCACACACACATCCCAGCAAGATGCCCTGTGGCAGGGCAGGGCCCTAGAGCAGCACAAATGCTCACACCAGTAACACCATATAAATCCTCAGCTAGATGGTGACTGCTGCTATCCCCAAATTAGCCCGTAACAGGTACTATCTTGAGCTAAAAACAATCATTTTGCTCTTTCATTCTTTACTCAGTACAGATATAACACACAGATCCGGAAAGGTGGTAAGTAGCTCTCCAACTGATACCAGGAAAAAAAAGTACCAACCCAGCACCACTTGTTGGAAAAGTTTTCTAAAATAAACACAAGCAACTCACCAGAGCTAAAATACAACAGTCCTCAGCTTCTGCCCTGGCTTCCTCCCCTCTTGCTAATCCCTCATGGATCAAAACTCTTCAGCAGCGTTGCTGGCCCTTAAAAGCATTGTGGGGTGAGGTGGTTTCCTCCCTCCTTAATTGCAGCAGGCTGGGGGCAACATCTGAGAGCAATTTGTATTTGCTTCTCAGAGCAGATGGTTTCATTTGGCTTAATCAAGGCAATTAGGAACTTACATTCTCCAGTGGGGCAGTGGGTGATGGCCCTGAGGATGGCAGAGAAAAGAGGTTATTTTATTTTATGCAATCCCCCAAAAACTTGTGAAAATTCAATTTTCAATACATTTTGTTGTGTTGGGTTTTTTTTAAACTTAGAATTTTACTTTACTGGAATTAGTGGGCTGGAGATGCAGAGTTTAAATCTCTTTTTGTCCAATATCTGTCCAGGGCACATGGAAATCTCAGACATGTTTCTGCCACAGCAAATCTTGTGAACTTGCTAAAGTGCACGAGGTAGATCTTACATGTGTGTTCAGGAAATCTTGGGCCCCACTGAAGGAATTTTGAGCCAGTAACACCTGAGTCAGATTCTTTCTATGCTTTGCCTTGTACTTCTCTTGTAATTGGTCACATGAAAATATATGCCATAAAGAAATGGTCTTCCTTTGGTATTTATTCTGAATGTAATGAAACTGCTCTCATTTGTGAAGGTTTCTTGCCTATAAAAATATTTGTTAAGTTGTAACTTATCATCTGTTGCTATTGCAAGCTGCTCAGTGTCAGAAAAACACAGTCCATTAGTGAATAAACCAGAAGTGCTCATGGCCTCAGCTCTCATCTCCTCACGTGGATGTACTGAGACTGTTGTTGGGAACTGGCACAAGGCAGCCCACAGATGTCCCAGTATTCATCCCAACCAGTGGAAGCATTTGCACACAGTACTGAAGACCTTGACTTAATAACATCAAATTAATGCATTATTTTTAATAACTATAGTAGTGGCTTTCTCTCCAAGAAACTCTAAACTGCTGCACACAGCTTCATGATAGGACAACTAAGGAAGACATGTTAAATAAATCTTTGTAAGTCCTATTGTCTCTGAAAAATGACTTGTTGGACAAATCCCTGTGTGTGTGTAAATGTTCATTCTTTACTGAGCTCTTTAGGCAGATACATTTCTGGTGGAAGACACTTCACAATCATGTTTGGATAAGAAAGAAGATTGTGGTCAGGCAGATGGGCAAATACTTCACCTTAAGAAAACGGCCAGTTGACTTTTCCTGCCTTCACACTGCTGATAAAAAACCCCACATTTTCACAGCCTCACTCACCATCCCAGAAACTGTCTCCAGTCCTGCAGTGCCTGTGCAGAGCTGCTGAGGAGTTGCAGACCCATGTGCACCACAGGGTTATGGAGAAGCCAGGCAGTAAAAGCCACTTCCAGCCCCTGCTAATCTCATCCACTGAGCTGTGTGTTCTCAAGCTTTCCCAGCACAGCTCATTGCTGCATGTGCCACTATATTATAGCAGAGCACTTCATCTTTTGGTTGAATTTTTTTAGGGCTGTTGAAAATAGTGGTGCTTCAAGCTGCTCTGTCCAGATAAAAGACTAGGGCTGGACTTCTTGGAAATGGAGGATTTGTGTCCCCAGTGAGAGTGGTTTTCCTCCTGGCATGTGCCCGAATTAGGATGTACTGAAGGATGCTGGAAACTGATGTGAGGAGGGAATAAGCCAAGGAATAAGGACCATGGGCTGTCTTTGTGGCTGGTGACTCTGTCCCCATAGAGAGAACTGGACAACTATTAGATGTAATCCAATTTCTCCTTGTGTTTGTTTGGGGTTTTTTTTTCTCTCTCTGGCACCTCTGATCACTTCCTCACAGTTTAAAGTCCAGCTGGAGACTTTGTTAGGGAAGGCACAACTTTTGTGTGTCCAGTGCCCAGGGCAATAGCATCCTCATGGCTTTTGGAGCACTGTAGGCTCTACTGCAATAACAGGATCAGTTGTGACAGTAACATACACCCAGGCCTGGGACAGGCTAAATTTTAGACTTCTCTGCATTAGACTGGGTGTGTTTCCTCTGTATGACTCTGCAAGTAGTGAAGGTAGAACCAGTCATGGCAATGATGTTTTGAAAAGACAATCCCATGTGGAAATCAGCCTGCCTAAATCATATATCCATTAATATTGAAGGTGGATGCTGTTTTCACACGTTACACTGTGCAGAAAAACAAATGTACACGCTTTGTTAATTAATCAATAATTGCTGCTCATAAAAATCTATGAAGATATGGCACAACCATTATTGCTTAGATCATTATTATAAGTTGCTTCAGTAAATTTGGTGGCAAGTACTAGAGTTTACAGGTGAAGGGAAGGTTCTTTTCCACAGACCAGTGACTTTATTTCTGCTGCCCTAAGCAGGCAATGAAGCACTAGAGCTGCATTAGAAGAGGCAGGACACCAGCTCCCACTAGTGATATGCACACCTGCTCTTGTGGAGTATTTTGCCAGCCCTGAGAGTTTACAGCCTGCAAATAACTTAGTTCAGGCCCATTAGTTTCTGCAAAAATACCCCAAACAAGGCTGGTGGTTTGCTCAGGTGCAAAACTGGGTATCCAGATAGAAACCTTCTGGCTCAGCAGAGCATCTTGTTTCAGCCCACCTCACCTTTGCCCCTGCTTGAGCAAGGAACAATTTATCTTGTGAAAAAGAAAGGCATCAGGCCACAGAGTAACTGCTGAGAATATGGGGATTGGGTGACTAAAGGCCCATTTAAGGGACAGGAATTTTGCCTTTCATTTCAGTGTGACCAGGATTTTCTCACAAGAAAAGAAAGAAAAGTTCCTAAGATTTACTTCAATTTGGGTAACTACCAACAGTTTGTTTGGTTATCCCAGAGCCTTTTTTCTGCAGTAAAAACAAAAAGGAAGGCCTTTGAGCACATGGATTGAGAGGGTGTTAAGTAAGTGGCCAGTTTTCATTGATGGGGGCTTCACAGGGCTGCCTACATAAAGTCATAAGGAAAAGTAAATTGTATTTGAGACTTTAATTATGGAAATTTAACATGCTCCTTATAGTGTCATACATTATTTCAGTTGAAGAACTGTTGATAAATAGTAATGAGGTTGCAAAAGACAATTCGAGCAACTTACCTGCATAAATAGCTACAGGCAAGGAGTATTTTTCCTTTATCAGAACTTGCCAAAATCTCATTCTGAGAAGGTTGTGCTGCAGTGGAACTTCACCTCCTGACTTCTCACCTCCAAATGTCTCAGTTTTTTGCCCAGAATGGAATTATGTGTAATGCAGACAGTGCTCTGGTTTCAGTGTAATTCTTCTCCACTTTGGTGCCAGAGAGGTCTAGTAGCAGCCATGAAACTGAATCAATATCTGAAACAATTACATGGAACTTTATCTTCAAGCTTTCTGAGTTCAGCTGTCTTCTAAATTTGGCAGAAAGAATTCTCCATCAGTTACTCACTGTTACAAGCAGTAGCCCTGAACAAACAGTTCTGGTGAGCAGGGAGATGATCCAGTCCCAGCTACCTGTGCAAATATAACTCTGGATTTGCATGGTGCCATTTTAAAGAAGAAATAAAAGAATTCTGAGAAGCTGAAACACATCTGCATGACATTATTAGGGTCAGGTGCTCTAAGTAACAAAAACAGCTAATTTGTTGTCCTTAAAAAATATCTGGGAGTTGATAAAAATAACTTGTAGTTGATTGTTCATTAACATTTAAAGAGCATCTTACATGGCAATTCTTCCTCCTCCTTACAGAATATTGACCTAGCTGTTCTGTCAGCTCTTGTACCAGTTTATTTACTACCACAGTTACTGTTACAACAGTAAAATTCATTGAACAACCTTGCTCTCCAAGGTGGAAATGAAAAGCTGTGTCTGCTCATTCCCCAAAAGCATGCTGTAACTATCTTCAGAGATGAAGAACTCTGAATGTTTATAAGCTACAGACTGTATTTTCAAAATTGGATGCTAGGAATGACAATTGAAATAAGAAATAGAGAGAAAGCAGGGAAGGAGGAAAAAAAAAGTGTTTTTCAGGCTCTCACTAACCACTGTTTGCTTTTTCTGGCTGTACAAATTGGTTCCTTCTCCTGACTAGTGTTAAACTTGCTGTGAGCTCTGCAGGTTTCTCCCACTCCACATTGGCTCTTCCTGTCCCTGGGAAGTGCCACACATGCCCTGCAAGGCAGCTGGAAAAACCCATTTGTAAGAAATGCTGAGACTGAAGAGCAGAGACATTTGGGTGAAGGTCTGCCCTGCTTCCAAGGCCAGGTGCCCACTTTCCAGCCTGACACATGCTGCCACAGCCACCAGCTCCTCCCCTGACGTGCTGCTGGTACAGACAGGGAGGAGGGACGGGAGCCAGGGGGCTGCGGATGTGCAAGTAGGAAGTGGTGACCTTTGGCAGCTGTTGTCTCATTAGTTTTCCATCGACTATGAAGAATAACATGTGATGCATTCCTGTACCCCTCTAGCTGTCAAAGATATTAAAATGCCCAGTGCCATCTGAGC
>NW_009953813.1:391324-412089 GCF_000747805.2 Chaetura pelagica
CAGGAATGTGAAAAGTAGTGGTGGAAAGGCAAGGCACATTAAGCAACTAGGAAGCCAAGGGGCCAGCTGGTATCTTAGGAGGGTATAATTTGAAAGGCACGAATGGCTCTAAGTGAGCACAAGGGAGGCTGTGACCCTGAGCACTAAAGCATGTACTTCTCTTTAAGCACTTACTAATTCCACTAAATTAATTGGCAACAATATTTTTGACCAACTCTTTTCTATGTTTAATGTTCCCTAGATAAAAAAATAGAAGTGATAATATCAGCTTGCCAGTTGTTGAGGCTTACAGGCTAAATGTTTGCAGAGTGCTTTGAGACAGGAAATGGGCTGAAAGGGGACTCCAAGGGTACCAAATCTCAGAGGCACACCCAGTGCTTAATATCTTTGATAAATTTAGCAAGCTCCATCCTGAAACCTGTGAAATTTCTCACTTCTTATAGTTTGGCTGGCAAACTATTCCCAAATGTTACCTTTCTGAGGATTAGATGCAGGGCTGTCAGTATGGGCAAATGATGAAAAAAAGAAGAAAAACCAATTTAAAAAAAGATTATCCATTGCATTACGAGCCAAAAGGAGCAAGTGTATTCTGAACACTCCATTTTCTTCTTCCCTGATTCTGGGCATCATCTCCCGTCCTCTGCCACCACTATGTCACCTTTCTCCTTCCTTTGCATTTTCCAGCCATTATCCTTCCATTATTCCTTTCTGCTGTCTCCAGGCACTGCTCCCTCTCTGTTGTATTCTTACGAATTTTTGGATCCTCTCCTCCTCCAACACCTGAGTTTGAACATTAGAAATCCTGTCTCCTGTTACAGCCTTGGGCCATGGACATTTACCCTATTGCACTGAGCACCCGTTAGCACCCAGCCCCATCCCAGGCTGAGGCCAGGAAAGCCCCTGGCTGCAGAGAAGACCCTCTGCATTTGATGAGTGAACATTTCTTCTCTTCATGCTGCTGGTGAAATGGGCTGCATGGAGAAAATTGAGAGCCTGATGGAGGAGCATGTGGGGAGGGTGTTTGTACCATCAGCCCTGGGCTCCCAAAACTGGCAATGACCACTGGAGCAGGATGGTGCCTGAGCCAACACTGGGAACACAAGAGCAGGAAGGAGCCAAAACTGCAGAAGTAAATCATTATTTTTCTTCTCTTTTCAGTCTTGATTTCCTCAGCTGAGAAATTGCTTTTGTTAAACATTTTAAAATTGAGGCCACTTTCTGTGCAGTGGTCACAATCTGCCCGTCACTCTCATCCGATGGCAGGGAGATGACCTGGGTTTGGACACCATCCATCAATGACAGATTCATACCACTCTGTGACGAAGAGCAAGGCAGGGAGGAAGGGGAGGGGGAAATGGGAGGTGCAGAGGGCTGGCAGATAGCATTGAGAAATTTCACTTTCAGTCGCCAGATCAAAACCAGCTTGTCATGGCCCAGAGCCATTTCCTGTAGAGTGTAATGACTTTGGTAGTTGCCCTGCACTTACTAGACAGGCAACCAAAAAAAAAACCGACAAAAGAACAAACCCAAAAAACAACTGGAAAAGCAGTATTTGAAAATGAAGCAGACATTGCTAACAAAAACTATCTTAGTCTTCATTTCCCCCTGGGAACAGACCCCAGTAACCAGCAGGACTCCCACATCTCTCATAGAATTTAAAAAAAAAAAAAAAAAAAAGTTAAACACAAAACCTGCTTCCATCTCTCTGCCAACACCATCAGAGGGAAAGAAATCCAGACGATGCATTCCCAACAAAACCAGCAACTGGCCCCACAAAGAAAGAGCCAATTTGCTCCTCAGCAAAATCTCTTAGGCTGTCTTGGTGCGGAGCCTGACCCAGGGCAGCGCGGTGGCACGAGCTGCCCTACAGCACCTGGCAGGAGAGTGAGGGACCCACAGCCATCCCCTTCCCATGTGAGATTGGATCAAAAATGGAGCAAAATACCCTTAATCCAGACCTGGCAGTGTTTGAAGGAGTCACTGTGCATCTGCTGTTTTGCACACAACGCCTTTGCTTTTGTTTCCACCTGATGAGCTCCAAACTGGCAGCCAAGAGCAACAGCGATGGCCCCATGGATCATTTCCCAATCAAACAGCTGTGCTGGCAGTGCTGATTAACATTTCAGGATATCTAACTTCCTCCTCATCTCTGATTCCTCTGTACCTCTTAGTCTGTTCATGTGGAAATGGCTTAGCATCGGATTTAAACAGAACTTCTTCTGCAGAATAACTTTGCCTGGTATTTCTCTGTGTTGTGGTCTGTGTCCATGGGAAAGAAAAAGCATGTTGAGGGTAATGGAGCAGAAGGACAGAAGGTCATCATTTTTTAAGCTGCTTTGGGAATTCCAAAGAAATCACTTGCAAGTGTCAATTATGTAGGCATTTTGATGTGGCTGCCTCTCGGAAGGAAGTCTGGCTCCACCACACACCCTTACTCAGATTGCTTTCACCTGAATTTTAATGATGAAAAAGACCCTTCAGGCTTGGGAAAGAGAAAATATTTGATGTGGAAAGACAGCACAGGGTGACTTGCATTCATTTCTGATTTCAGGAGAAATTAGCTCAGGTAACCAGGCCAGGCCAAGGAGATGAATCCAGCCTGGTTTTGTGTACAGACACTTCACCATTATCCAACAGAGGTGTAACAGGTGGTCTCCCTCCAGCAGCCCAGGTTGGCTGTTCCATAAGTGGGAGAGCTGGCATGATGAGCACTGAAGTTGTGGCCACTACCAAAATATCTCCATCTGTCCTTAAAACCTGGCTAGCTAAAGAGTTGGTGTGCAAAGGGATGGAGATTTCAAGAGGTGAAGAGACATGTTGTCCACACCTGAAAGCAACTGATAATGAACATCTGCATTCAGGTTTTAACTTCTCCATCCCCTTAGACTCCTGATTTAGTTAATTGTCCAAAGGGAGTTAAAAAAAGTATGCCTTCTTTTACTATGCTATTGGCAGTGAGGAGCATGTCTATCTTGTAAACTCAGATGTTCTCTCAGATTTGAGGAGCTTGGACATTCAAATTTCTTGTAACTGCATTTGCTTTTGGCCCAGAAGAGGTAAGAGCAAGAAAAAAGAAGTAATTTTGCTGTTTCAGGTAACGGGGAACCAGTCAAACAGGCTGGCAGCCTACCCATAACTCTGCACAGGGCTTGGTGCTGTCCTGTTAATTCAGTGGAATCATGTCTATTAACTTGAATTGTATCTTATCTCAAACCACTCAGAAATAACCTGTGTGAATCTCTTTCAAGAAAGGCCTTTTCCATCTATTTATAAATCGAAATATCCTGGAACAGTAATGTAAAACCCACATCCTAGAGGAAATTGATGGAAATATTTTTTTTTTCCTCACTGCTAAAAAGAGTGAAACTCTCTGACTCTTATGATATTTCGTATTTTTCTTAGCACAGAAACTCCTGCAGATGCATGATTAGATAAAATCTCAGCTACCAATAAAAAGAAGGAGCATGTTTTTCAGCTAGCAGGATTGCACAGAAAAAACTTGAATTCAATGTAAAGGCTTAGGAAGCAGAAGGTGCATTAAAAATAAGTTAAAATATCTTACTTTCTTGGAATCTGACTTACGTTTTGGGGATTGGAATTTTGGAAAGGGTTAATTTGTAAAAACATTTGGGACCTTCTCAGCTAGAACATTTTCTGTGCCAAGACCACAAAGAGGTAGGAGCTAATCTACATGTATAACAACAATAGGAATTACACACCTTGCTGTATTTCAGTGTCCAGAAAGATATTGCTCTGGCATGTTTAGATACCTCCAAAGCTCTGTAAACACACAACACAATAGGATTTACTTTCCTTTAAACCAACCTACCTGTGGAAGGCACAACAGATTTCAGAACAATTTGCTATTTCATGAGGTTGGGTTTTTTTGAGTAACTGAGTACTCTCAATAATCACTCCTATTGCATTCAGTTAACTCTGGTTCCTGCCTGTAGGGGAATCACACAGAGGTGCTGAGCAATGGATCATCAGATCTCCTGCACCAACATGTACCTCCTCACCAGAGGATTGTCCATCTGCTGCTGAAAGTGATGGGTTAAGGCCCAAAGATCTACACTAAAACTTATTTCTATTTCCATATGCGAGGTTACACTTCCTGTGCGAATCATTAAGAATCTGTAAATCCAAGACACTCATATAAGATGCTGAGTAACTACCAGAGCTTTGGATCAATCCCAAATGTCACCAAACCAATAAAGAATGGGTAGAAAAATTTTATTAATCGATACATAATGTCAGTTTAAGATTAACTTGATCAAGGGCAGTAGGAAACAAAGTCCTTGACAGTTCATTCCAGAGCTACCCTCACAGAATACTAGTCCTGTCATTTATTTGCCTTGTCCTCGATAAATACACAGAAAACAAGGGAAGATTTTACAGAAAAAAAATATCAACAATGTCTTAAGGGAGTCAGGCAAAATTGGTTTGTCTATTTACAAATCAATACATAAAATCCTCCATAAAGCTGATACTTATTTGACTTTGATGCCTGAACATTATTACAGGCATAAAGGGCTGTTCTCTGTAGTGTGTCATGGCACAGAACAGAGAAGCTGGAAGGCTGCATTGACTTTCTGCTTCCCTCTGTGCCTGCTGGGCTCACACCAGCCACATGGTTTCATCAGGGCTGTGGAGGTGTGCCAGTGCTGGGAATTCCACAGGGATATGCTTCATCTATGACTTAGAAACCTCCTGAAATGTTCCTTGCTTGTCCAAGTGCACCCCACATCCAGTCCCCCTGTCCTATCAGACAAGTCCATTGCAATATTTCCATCAACAATTCCAAGAGGGGAAGAATTGGGTGAGGGGATAGAGTGCACCCTCAGTAATTCTGTAGACACCACTAAGTTGAGTGGGAGTGTCGATCTGCTTGAGGGGAGGGAGGCACTGCAGAGGGATCTGCACAGGCTTGACCAATGGGCTGAGGGCAGTTGCATGAGTTTCAATAAAGCCAAAAGTTGGGTCCTGCTTTTAGGCTACAACAACCCCTGGCATTGCAACAGGCCTGGGGAGGAGTGGCTGGAGAGCTGCCCAGAAGAGAGGGACGTGAGGGTGTTGCTTGACAGCAAGTGACAGTGGTGAGGCATTGGAACAGGTTGGCTGGAGAGGTGTTGGAGGCACTGTCCCTGGAGGTGTAAAAAAACAGGTAGACATGGTGTTTCAGGATATTGTTTAGTGGTTAGGGGTTGTAGGGTGAACAGTTGGACTTACGATCTTGAGGGTCTTTTCCAACCTTGATGATTCTATGCATGTTTCTCTGTATATTTTCATTGCTTTGTACAAGTGAGTAATTAGACAACAAGCAGCCCTTGCTGCCCCTTCATACTGCTCTGATCATTGCAGTGCATGAAACAGGAGAGCTCAGGCCCTCCTGGCATCAGCATGCCCTGGAACAGCCACAGGTTTGTGTATGATGCAGTTTTCTCCACTGCTGGGCAGATCCCATGTGTATTCCCTAGGGGCTGGCAATAAGTCAAAATGGTTCTGCAGGCTGAACTGGGACAAGTAAGGTTGTGTCTTTTCCACCAGAACACAGGGAAGATATTGTCTATAAATTCTACTTCCATGTCCTTCAGGGAAGGCCAAAATCTGTCCTTGGGAAAAGAGATGATCCATGTAAGACTTCAACTGGGCACAGAAGCCCAAGGACATTCCTCGTATAATTATCAGGAATCTGAAATGTTGCCCAGAAAAGAAGCAAGAGAAGATGCAGAAGGAGAAATGATGCCTTTCATTAAATTAGCCGAGCAGACCAGCAGCAGTACAGCAGAGGAACAGATAAAAGACAGTGACTCTCAGGCACAGGAATAGGGTTGAGACAAAGATAGCAAACTAGATAAACACAGTCAGTAGCCACAGCCAAGACCCCAGGCATCAATTTATATGCTACAGTTTTGAAAACGTTGCCCTTAACAATTTGGAAACGTCACTTGCAGGAAGTAGCATCAAAACTAAGAAATCAGTAAAGAAAAACTGATTGGGTAGAAACTCCACAAAATGGGAGGTCAACATCTTTTCTATTTTCTCTGTCAGGACATAAAAAGACACAAAGTCTGGGATATAAAGGCCAACTACAAGAAAGATTTTTTTGTTTCTTTGTTTTTCCCTCAGCCAGCAGTAAACAACACACGTCTTTCAGAAAATGAGACATGTCCCAAGGAATTTGAGATGGATCATTGCCTTTTATGAAACATTTGATGTGTCTGGATGTTAACATTGAAAATTAGAATGCAGAGAATAGGCAGACCACAGAAAAACATCATTATATGCAATATATTGACTTCCCTTTCACAGTGGGGATAAGAGCATCATTGTTTAGGTAAGCAAATGGAAATTCAAATGGGAGACCAATTCCACCTTGGGTATATATATATATTTTTTTTATATTTTTTTTATATTTTTATTTTTTTTTTTTGGAAAAGATGAAGTTTGCTGCAATGTCCTGTATTGTTGTATTATGCATTACTGCCTGGAGGAAAGTTTCTCCCTAAACAAGCAGATTAAAATATTTTCAGAGAGATCACAAAGGAGCTTAGAGCAACGAGCAAACACCAAACAGACAGTGTAAGCATGATTAATTTGTTTCTGCCTGCTCCCCCATTCAGAGAGGAATGAGCTGGAGAAAACATGGTTTATTTGCAAAAGAAACAGATTCCTATCATGAAGAGAACAGGGACAAAACTGCTTTGAATTCTCTTTGTTGCCTTTTATGCAACAAATTTTCCAACACAAAGATGTAAAACTTAAAACTCCTGGGTGCTAGAATGTTCTCACATTCCTATTTCCAGCAACAGCAGCCTGTGTTCATAAGCCTTTGTTCTCCATATCCCACTTTCCTCTTTCCTGTGTTCATTATTTACAGTTTTCTACTGTTGGTTAGCAAATCACAGTGTTACATGAGTGGGGATGACTGGATCTCTGATAAAGGACTTATGCTGAGCAGAGATGATGCTGGTGATTTGTTGTACAAGGTACTTCCTAGACAATTTGTGCCACAGCATGTACGGTCCAAGAGAACAGCCTTTCTGAGCCTTAGATGTTGCTGTTGCAGGATGCCTGGGTTGGTGGCTGTGTGAGACACGGTTTGAAGGTGCAGGCAGCTTAACAGGCATCTCACCACTCTGCCCTGGTGGCATAGCAGAGAGGGTGGTGGGTGGTGGTGTGAGATCAGGAACCCACAGTCATAGTACCACTTCTCAACCTGGTTTGGCTGCTGAATTGGATCTGCTAACAATTATGTCCTGAATCCAGAAGTGAGAGCTTGGTGGTTTCAGGTCACCTACTTTCCAGTGCCACCCACTCCAGTTCTCATGAAGCTGTGGTGTCTAAGTTGGACACATCTCATCTGCAGTCTGTCCATTGCAGGAGTTAGCCTGAATCTGGCCCTCAGGTTTGCTGCAATGTGTTGTCATTCCTGGCCAAGCAGTGAGGATGCTGCTGCTGCTGCTGCCAGGTCTTGCTGCCCAACGGGGCTGTGGCCTTCTAGGGTGACAGCAGCCCCAGCTCTCTAATCTTTGTGGGGGATCTGAACTCAGCTGGCTCCCAGCATATCCTCCCTGCTGTCACTTCCAAGTATCACCATTTCCTTTGTCCTAATTTGTCCAGGTTTATCAGATGGGTCATGCTAACCCAGCATTTGTACTGACAATGAGCCCTGTAAATCTGTAAGAGAGTGCCTTGGATTTCATATGGGACTCAGTGTCAGTTTATCCTCTTTGAGAACTTTGTTACTCTTTTTGTCCCTGAGAATAAGTCCTGTTTGTGCTTGTGATATGCCCAGCAAGTGCAGCTCCTAGATAAATGTGAAAATATACAGACAACAAAGATTTGAAGAAGGCAAGAGAATTTTCTCAATGTTTATGTGCTTTTACGAGGCACTGAAGACCAGTAAAAACTGTATTTTAAACTACAGTTAATCTGTGTAATATGAGATGAAAAGAGATCAAATGCACCAGCCACAGGACTCTATGGTATGGTGGGTTTTATACTTCAAATCACAATATAATCAGCTCTAAAGAAAGCAGAAATTCTGCAAACAGTTTTCTGGAGACAAAGTGCATTGCATATTGCTCAGCTGTGGCTTAGAGGTCTGTTCTCTTTTCCCCATCCAGTGCCACGTTGTATCTTCTCTCCTGGTGGTTAACAATAAACTAACACCTCAGGGATGGAGGGAATGACTGGAAAACCATGAAAGCGTTTGAAAGCCCTGACTCACCACCAGCAAACCACCTTCCACTGCAGCTGAATATCTGTTTGAGTATTTGATGGAATCTGGTTGAACTCAGAGGAGGCTGCTGCTGGGAGAGGAATGGTGCTGTGACACTCCAGCAATGAGCCGAGGAGGTGCCCTTGGCAGCAATGGCACCACCTTACTCACTGCCTATCCCTGATGCCTTGGTAATGAGACCACTGGAACACTCAGAGCCCATTAAGGATGGGGGAAAAGCCTGCAGGGAGCTGAGCAACTCACATCCCCTCTGCCAGCTGCATAAATTTCCACTCAGCCTCGCACACATGGGGGTTGCCATCCCCTCACATCTCCCAGTTGAAAAGCTCACAGGAGCCTTCCCTAAACCATTCCAGTGTGCAGACTGGGATTACAGAAAACCCGGTACAAAGGACACCTGAAGGGGAGGTGGACGGGCAAGATCACTTCTCTTCTCTGATGGCTTCTGTAACTTTGTCACAAGTTTGCAACTTTGTAATGGAATGTAACCTTCTAACATGACTTTGTAATGTAACTTTTTAAAATGTAACTAAGGTGAATTTTAAATGTAATTTTGCCTGCAAGCCACTGATCCCTTTGGTTCTCCTATGCTGCAACAGTTTTTTCCTCTTGCTCTCTCACTGTCACACAGCCACCAAAGCCAAAGACAGACCAGTTATAGACCTCCTTGCAAAAAAACCCAAACCCAAGACAACAACAAACCAACAAGAGGAAAACTCTCTTGGCTCAGTAGAAGATGCCCAGATGAAACCTGGAGCTAAAGGTGACCCAAAGGTCATCTCTGACGTCCTACAATGGTTGAACCTGTGCAATATTCATTTCTAAGCTGGGTGAGATGCCACAAAAGTCATTAAAGCAGAGGAAAGCACGACTGGTAAGGTAGCAAATGCTACCCAAATTCTTCCTCAAAACAAAGAGGAGCCAAAGGAGAAGGGTAATCACATCTTTGAACGGCTGGCTTCGTGCCAAGTGGAAAAAGAGATGTTAGGCTGTCACCACTT
Source organism: Chaetura pelagica (assembly GCF_000747805.2). NCBI lineage: Eukaryota > Metazoa > Chordata > Aves > Apodiformes > Apodidae > Chaetura > Chaetura pelagica. The sequence continues at coordinate 400,571 of NW_009953813.1, forward strand.
CCTCCAGCACTGCTGAAAGGGTATTGGCAGGGAGAAGAAAGCAAACATCTCCCCAAAACTGACCTTGATCTCCAGAGTAATTGTGTCTCCATTCCGCAGCGTTTCCCGGCCTGCAGGTGTTTCCCTCTGTGTCTGTTGCCTGAGAGCTTCATACCACCTCTAAGGGAGTGGTTGTAGAGGCCCTTCCAAAGACCTGTTACCCAGCTGAAAGGAAAAAATCTTGTTTTTCTTGTTCCTTCTCTCCTTCTCCATTCAGTGTTTGGTGCCACTGGTTCAACTGATGGGCAGCAGGTGGGATGAGGGCTGATTCCATCTGGGTTTTGTTAATAGCCCTGCAAACAGCTGCAGGGAGTTTTCCACTCCAGCTTTCCCTGGATCCAGCAGAGGATGAAACCACCTCAGTGACAGGTTGAAGGGAGATCTCTTACCTCACTTGGCCAAGAGCTTGCACAATATCTGGAGGAGTCCATGAGTAGGTCCTTTATGAATCTGCTTCTTGCCAGGCTTTCTTCTGACTTATCAGGCTCTGCTCTTTGACTGGCACAGGATCTGAGATGAGACACGTCCTGATCTGAGCTGGTTTCGCTATTTGGGCAGTGGTTTCCAACAGCTGAGACCTACCATCAGATCTGAAGAATAACATATCTGCCAGCAAGGGCCATTTAAACCCAAATAATTTCTGCAAGGGCTCTATTATTTTAAATAATAAATTGTTAGTGGACCAGATTCTAAGAAACATCATTCATTCTGGATGTGTAATGCTGATTGCAGCCTTGTGCTGGCCCATGGGGCATTTAACCAAGCTTGGCCTTTGAAATGGGTCACCAAGCTCCTGGCTCAGGGTATTTCTATTTGTTTTTAATTGCAAATGAACATTTTATAAAGACTTAATCTCCAGTTTGCCTTGTAGAATTTGATTTATTACTTAATAACACCTTTGCTGTGATGGGGCAAGAGGAGGCAGAGTCTGAGCAATATCTCTATTGTGCTGTCAGTATAAATTAGAGCTAAAGATGTTCCTCTTTAACCATAAGCTTTGGTGTTTCTAGGTTTTTTACAAGTGCAATTTTCAGCTGACAAAAGGCTTTTTGCATGACAGATCCTTTCCTGTTTAGGGTTTCAACCCAAACAGCTTTCACAGCCTTGCTGTCCCCTGAATCTCCTGCAGGCAGCAGCAGGCAGGGGAGAGGGGATCAAACTGCAGGAAAGATAAACTCTGCTTTGTAAATTGCAGTGCACAGCTATTGGTGATAATTACAGGGAAAAGGCTAGTTGATTTGCACTCCACTTTCTGAAACAATCAGGTTTCAATAGGCTCAGAGAAAACCAAAGAAAGCAAAAAAGTCCCCTAAAACAAACAAAAGTCCAAAAAGCCCAAAACCAAACCAAACAAAAACAAAATGTAAGAAATCTGTTTTATTTAATCTCATATTAGAGAAGAGTGAGGTCACTTCAGGTGTCTATCAGGAAGCTCCAAGACAGAGTCAAGTTTGAAGAAAAAGCTTTACTTCTGAAGTACAAACTTTCTTATTTTTCCTAGGATCCCACCTCAAGCAGGGTAACTGAAATACAAATTAAGAGCACATCAGCTCTGTAGAGGTGGCTTTGTCCTGAAGCAAGGTTCAAATGGAGCCAGAAGCAAGGCCAGGACATGGGGATCACCCCTGGGTTTCACAATCTGGGCACAGCCTAAGTGTGCTGTAGATTTCTTCCTCTATAAACAGACTAAAAGGATGGTGCAGTCAGTAATACTGAAATGCCAGATATGGCTAGAAAGAGTGGGACCTGTATCCACCTAAAGCTGAGAGCTCTTGACCTGCCTGGCTGCTGATAGAAGAATTCTGTGGTAGTTACTGATACAGACTGGTCTTCCAAGGGGTGCCACGCTGGCAGGCTGGTGTTGTCATGCTAAGGAGCTGAATTAATTTGAGTAGTGGGTTACAAATAAAGAAGGCCAAATCTAGCTCAGGGATTTTCCATGGTTGGAGACTCGAGTCACAGTTTTGCCTTTTACACTCAGCTTCTGAGAAGCTGACCTGAACTGTAGGCTCAATAATCCTTGATTTCACCCAGTCCAGGACCTGAGGGTATCATCAACCAGCCTCTAATTCTTTTGGGATAAACAAAGTAAAACCCCCTGTACTCTATAAAGTAATATAAACCAGGGCTTACACGGTTAACTAACTATGGCATAATGGCTCGTAGAGAGGAGAAAGAATTATTTATAAGTTAACATTTTTATATGCACACATGCATATATATACTCATTAACTTGCCAGAACGTATATTGGGAGCATTTAATACATTTTTCAACAGCTGAGAAATTTCTGTTCAGCACCCGAATTCATCACCACAGTGAATGATAATGAGCCTTTTGCTGTCAGATGCAGCTTCTTGATATTAACATTAAACTGAGAATGGGAAAACTAAGTTAACCCTTGTCATTTTTTCTAAGTATGCTTATAATGAGCTGTACTAAAATAAGAAAGGTAAAAATATTCTAAGCAAGAACCAAAACATGGAGCTGATGTACTTCTTTGGCATTAATCAAAGAAGCACTAGTAGAAAGCAAAACTTTTCCAACATTTTGTTAAACCTTTTGTGCTCACAGTCTCTTTGGTCTGGAAGAACAGTGACAAAATCTTGGAAAAATCTTCCACAGTAATTTATTCTAGAAAACAAATCATCGAATGTACATATTCCTTCACCATTATCTCACTGTACTTTTGGGATACTTTATTTCAATAGTTACCTAAATGATTTTCAGTGACATAATTTCTTATTCTTATGATGATTCAGGTCAGAGTGGCCTTACAAATGTTTTTTTTCAAACTCACTGTGGTTCTCAGTGACTGTACTGACACCTTATCCATAGCCTCCATGTCAAAGTCTGTCTAAGAAATTACTTCCAGAACTTTTGTTCTCAGTACACACTGTAATGAACAAATTAACATTTAACAAGCATTCAAGGTCTTCTGTAGAAATAACAAATAAAAACACTTTTTCTGTGTCAAAAGCAAATGCTGTTTTGTACAGGAGGAAGCAGAAATAGTCCCCTCAGTAGCATCATTCCTTGCAATTATCACCACCAGCTACCAAAATCCTTTATTTGGCCAACTCTCTCCCTCCTCATTTTTCAAAGAAAATGAAAATCTCTTCTTTTAAAAGTGCCTTTACTAGTCCCTGTGATCTTCCCACCCTTCAGTTTGTTCTTGAAAGGAAAACACTGTTTGTTAATAACTTTTTTTAATGGGTGAGAGACAGATTTGAATGTCAATGAACAATCTGGTACTAGGAACAAGGAACCACTGACTGCACAATTTTTATTTTTTTTTTTTTATTTTTATTTTTTTGCCTTGTAAATGAAAGAGATCTTTTCTTTGTTGAAGTTCTCCATTGCCATAAAAGCACTTTACAGAATATTATTTGCCTCCTTGCAATAATAGGGCAGACATACTAAATCCATAGAGTTGAAAGAAAAGCCCCAGTCTTTTATGAGCTGCTGAAGAATGCAACATGCCATCCAACTTCAAACATGCAGTCAAAACCATAATTAAGTCATCCTCTAATTAATAGTAATGATCTCTTGTTTTTTTCCAGGTGTTTTCATCTCTACAGAGAATATATTTCAGAACTCACAGACCTCCTCCTTACTCACTTGCTTAAGAGAAAAAAAAAATCCAGCCATCTATCCTTCCATCTATCTATCTATCTATCTATCTATCTATCTATCTATCTATCCACCCATCCCCCCATCCACCCACCCACCACTCTATTTTTATTTTAATTTAACTTATTAATTATTCATCAATGAGGTAATTTTATTAAAGAATGCATGGCTGGATCATGCATGTGAATATACATGAATGTTATGTCTAGGTTAGAATTTCTTTATCTGACCACTGAAGTGGGTCACTCTCTTAATGACACTTGACAACACTGCACAACAGTTTTACCCCAGGAACTGGGGGCCACTATATCCAGCTGGAACCCAAATTGTGCCTCTAACCCTCCACATTTTGCAAAAGTATGCAAACACCCTCCAAGCCAGAAACTGATTATTTATTTATTTTTAAACCTTTCAATATGGGAGGCCTCCCTTTTTACCCTTTTTAATTTTTTTTTTACACATCTTTAGGGCCAGGGTTGTGAGTGCTCAGGGTTGTGAAGGCACTTGACTGGGCAGGACTTGCAAACAGAAGCCCCAGAAGGCGTGGGTGGGCAGCAAGGAGAACGTCACCGTATCCACGCTCCGCGTTGGGAGGCAGCCCACGCGCTGGTGGCATCTGTTCTTCATTTGAGTTCCTCTCTCCCTGCAGTCCCTGGGAGAATGCTGCCTTGATGTAGGCACACCAAGAGAATGAATCTAAAAATATGCTCCCTTCTATTTTATTTATTTGCTTAAACCTTTTTTTTTAAGGGGAGGCAAAAAAAAAAAAAAAGTCCCTTGCTTGTTAATCTCTTATGAGGGATTTTAAGGTGATCTTCCATCAGCTTTCCTTACAGGCAGGAGAAACAAAAAAATATCTCTTTATCTCATTCTTACTTCAGGCAACTGAAGCATGAAATGGAAAAATCTCACCCGCAGTGGAGAGCAAATGTGTCACCTTATTTATTAATTTCATGATCAGATGAAGACTTTGATTCATTGCACAAACCCAACCAGAGCCCTTTTGATAAAGAGCAAGAATAAGGACTAGCTCTGGATAAATTTGTTGAGTATCTCCTTTAGATTATTTACACAGACATGGAATGATAAAAATAGTTTTAAAGCAAAGAAGGGGAAAAAAATCCCACAAACTCAACCACTACAAAACCCTAAGCCCTTATGTCCTTTTCTGACTGTTGGGAAGCCTGAAGGGCTTCCCCTTTTTCTCTGCCAAGTCTTTTGTCATGGCCTTGGTCACATTCCATTACAGCCCAGGCCTCAACCTGCAGATCACAGGGTGCAGAACCTCAGATTTGTTTGACTGAACTAAGCTCATCTACCAGGTTGAGACCCTGGAGTCCTGGCTTCAAAGTGTCATTGAGATAAAACGAGCAGAACTTAAAATATTTGCAAAGTGTTCACATCACATTTGGAGCTCTCAGGCCTTGTGGAAGTGCCTGGTATTTTCTTTGCAAAAAGGGTTAGCACACATTTGAACATGTAAATCTTGCAAGAAAAGGAGAAGTCACCACTACCATAAACAGGGAACTAACTAAGCATCCGCCTGCTGTGCCAAAATCAAATGTCTCTTATATTACTTTTACCAACTTTCACAAAAACCATCCTTAGTCTCACTGGGATTTAAAAAAAAACATTTTTTACATAATATCTACATGGCTATAAAAACAGCTGTCTACTACAGTTTTCATATATCATCTATCTAATAAAATTCCCATTTTCCTGTGAAACACCAGAGTAAGATTTTTGGCATCTAATCGCTGTAGATTAACACCATTATCACAGCAGCTGATTGTACCTGATGGCTCCAGAAAGGATCTTGGTTGTCTGACTGGCAGTGGCAAAACATGCTGAGCTCCTGGTGAAACCACAGCCCTGTGAGAAAGAAGAGAATTAATAGGTTTGTGTAGAATAAAAAGGGTTACTGAAGCACAAAATTAAGATGCTTTATTTCAGTGGAGACATCTCCAGTGGAACCTCCAAGCAATACCCAAAGTTACCTGGGAATATATGCATTAGAAATCTGACCTCATAGCCTGTGTCAGGCATAGACATTGGCTGAAATGGATTCCATGTCCAAGTATGATGTCCTTGCTTCAAGAGGATGCTGAAAAATGTAAGAGGGTTCAGAAAAGATGTAAGGATTGAACAGCCTGATAATTGTTTTAAAACAAAAGGCATCTAATCTGTTCTGTGCATTGCTGGTGAGCCTAAAGGGAAACATATCAGCATCTTTAATAGCTGTAGGTGGAAGAAAAATGCAGAAGTGAGAGTTCTCCAGAGCTGCAGGCTAAAGCAGAGCTAAACCCAAAAGGAAGGCAAAATCCAACAGGTGAGAGCTCAAGGTGGATCTTTCAGCCCTCTGATTAAGAGATGCTTGTTAAACGACATGGCCACTAGGAACATTTCCCCAGGGCTGTGAGTGGATTATCCAGTGATGGATATATTTTAATTAATACAGGACGTGTTTTTCAAACCTTTGATCTTCATCCAAATGTTAATTCAGAGACATTTTCTGGTCTGTTATATACAGGGGAGTTCACTGAGATGATCTCAGTAATGCCTTCTGGCATTATAACCCATAAACTGTGTTAATAATTCACACCATCATCATCCAGACTTCCCCATGGAATCACGTATGCAAAGGAGTGATGACAAGGAACAAATCAAGCCCTGATCTTTGTTCAAAGCTGTCCTTTTAAGTGGAAATGTGTATCACGGTTGATTCACCCAACCCTTCCCCCTTGACCATTTAATCAATTAGGGGGGAAACAGAGGTGGACATTTCAGATGCCCACATATGCAAATCAACCTGGTTTATACCTATAAGGTAATTAAGCTCAGGTGTATAAACCAATCATGCTTTAAAGATTGCTTCTTTCCTTAAAGAGAAGCCTGTGGCATTTAAAACAAAATATGTATTTATTTATTTATTTTTAAAAGGCAGGTTTAGAACCTGAAAGCCATTGTTTTTTGTGATGTTTATTGGATGTTGGGCTAGAGGGTAAACTGAGCTGCTAGATGGTTTTTCAGTAGGCATCAAAAAGAGCATGAATGAGTCCCAGTTTGACAGCTTGTAGAGAAACTGTAGATGGGAGACATAATTTATATGTATTTTAAAAATTCAACAACAACAGCAAATAATTCAAGGGACTCTAGCCAGCTGGTCTTCCTTCTAAAATGGGATATGGAAAGCAGGGAGTCTTTGCTCAGTGCTGATGACATGCAGAAGCCTTCTATATAAATTCACACATTTATCAAGCCTTTGTGGTATAATAAGCTACAATCTAGCCAGCCTGGGGCAGCCTGCTGTAATTGTTATGATTTGTTTTCCAGATACAGTACAAATTCCTTGGTAATCTTTCCTGAATTTTAATAAGGGGAAGGGAAGACTTAATTAAAGAATCCTTTGTGCTGTTCTCTAGCAACTGACATCTGTGAGTGTTTCAGTTCTGGGTCTTATCTCCACCGTGCAGCCCACAGCTTTGCCTTTGTAGGCAGTGGTAGTAACTTAGGCTCAAGGAGTGAAATAACTGAGCAATGTGGGTTTGGAGGAGCATGCACCACTCTGGCACCTTCAGTGGCTGCTGTGAAGAGGCAAAAAGCAGAGCTCTTTGATCTACTCTGCTGCTTAATACCTTTTATTCCACGATAAATTCGGGAATACCCAGTTTACATACAAAAGAAGCACAAACCTTTTTTTTTTTTTTTTTCTTTTTTTAAGGGCTATGTACAACATAATTGACTTCTATCAAGTATAATCTCTGATGTCAATAGGGCCTTTTGTACATTCAGCTAAATGGGCTTTTATTTTTACAACAATGAAACAGGAAACTGTATCTTTCAAGAGACATATTGTGCACACCCCAGAAGCTGCTACAAAAGAATTGAGCTTCTCACCTGCAGCTCTTTAGAGTTAAAATTGAAGATTAATTTGGAGATAAATCCTTCCCATGGTTTTGGAAATAAGCAATGGTTACAATAGGAGTTTGTAATTAAAGCAGATTGAAACAAACTTTTGCCTTGATGCGGCGAGAGTGAACTCCAGGGGCACCTTATTGAGCTCTTGCTCCCTCCTTTTTTCCTTACTACTCTTTCTCCATGGCAGGCTCGATTGGTGCAGATTGTGCCATCTGTCCAATGTCATACAGGTTAGATTTTAAACTTTCATTTCTAAGGAAAAGAGCTGAACAAAGCTCAGCTAAGAGGGTTCTGCTGATTTCAGCAACCCGCCTAGAAAGGGCATCCATCAGCCTTATGTCCAAATAACAAGGCAGATGAGGTTTCACAGATAAAAATAAATAGCTGAAACTCCACCTATTTACACTCAGAAAACTGTGAAATAGTTTGCTTTGATCATCCACTTTAACATATGTTACTAAAGATACTTCTGTGCTCCCTTAAAATAATTTTACTGAGAAAAATGCATGTTTAAGGATGCCTTGTACAGTGTTGAAAGCTTTGCTAGTCTCTCTTCATTCTCTGTTCTACAACTCTCTCTCTTGTCCATCTACTCCACAAGTCTCATGGGCTGAGGAGATGCTGTTGCCCCCACTGCTGCTGTCTATTTGGAAATCCTCAGCATGTAAATTGCACTTCACTGTGACTGTTTCCCTTCCACACTGATTGCCCTGAGGAGTAGCCAGGATGCTAATTATTAACCAGTGAACTTGGTAACTGGAGAGCCAAAAATACAATCTGGAGATAACAACCTTCCAACTTAAACCTGTTCTTAATACAGCTTGTTGGAGAAGTGTCTTGGGATTTTGTCTTGTGTTGCACCTTGATATGACAGCATAGGGCTCCCCCAAAGGAGTGGAGAAAAGCAAGGACAGACTTAAAAGCCAGAATGTCATTTGCCTTTTTTTCCTCTCCTCTGCATCAAAACCTAAAGAAGCAAACAATTTTCTTTTTTTTTTCTACACATAGAAACATTCCGTTTGTATTTTATTTTTATTGCACTCTTGGTTCCTTTCGAGTCTGTTAGGGTAGATCAAAACAATACAGGAGCATATGTTCCTGCCAAATTCAATGTACAGACCTTCTTAAATCCCCCAAAAGTGTTTTCAGAACTAGACCTATATTTAAGTAAGCAATTAATTATTGCATAACTCTTCCAATGAAAACACAATTTGTTTGCAATTCAAACTATGATTCCAGCTCTTTTGAAGTTTCCTGTCTGTTCATTTCCAAACTAAGGATTGTGCAAATTTGATCTCAGGCAGTACCCGTCAAATCTTCAAAAGGCACTGGGGAGCCTCCATGTGTCAGGAAGAATCTCCAGTTCTTCCTTCACCCCCGTGGAGTTCAGGGACCTGGCAAATTCAGTCACACGTATCTGTGTTTGCAAACCACTGAACTAAAACCTCTCTGTGAAAAACACAGTATCTCATCTAAAGGGATACAGCCTTCCTAGGAAAACAGGAGGAGAACCTTTAACTAGTCCTATGACACTATAAAATGTCAGGCAAGAGGGTATCCTTGGGGAAGGAGAGGATTTAGGAGTCAAGTGCTGGTTGTCCTAGTTCATGAGTCAGGGACAAAACTTTGGTGTGATTTTCTCAAGTGAGGAGACATCTGCAATTCAACTGTCATGTTGTCAACTGCTCCTGGAGACCCAGCACCCTGATAGGGCAGGGGAAGGCTACCCACCAGAGCAGGGGGTTAAATATGTCTTTTTGCTGGAAAACTACAGGTGGTACAATAGCTTGTCATGTAATAAATTGTCTTCACAGAGCAACGCATCCCCTGCTCCTAACACAGCTGAAGGCACTGAAGCCCAAGGACAGGAAGTCCCATAAATACACAGAGAAAAATCCAAGGGCTTGTTGTGCTGGTTTTTGAAGCAGGGCATATAATCCATCACTTGGGGGCAATCATGAGAGGGTTATTTAAATTACTGTGAGAGCACAGGGCATATAAATAATAATGAACAGAATAAAATGCAAATGGCTTGGAAGAAATCAATAGTCATGAATGAAATCAGCCATCAGATCCTAATTGAAATGAAAATGAGATGCATATTCAATATGTGCTTGATAGAATATACATAATAGGAGTGTCCTGAGCTGAGGAACAAGACCTTTCCATCTTGCAGTTACATGCAGAAGGGCACCCCTCCTAAGAAACAAATGCCAATAGATTCACCCACCCTCACCATGCTTCATGTATAGTCATGGATGTATGTATATACATACATATATATATATATATATTCCAATACATACAGTTGTATGTATTTATGTACATCCTGAAGCATTTCTGCTCTGGTTGAGTTTCTCCTAAAATTAGTGGAATTATCTTATTCCTCCATGCTGTTGATTTTTAAAACCTACAAAATTCAGCTTTAAGCAACTCTTCCCATCTGCGGGGCATGTTGTGAAAAGCACCTTTACTGGTAGGAGGAATCTCCTGTATTGGAAATAATGAGCTTTTAACCTGTGCTAGATCTCAGCTACACTCAGTCATGAGAGGATCAGCAGTGGTTTCTGACTACCTGTGAAGCTGTGATAAGTATTTTTCAAACTGCTCCCACATACATCGGCAGCTTTTGTTTGTGTCAGGAATAGCATGTGCCAAGGTTTTATTCTGCTTTGTATTTTAGGCTATTTTTCAGGACCTGATTGTGTGCTCACATGCTAATTGCTCTGGCTGGCTCGTTATCCCTTCATTGGACCTCACTGAACTGCACAGAAGAGTGGAAGCTGTTGCCCTTTGAAAGTAATTACAAAGAATCAAATTATTTCTTGACACCAGCCTGAGGTGAGGATCTCATGTTATCTCAGCAGAAAGCAGATGTTCACTTTTGTGGGGATGACTTGTCCTGACATGTTAAACACTGGCACAATCCCTTGAAGTAAGAAAAGGGCTTCCTTTTAGAAACAGATTTCTGGTTTTGGAGGAATGAGCAACAGAGACAGGAGCATCAGTGTCACGTGCAGGAGTGTGTTCATCAGACATCATCAGAGTGCTGCAGATACCAGCAGTCTTTAAGACAGTACTGCTGGGACAGGAGCACAAGGTGCTCCATGGCCCTAGGATCCAAGAAATCCCAGCAGTTGGGTAGATGTGAGCCATCATGGCTCATTTAGAACCAGCACACTGAGGTACCACCACATTTCTGTAGAAGACGACAAGTTAAAGATGTCCAGCTGAAATGCTGATTAGCACTTGCCATAATGGTTACCTCACCCAGCAAAGCAGGACTAGATATATTCTGCTCTTGGGTTAAAAACCCAAAGCCCAAGAGTCCTGATTGCAGTTCTGCCATGGAACATCTTTGAGGTGTGTCTCTCAACTTCTCTGCATCTATTTCCTCATGTCCACCCCACACCTGTCCTGAGGGCTGATTGTTTAATATCACTGTGGGGTTTTGAAAGTATTCTGTGCTAAATCCTGTCTTCAAGCACCTAACAGTTAAACAGATTGAGCTAATTTTATTGCTTTGCAAAGCAAATGTCATCTGTATTGAATTTCTTGCCTCATCTGCTAACAAAATGCTCCACTTTTTTTTTTTTTTTTTTTTTTTTTTTTTTTCCCATTTCTGTGGAGGCAGAGCTGTTGGGGAGGGAGCTGATTAGGGACTAAAATTCTTTCTTGCTTTGGTATCCAACAGTATCCAACAGTAATGCTACTGCCTCCTCACTACTGAGCCGAGTTCCTGACTGGATATCAGACTGATGAGGTTTTTATCCCAGATCAATTACTGAAAGCAGACACTTCCTTCTAAATCTGCACCCAATTTACAACTGGATAAAGGCATTCATGGAAAGGGAAATAAAGAGAGAATGTCCTGGCTGTGCTGCCAGGGTGGGATTGCTCTCACTCATCATGCTTCATCTCTCTGCCCAGT
>NW_009953813.1:412125-433398 GCF_000747805.2 Chaetura pelagica
CTACACCAAAGTCACCCTCATATTTTGAAAGACTTCCTTGCATCAGCAGCATCAAGAGCAGTTTAGGACTTGTGATGTTGGTTTCAGATTTTTGTTATGCAGAGAAGATTCTCTTTTAAAAAAGAGAAATTACTAGATGAGAAGCTAATTTAATAAGTGGATAATATCTGTTCATTTTAATTAGAAGACTGCATAGAGAGCTGTCTACTTGAAATACAACCTGACATAACTGAAATATTCCAAAACAGCCACATTTGATATTTTTTTTTCCAAGTAGGAAATCAAGAGTAATTTAATTTCTTTAAAAATCCATTGGAAAAGTTAATATTTCATTTACAAGGGCATTCTTAGAAGAAAACTGACTCAGGCTCTCAGAGACATGGAAAATGACAAAGATAAGAACAACTGAGTTGATAAACAGTGAAGACCTTTGAATGAAAGAAACTAATAAAATCTGCAAAGAAACAGCCCAGTTTTGCTGTCTAAACCTTTGTTACTTTTCCATAAACCACTGGCAGAAGGTTACTGTGCTGCACAATGCAGAGCAGATATTAATATTCTGCTCTCTCAACACGTATATTCCACGGCTGGCAGAGCTGGGCTTTATCTCAACATTGTCAAAGTATTCCCATCATAAAAATATCATACAGAAACCAGACTGAATGGAACTGAATACAGAATTCATGAAGAGGAAAAAACCCCAAGATTCACAAATGTCTGTTGAAAATCAAGATGTACCCACCAGAGAGAAGATTGCATAGATCTCTCAAACATGAGAGAACATTCTGTTTTTTCAGGTAGTTACTACCTAACTTTGTTTCCATTGGAGGAAATAAACTATATTTTAAATTCCATTTTCATCCAGGCAGTAATCTCAGAAACTTACTAATGGGCAGGAAATGTTGGTTGATGGTAATATGGTTAAGAAGCACATTACTTTATAATCATTTTACCTGAGTTCAGGTTAGGATTTTAAGTTGCGGAAGAAATTATTTCTCCTTTTTTTCTCTGTCAGAAATTGAGTACTTAGAACAGCTCAGAGGGGAGATAATCCTTGCTGCATTTTACACAGGGGAAAGGTTGAGGTAGAACATGGAAGCATTGGATAAAGTTGCATCTCTTTCTTTTTTGTGTCTGGGGAGAGAGAAAGGACCCCAGCTCCAGATGTGTTTGAGTTACAGGAAAGACAGTAGTTTTATCAACAGAAAATGGGAGGAAGGGGAATTTCTCTTGTTTTTAAATAAAAACATCACATCCTTTTTTTCCTCCCGTCACTTAATGCTCGTGATATATTCAATGTGAAATGAGTTATTGTTCTTCAGCTGCTTCAGTGTGCACAGTTCTGCTCCACAGCTTCTTCATAGCTTGATTTCATTGCAAAGCCTGTGAAGACTATTCTCTCTCTCTGCTACAGCTGCTGTAACTGGTGCAGGTTCAAGTAATACTTTGCTGTTTACCCCTCAAGAGTAAAAGTCAGAGTTGACTCCTCCTGTGAGCCACAGCTGATCTTCCCATCAGCCAGAGGCAAATCTTAGGGTTCATTGCAGGCAAAACATGCATAAAACTGTCACCTACACCCATCACCACTGCAGTGCTACCACTTATCCAGGGGAAAAAGTCTTGCAGACAAAAATGATGCTGGGAATAATTGCCAATCTGAGATGAAAATGTCTGAGTGACCCTTTTAAAATACCCCAGAAATATATTGGCAAACCTTTACAATTAGGCTGTAAGATAAATATCCATCCACTCATGGTTAAATTTCAAATGAACATGATCTAACTAATCAATTGTTGTTTATTTAGGATGCTCTAACTACTCAAGTAAATCTAAACTAATGGCATGAGTAATTGGATTCATTTAAGACCTTGTATTTAATTTCCTTATTCTCTACTGCTCATTGCTGCTTTAAAGGGAGCAGCCAAGCCATTTTTTTCTGTGGCCACAGATAATACACTGATCACCAGAACCTGAGTCCCAGCTGTTTTTTCAGAATTATTTCTCCACAAGCTAAACATCCCAGACGTGGCACAGCTCATGGTTAAACCTACCAGATAACTCTGAGCTCCAGGACAGTTCAAATCTCAGATTTCTAGCAAGGAAAAATCAGGTGCACAGAAGAGAAACTAGTCAGGGTTATTCCCACTAGTGGGAGGGAGAGGAGGTTAGTTTGATGTAAAGAACAAGACTCCGGATACCTTAGCGTGCAGTATGGATGTCTTCTGGCACACAGCTCATAAACATATGTTAGAAGTGTCAGATTTTCTAACTGGCAGCACAGTTGCTGGCTCTTTTATTGTTCCTTACCTTCCATGAGCACTAATAGGCTATAAATAAACCCACAAAATCTTACTGCCACGGAAAGCTACTGTCTGCTGCAGTTACTGGTGTTTAGGACTTTCTTTTCATGGCAGATGAAATTGCTGGAGTGTTTGCTGCAATTTGGTGCACAGCAGCTTGTATCAGAGCTCTTGAACAAACTCCCAGCACTCCCTTGGGTGTTGGATCAATGATCCTAGAGGAGATTTGCAAGAGGCCAAAGGAATTAGGTGTCTGCACTGACTTATTTTGGCCATTGGGCTGCCTAAGCTTACTTACAAAAGCAAACTTTGAAAATGAACACCTGGTTTTTAAGATGAAACCTATTGAACATACATAGTTATTTTCCTTGGACTCTTACTTGAAATCTTCCATTGCCTTCTGGTCATTGCAGCAGGCAGGAGGTATCAGAGCTGAGAACCTGCAAAGCAATGAAAGGCAGCAGATACTGAGTGAGGGCCTGGTTTTTTATTGCCCTCTACTGAAAAGGTTCATGGAAAACTATTTCCTTTCCCTGAGCTGCTGAAGAAAATGACGGACTAGCTTTGGCTCAGTGCAGAGGTGTGTGCCTGCCCTAACCTCTCACATCCATTTGATATCTACAAATCTATTGACCAATTATTTCCTATCTGCTTTACACAGTTGCTAGATTCATGGGATGAGAGTGTCTCTATTTCTTTGCAGGGAAGAACTGTAGTCAACTAGATTAGAAAATATTACTTTCTGATAGATTTCCTTCCCCCTCCTCCTAGCTATCCTACAGAATGCTACACTGAGGTGCACCAAAAAAAATATATATTATATATATCTATATAAATGCCATACCAGATAGATGATTTTTCTATTTTTCTATTAACATCTTCACCTCAATTAATTTTTTTCCTATAGATTTCTACAGAATTTTTCCATAAGGGCTAAGAAGTTGCAGAAATCAGCCATTCTTATAAGAATTTCCTCATGCTCCTGTGACTGTCCATCACTTTTTACCTTCCTTCTAAATATACAGTCTTGTGATGAGGGTCTTAGGAGGCTCAACAGATTACATGACTGAGCCCTTTGATATCAGCCTTTGGTTAAATCCCAGCCCTGTGTGTTACTGATATAAGCTGGGAAAGGCTTCCAGGAGCAGGTACCATATGTGGGTCTCTATGGAAAGTTGGTATTTAACAAGAACTAGAATGGTAGATGAAATGGTGCATCAGAGACTGGCTATTCACTGGCCCATGGAGAGCAAGTCTGCAGAACTTCTCAGCCAAGTTCACCAGTAAATGAATCTGCCTGTAAAACTGGTATGAGCAGGGATGGGGAGACCAGCACTATTAATCAAACTTTCTGAAACATGAAAAAGAAAAACTGTTTTGTACATGGCAAGGGCTGAAGGCAGCCCTGTGGAGGAGTTTGTCCCTGTTCCAAAGGGAGAATTCCTACATTTTGATTACATGAATACTTAGAAGAACAATATACAGAGCTCGGTCATCAGAGTCCTATTTGCAATCAAACATCATCTAATGCATCTCTGCTTCTCAGGCTTTTTGTTGGTTTCTGATTGGTTTTCTGGTGTTGTTTTTTTTTGTGTTTCTTGGTTGATTTTTTTCCTTCCTTCATATTTTCTTTCTCTCTTTCTTGCTTTGCTGTTTATTGTGTCCTCTCAGGCATTAATTTCATCAATGCTAAATATAATTTCCTGCTGACTGAGATGCAATGGCAGTCAGGCCAGAATTTACACTTCCAGTTGAATAAAACCAGTCAGAATCATTTGATAAATCAAAATTGAAGCAATAGCTTTGATTTCTTTTTAAATGAACAGTGTTCTCCTTGTCCTCAAGAAGTGACAATTGTCCTATAGTCTTTTTTTTCATGTCCTTTTAACATCAGTGCCTTTTGCTTTCATTGAGATGACTTCACACCAGGAATGTCCTTCCTTCACTGCTCTCTCTGCCCAGTATATTTCTCTATCCTTTGTAATCATCAAGGTGTGTTCTTCTAAAATTTGGGGTTGATTCAAAGAAGGCTTTTATAGATATTCAGGTCAATAGGCAATTGCAAACAGTACAATTTAAAAATATCACATCCAAGATCAAAATTCAGGATGATAGGGCTGGGGGAAAAAAAAAAAAAGGCACATTAAATCTTTAACCCATCTCCTCCCTGCTATTGTTTTGCAAAACTTTAAGGCCTCTGGTAAATTGTTATGATAGGAAACTAGAATTGGTTGAAAAATCAGATGTTTTATGTTCATTGTCTAGGTTTGGGATTTTTTCCTGAAAACTGGGGAAGTACTTAATTTCAAGATACCTCATGGCTGCATTTGCATCTAATGGTTGAAAACGGCCTTTAGAAAAGGGTCAGTGTAGCAACAACTCCCTTGATCTCTAGCTATGAATGTGAGCAGCCTGACTTTTTTCTGTCCAGAAGGCACCCAACAACTTATTAATCTTACTATAATAACTTAGGTATCAAAGCTTGTATCAGTGTGTTGTTAACTTTTGTGTTAGAAGATGAGGGATACAACACCATCTCTAATTGTTACTGGTTGCTGTGGAGTAACAGGCATTTCTTACCATTTGGATTAGACCTTGATTTTACCAATTTTTTATTTGACTTCACACTACTTTTCTTCTCCCTGACACATTATTACTGCTGTTGCACTAATTCTTCAGGGGAAAAGGATTCACCAAGACAGACAGTTTTATCACTTGCCCACGTGTCATGGTGCTGTAATAGTTATTTTTTCTCTGAATTTTATCCATCATTTGTCTGGTACATGCATGGCTTTTGGGAACAGGCACAGGAAAAAAATAAAAATGCTCCCAAAACCTTTCAGTCTTCCTTAGTTACAACAAAGGGCAGATCTGCGTGTAGAGGTTAGAAGATGTCTAAAAGGGATAATGGTTTGGCAGACAGAGGTTTCCTTAGGTTTTCTTATTCCTATGCTTTTTAAACTTAATCTATTTAAGTGTATGTTACACCTAGTCCCATGGCAACTCAGTGTACATGTCTGTGCAGACACAGACAGCTCCAGTTACCAAGGCATCAGCAACACACATTCTGTTGCTATGGTGACAGCAAATGTTATAAGCTTTTTATATGTGGGTAAGTATACACATACTAGTTTGTGTGTGCACATCTGTTCTTATTTTAAGCCTAAATTCAAGAAGGCAGTTGCACATGTTATTTGAACTGAAAACCACGGAGCTAAGCTGAGTGTGGAAAAAGTACATGCTTAAACTCCCTTTTTGATAGGAACCTTATTATTCGAGTCAATCTGGGACCACAAGGACAGTCAGAAAAGCCAAACTAGTGCAAATTGTCATCCTCCATCACAAGTTCCCACATGCCACTGGTGCTGTATGCATATAGAGCCAAATCCTGCACTCTTAGAGCTGGGTGGCTTTGTGCCCTTCTTCAAGAAGTCTCACAAATCAATGGGCTTTTTATTGGCCATCTCTGAATTATATACAATGCAAATACTTCTGATTTTTGCCCACAATCTAAAAATGTCATAGGCTTATGTTTTTTGTCCATAAAGATACAAATATTGCCCTTCATCACCCATAATGCCCCAAGCTTTTTTTCAAACACTTAATCCAGTTTGCTGTCAGTAGCCATCACATTCACCTACACAAGGCCAACTCTTTCCAAGTTTATTAGGTGGAGATAAGGAATAGCTTTCATAACCAAAGGTGCCATTAGTCCTCCATCTATTTCCCATGCCAGATTCCCATGTGAGGCTGGTCTCAGGTTACAGCAAGAACCTCATTCTCTCTGGATAACGTCTGCTCCCTCTGGCCCCACACAGATATAATGATGACTGTAAAGCTCAGAGTGCAGCAATTACCCATGCAAGTGTCAGAAACCCTGTCTTCAGATTTATTTACTCTCTCTGCTTTTAATTTTGTCCTTGTTCTACATCTTATACACATCCCTGTCATGATGCCAGGCTTTGGGTGCCTGATTTTGTATTTTATTTATTGTTGAGAGATGCAAATATGCGTGAATCCTTAAATAGCTAAGGCAAGAAATACTGCTTCTGTGACATAAATCTGAGTCTCTTGCATCAAATGAATGGTCCAACAGTTCATGCAGTTCCATCCAGGTCTCCCAGGACCTGGTGACATTTAAATAAAACTTAGCTTTCAGGGTTAGGAGGGAAGAGGGGAGGGGGAACAAAATGAATTATGAAAATATAAATTAAACTCCGCTACTATTGATTTACAACAGCCTGGGCTGCATTAGGCAGCTGGTGTGTCTGCTCTGAGACCTTGTCTTGTTACTTTTACATTTATGTAAACTTATTTCAGTTAAAAAGAGAGCAAGAAAGGAAAAATCAATTGAGACGGAGGACAGAGATTTAATTTAGCTGGGGGGAAATCAGATCAAGGAAGGAACACGATGGAGATAAAAGTAACCCCTTTCCCAATGCAGAAAGAGAGGAGCTGGCTGCCTGATGTTCATTAGAATTAATTAACAATGTTCTGCTCCTCTGAGGCCTGAGGGGGCTAAGGAGGGTGGGTTTTGTTGCTGTTTTAAGAATGAGTTAGACCAAAGGAAGAGGGATCCAGGGATTCCTGCTCCTTTCTTTTTAAGATGACAAAAGGATGGAAGATCTGGATTCAGATGGACAGGAGCAAGGTGGTTTAACCACAGCCTTTCCTTACCACAGCTCCCATGACTGATGGGGTTATTGCAGTTTACAGGCAAGAAAGAAAATATCAACAAATGTAATATGGATGACAAAGTCTCAATCAATGGAACTCTTACAGGCCTGGAGGAATCTGCAGCCAGACAAAGGATGATGGCTTCTAGCCAGTCTACCTGAGAACATGAGGTTTATGTCATCCATGCTCTGTATCAAACTGTCCCTTTCCCTGCAGTCCCTAAAAATTGTAATGTCTACTTGCAGACTTGAAACAGATATATGAATACTCTGAAATATATTCATTTCCCAGGAGGAAAAAAAACATCAAGTACAAAAGCATCTGTATTATGTTCAGGCTGATACTCAACCAGAACCCACGTTCTTTACTAGACATCAGAGAATCAACACAAAACAGAGCTATTATTAGCATCCCAGTAAAGGGAAAAGCTGCTATCCAGACTCTTAAACCCAGGATAATCCAAACACCAGACACAAAATGGCAGGAGAGAGGTTTCATAAATTCATGTTAGGTTTTTATTCCTCATCTATTCCCAAGATGTCCTGCCAGGAAGCCTTTTGGTGCCAGCCCCGAAAACACTGTGTCTGCAGTCACCGTGTGGAGGAAAGGCAGCCAGCTCAGAGCACCAGCTACACACCAGACCTGCTTCCAAGAACACGGGAGGCAGCTGAGTATAAGAGGACACAAACTTTGTTTGTTTTGGATTGAAAAAGAAGGTTCATTTTAAGCTTCATCAGGATTTTTGTTAATGGATGAAAGAAATCAGTCTTTACCAAATGCAGAGAAAAATCCTGGAGGGGATCAGAGTTTAAACAAACAAAGAGTCACTGAAATTAAACCATGCAAATGTACTTGACAGATACTCTGTTCAGAAAATGATGCCCATGAACAAATAGTCTGTTGAAATGTTACAGGGTATTGGCAGCATAAACAAATGAAAAACAAAAAAACCCAGAAAAACACCAAACCAAACCAAAAACCAACCAAAAAAACCCCCCACAAAACAAAACATGGGGACAAAGCAGAGGATCATGTTGGTGCTTCTGTCTCTCCTTAGAACTGTCCCTCCAAACCTACTTGCAACCTCAAACCTGCAGAATTGCCCCTCCCAGGTAGGCAGGGTGATGTCAAGTTTGGAAAGGTAGGACACTGCTGGGATAAAAGCCTTCTTTGTTAGGATTATTTGCCCAATGGAACAAGGTAACAAGAAACCTTATTTGGACTTGGACTTGAGAAGCAGGAAAAGGAGGGGGAAGGAGCAAAAATCCTCTTGGAATGAACTTCGATAATACGAAAATTTGCCAGTCATTTTGACTATCAAGCTACCCCAAAACACACAGGCAGGATGAAGCATGAACATAGAGCAAGATCTGAACTTGATGGGTCAATCTGTCTTCAGTGATTCTATCACACTAAATTCAATCTTTAGTTCAGAGAGGTGGCACCGAGCTGAAAATTGAAGCTCAGCTACAGAAATTGAGTCTCTGGAAGGCAAAGAAGCAGCCAGCCAGAGAAGGAGAAGAAAATAACTTCTTAAATATCTTCCCTTTTGATTTCTCTGGCTAAAGCCAGTGTTTGCCAAGCGATAATCCATGAATAGGTTTCCCTCCAGGGCTTAGGAAAGTAATCCACTGAGGGCCAGACTTTGAAACCACAGCAGTCAGGTATAAACTATATTGCCAAGCAATTTCTTTCATGACTAATTCTGCCTCTGCTCTGTTAGGAGGAGGAGCCTTTCCCTCCTTAGGGGAAAGGAAACGCAGTTTGGGCCATGTTTTGCACACATAATGATCTTGAGAGCAATAGTCAGTGAGTACATGGTCCTTTGGTGCCACTGAGATGTCCACCTACCAGGATTAAGTGTTCAGTTGTCGGTAGAGTTGAAGAGGAAATTGATAGAAGATAATTACTCTTCCACTCCAAGTGTTGCATGAAAAGCATGCAAATTGTAAAGCTCCACAGAGAGCCTTTAATTTCCAGAGCTGACACCTACCTTGAAGCTGCTGTGGTTCTCCAGGAGCAAAGACCATGGCTCTGTGTGGTCCTTGGAGCCAGTTCAGGTCTCAGTGTGAGGAGTTCTGCTTTGTCCTATGAAAACATTAAAGTTTGTTTATAGACTTCTCTGTACTCAAAGATATTCAGGCAAGATAAACTTTCAGTTCCTCCTTTTGCAGGAGCTTTGGGATTACCTCACTTCCCAGCCTGGGAAAGATCTTGCAGGCATGGTAGAGATTATCAGTAGTTGTCATAGCAGTATCTATGCATTTGGTTTTAAAACATCTTGCTTGAAGCATTCTGCAAAGAGCTGATATCACAATAATAAGCAACAATTTAGAAATTATCAAAGTGGAATAGCAACATAGATAAAACCTAAATAGCCAAAAGGCATCATTAGATGGAGGGGAAGGCTTCCCCTTAGAATGCAGCCATGATGCAGAAAATGCCTATTCATTGCTAACTTTAGCTTGATCCTTCTTCCCTTCAAGGAAAATGTGCATCAGAATTTAACATTACAGTTTTTGTGTTGGAGTTCAAAAAGCAAACACAGCCCTGAGCTTCTGGTTGTTCTGAGATCTTGTTCTCCCTGCTTCTCTCCTCTTAGTTCTTACACATGTTTAGTAGGTTGGAAGGGAATGCACAGGTAGCTTGATTGCACCAGAGATCAAAAATGGTTTCAGCTCTTACTGAAGTGAAAGATGAGGATTTTCACGGACTTGGGGCAATAGTTAAATGATTGCCAGCCAGAGTTTTACTGGGTGTGACCACATAGCTTGATAGCAGTGACACAAGAAGAGAAGCAGGATAGTTTTAAAATATTATAGGTGCAATTTACCATGTTGCTGAGGTTACTACAGCTGTACAGATTCTTACAGCAATCAAGGGTTTTCATTAAAACCTACTTTTTAAGATGACATTTGTTTTCACTGGAAGGAAAATATGAAAGACCTATTATGTTCTCCTTGAAAGTCTGAGTGAGTTCCTAAAAAATAAATGGAGTCCCAAAAGAGAATATTTTAATTTTCAGCTGGAAAATACCAGCCACTGGCTGCCACAGTTTCATCTTAACACAGAATAAGAAAAAAAAAAAACAAAAAACCCACAACTGAAATGTCTTTGCAACAAAATCTGCATATCATTATTAAAAAATCTTTTTGAAAAAAAGGTTTTGTTTTCCTCCAGAGCATCCCTTCCCAATGCTGCTGTTTCCTTCCATTTTTTAATTCTCACATCAATTCTCCACAGTTCTTGATATGATGATGGTCCAGACCTCTTAGTTTCCACATTTAACACACTGTTTATGTATGGAATATATATTGTATATGTTTAGCTTCCAGCAGCTGGTGCTGCAGCAGGATGCCAGTTAAATCAAGATGTCCTTAACCTAGGCTGTGGAGAGGTGGCTCTGGCCCCATCTATTTTAGACAGCAGGAGCTTCTCAGTGTTAGGACCATATTTGCATCTACTGAGTTGTAACTGGTACTTCTGGGGATTAAAAGGATTATTTAGTAAATGCTGTAGAAAATGTCAGTGTCATTGGAAAGCTTCTTCTGGGAATAAGCAGGACTGATCTTTTGTGAGCCAGCAAAAATGTTTCTGAGTGTGGTTAGGACTGTCTCTCCTTCCCTCACCCAAATGCCTGAGCACACTTCTGCCTTGAACAGCTTGATGCAGGAGACAGAGGGGCTGGCAGGCAGAGCCAGCCCTGCCCCACGGCACAGGGGAATGGTGACCAACCTGCCACAGGTTTCCCAACTCCACCTTGTCAAAAGCAATGTTCCCATTTAGTTCATCTGCACTCGTGTCTTTCAAGGCTCATTGTAATCCAGTCTTTACAACAATTGTTACCCTCATCTCTGGGAGGATGTTGCTGCTGCCATGGCCCCACCTGGTCGTGAGGCTGGGAGAGCTGCTGCCCATCTCACTAGGAAAACAGGATGGAGGAACATCATTAACAACAGGTAGCCATCAACACTTCCCAAACTCTCCTCTGAAAGAGCATCATTGGTTTGTATCTAAATTCCATCCTGCCTGTGCATCTCACTGTGAGCTGCGGGTCTCAGCCTGGGAAGGGCTGCCCAGAGCAGAGAGCAGCACCACGGCCACCAGGACACCAGCAGAGGGTGGCAACTGTAGAGGCACCATTACTTCCTACCTCCCACTGCTCCACGCAAGCGACTGCTTCTAGCTACAACTGTCTTTTCATTTTAGTTCGGTTGATGTGTGACATAATTTCCCCATAAAGGAGGGCTGACTGTAAATCCAGATGGAAATGGAACAGTTTGCATGAAATGCTCTCTAATTAATTAGTTAAACGTTTGCAAAGTGCTTTGAAGATGTAAAACACCACACAAGTCTTAAACAGTAATAATAATAACAATAATTAATTTCCCCAGGAAGCATGTGACCAAAATCTGAGAACATTAAAAAAATAATAATAAAATCCCACTTTACCTCTGACATTTTACTGAGGACTGAGTACTGCAATAAAATAAATTAATTCATTTATTCATCCATGGAGGTTTGAGTTTGGATCTAGTTTAAAATTAAAAATAATGGCCACGGTGCCCATTAGTCAGTGTGATGGAAGAGAAGTATAATTTGGAGCAGTTGAGCAAGACAGGGCTGTTTAACAATGAGGCATCTGATAAGGGGGCCAAGTATCACTGCCTTTCAGTTTTCTTTTCCCAGAAAAACTAGTATATCCCAGCAGGGTGACCTGCATTGCCTCAAAGTCTGGGTGTTGTTCTTAGTATTAACTATGGAGGAGGCAACTAAAAACCTGGCCTGTTACATGTGCTGTTACATATTGCTCCTGGCTGGAGCCTGGGAAATGCTGCTACCTTCCCTGGAAGAAGTGAGTGTTTCTGTGCTTGCATTCATGTACATTTGCTTTCTGCATACAGGATGCTGGTGAGAAGAGGGAGCCATTGCAGAAGCTAATGCAAATATGTGTATGCCAGAGGATTTGCTCTGAAAGCATTTCAAGGATGTGAGAGTGACAGAGCACTGGAACAGGCTGCCCAGGGAGGCTGTGCAGTCTCCTTCACTGGAGACATTCAAAACCCACCTGGATGCGTTCCTGTGTGATGTACTGTAAGTGACCCTGCTCTGGCAGGGGGGTTGGACTAGATGATCCCTTCCAACCCCTAGGATTCTATGATTCTAAGATTCTATGATTTCCTGAAGGTTCTGGGGGGGTCTTCAGAGCAAATCTCCTGCTCTAAAGCAAACCTTCCTGGTTCAGTATCCTCAGGCTTGCATATGCTAAGGAAACCAGGCTAGATCATCCTCACTTTGAAAGAAGGAGTTGACAGTACAGTGTTCTTCCCTCAGCTTTGTGACAAACCTTCACTCAAAATCTCTCAACTTGTTCACTTACCCATGACATCCCATGAGGAACATCTGCTTGTGCAGGTCACTGGGGAAACTTAAGGGCAGAGTAGAGAAGCTCTGTAGATTGTCTGATTTTGCCTTGCATTTCTTCATGCTTTACACAAGAACATAGATGAATGGTGCAAGTTTGTGTCGTTAATCAGTAGCTGATACCCAGAGCATTAAAGATTTTAAAGCTGAGGAGATAATGTGACAAATAAAAAAAATTATATGAATTAGTGGAAAACCCTTGGTGCTAATTCAATCCTATGGCAGGAGTCAAATTCCAGAGTGTAATCAAATTCATTAAGAGGTTTTGATGGATATGGAGAGAGAGAAAAGCATCATTTATTACTTGGGGAAGCTTCATAAGGCCCAAGAAGGGCCCCTTTATGATGGCATAACAGCAGGAGGTGTCATCTGCTACAGAGCCTGCATGATGACTCTTACTCCCTGAACTGGGGACATGCAGATGGGAAACGAGGCATTAAACTTCTCTCCAGAGCCTGGGTTCAGGAGTTTACTTTTAATTTATTTCAGAAATACAAACTGAGGAAGGAAAATAGGAAAGCCAGTCTACTTTCTCCCAAATGACTCTGCCACCCAGTTCAGCAACCAAGAGCATTTGGGAGATTCACCCGTCTCAGACTCCTTTACCTCAGAGAATAATTTTGTGTTTAAAAACATCTGGTTTGTTCCAAGTACTGTTCTGGACAGTATAGTATCATAACAAGAGGCAATAAAATGTGACACTTTAACAAAGCCAAACCTGGACTTTATCTCCATGTTTATAAGCCAGGGGAGTCACAGAAAGTGGCTCTGGATGTATCTCTAACCTTGTCACCAAAGCAAGAGGAGATAATTGTTCTCTACCAGAAGTAACAAGAAGTATTCCAAAGGATTTCTGAGGCCAAACATTTTCCCTAAAGCAAACAACTCTTTGACAAAACCTGGAAGACTATCTGACAGTGGAATTTTTCTTTAAGAAAGTGCTGAAGGTTTTAAACATACAAAAATAAGGTAACTTCACCCTGATCCTGAATTAATCCTTCTTGGAAAGAAGTAATGAAGAATTTGAAGTCTCAACACAACCCCAACAGCACTGATTAAATAAAAATAACAGAATTGACCTGCTGAATTTGAACATTATTTTACTGAAAAATTCCTACCTAAGGACAAAAGGATTTGGCCCTTGGAAATCCACCTTGTATTTGCAGAGCTGCTTTCTGACCTTTTCTCTGAGCCAACGTCGTCACGAGCAGTAAGATCAAAGGGCTGATGAATGTCTGATGTGAAGAGAAAAGAAAAAGCTTCAAGCTCTTTCCCTCTTTGTCCAAGTGGCTGGTCTGTTCTAGTGAGCCTCTTTGTTAGCAGATCCCAAATACTATGTTTGTCAGAAGAATGTAGCTCTTCAGGGGCTCCATGTGCAAGGCATGGGATGTGCTGCACTTCAGCCATCAGGCATCCACAACATGCTACCAACTCGTGTTGGCTGAGGAACCCAGAGTCTTACCTGGTCTGGGACAAATGGAAGAGGTGACCCTCCATCCAGAGAGATAAATCAGCAAAGTTCCCTTGATTTTGGTGGTGCCACAATGATTACAGTCCCTGATAGTCTGACTTTCAGATCAATTGACTGTAGAACCATTGAAGCAATAGCACAATGAAGGAGTTTTTCGGGCAGTAACACCAGCATCAGACTTTAAACTGAGAAGTGAAATTTCATAAAATCATACAGACAAACTGCATAAGTCTTAAGAAAACCCAGGAATTCTGGATGTCATGGTTGTGCTCTCCCTTCTCAATACATTATCATCTGAATGTATAAGGAAAAAAAAATAAATCTGTAATAATATTCATTTATAAGCTAGTGAAGTTGAGGTGGCAGCAGGTCTCTCATTTTTGCCTCTCCAAGATGAATCATAACCCAAAAAGACAAAGGAAGTGTAATTTCTTTCCTATAAAATGCAATTATTGTGTGTGACAACATGTTTTGCATATGCAGTCACACACATACGTGCACATGCATACAAAGTTGCTCCATAATAACAGGTTTTCTGGCTTGGTCTCAAAGCTGAAATAAATCAGAAGACCTGGAGCTTCTCCTCTGATAGTTTATGGACTATGAATAAGATTGCACTTATCCTGATGATCCTTCTACCAGGCCATCATTCATAACCATGAGATAGACTGCACCTCACAGAGAAAGGACATATCCATACAAAGGGCTCTGTCAGATGGAGTCAATGAGTCACTCTGAACATGCCCATGACCCAACCAGCACCTATTTTTCTCCCTTTAATTTAATCTAGTTTTCCTGTTTTCTGATTCCTCTCCCTTTTCACCTGCTCACTGAATGGAAATTGCACTGATAGGAAGACAGAGATACCAGCTGCTCTGTAGCTCTCTCCATTTATCTCTCTTAGGTCCTGAATCAGTCAGGTGCTTATGTGCATGCTTAACAATGAGCACCTGCTTAGATCCATCCTTATTCAGTGAAAGATTTAAAACTCATTTTAAGCCCCACTGAGACCAAGCTGAGCTAAACAGTTAATGTTAGGCTTAAAATTCAGCCCAGATGAGTAGTTCTGTCTTGAATCTTTACATGGCACTGGATAGCAGTGCAGATCTGAATGACCTCCAAAAAGCTGCTTATTACCACTCTTCACAGCAGCTAGGGGCAAATACCTTAAGGTGCAGTTAAAAAAATGTGCCTGACTTCAGATGTTTGCCACTGACAAGCAAAAGTTCAAGAGAGGAGAAGGTTCAATCAGCCCTCAAAAAAATCTCAAAAGCTCTGAGGTATAAATGCACAAAAATGATGCTTTTAAAATTCTTGGGATGGCAATTGCTCATAACTGTCATAAAACCCAGATGACTTCCATATATTTAATCTTATCTGCTGAAAAGCTAAATTTGTGTGTTACAACATCTAAAGGTAACCTAGGGATGCTCTTTCTTAGATGCTTGCCTGCAGTTTCCAACACCTGAAAATCTTGATCTAATGAGACAATTTGAGTGGGAACCATTCAGTAGCTGAGTTACTTTTCTGATTCATCACTAAAACAAGCAGTTCATTTGCACATAAAAAGCGGCAGAAATGGGACACATACTGGACTGGCTATGAAAAACCCTACGACAGAGGACAGGGAGTGAGAACTCCAGAACTGTTCCTGCAGTCTGTTTATCCTTAAGAACATAAAACAACTAAAACTGGCTGCTTCCGTTCTCAAGAAAAATTGTCTGTGATATTTGTAAGAGCCACCTGTTCTCCAAAAGTTCACTGACCGTTGCACAAATGGAGTGGCAAAGCCTAATGGGAGGTGTCTAATGAGCAGGTGAAGAGAGCAAGCTGAACAGCTTGGTCTCTAACCATTAAAAACTGGCTTTGTTTAGGCTGCCTGGCTGAACTGCCAATGGCTCAGCCATCTGAGGACTCAAGGTGTTTATCTGCAGACATGTTTAGGGCTCTTCATCAAATTTCAACTATTTGTAGCTCTAAGGTCTCCCTGATCTTTGGATCTCCTTGAAGCTTTGTGTAAGATGAAGTTTATACATTCAGAATGGAAGGTGTGTGAGAAGCAATACGTTTGGTGATAGCAAATCCTTAAGCCTGTATTTTCTTTTCTTTTAGATGCCATTCAGTACTGTCATCACCAAAAAAAACCAGAAACTCCTTTCAAAGTGCAAGAAGTCTCTCAGATCAGTTATTATGTGGAGGCAGCAAGATCCCAGTCCTTGCTGTGCCACCTGCAGGCAGCACCTCTCACTACCCCCTTTTCTTTCTGCTCTCAAAGCCTTGTGCCTTGAAAGAGCTCCCACGGAGCACAATTCATCCACCTGGTAACATGCTTACCATGGGCTCACCAGAGTTGACCTACTTTGCACCCCTTTCTTTATCCAAAATATCTGCAGAGATATTTATGTTTAGCTCTTCCTACATGTGAAATTTCTCCTCAGCCAGGAGCCTATGAAGCAGCTTTGCCACAAGACACCAGAGAAGCTCCAAACTGGTAAACCAAGTGGTTAGACAGGAGGCCCCCTCTCCACAGGAGGTAAATCTGACAACAGAGCTTGCAAAGAGCAGCAGACATCACCATGCTCACCTAAATCTTGCCAAAGAGCTCAGTTGTTTGAGTTCCCTCCATCCCCTCTTTACACATATACAATTAGTCACACACACAAAGCTGATGAACAGCTACATGGAAATAAACATACACATGCTAAATCTCAATAAAACTATGTTCTTTCTGCCAGCTGGAAGAAAAAAAGTTGGAGTATTTCATGTTTTACTTATTTTTACCCTCAAAACAAACACTGGGATACCAAATAAGAAACTTTATAGTAAAGGTGAAGCAGTATAAAGAGGACAGAAATACCTGTAACAAACTCAGCTGCTCTGCCTAAGAAGAGCTGCTATTTTACTTCAATGCCTGATGACGTTGTGGATTTCTCCCTTGCTCTCAGCAGTGATTTTCTTTCCTTAATTAATCAATTACACACGTAACTGTGCTCCATTAGCAAGGCAGATGACTTCTCCTCTGATAGTTTATGGACTATGAATAAGATTGCACTTATCCTGATGATCCTTCTACCAGGCCATCATTCATAACCATGAGATAGACTGCACCTCACAGAGAAAGGACATATCCATACAAAGGGCTCTGTCAGATGGAGTCAATGAGTCACTCTGAACATGCCCATGACCCAACCAGCACCTATTTTTCTCCCTTTAATTTAATCTAGTTTTCCTGTTTTCTGATTCCTCTCCCTTTTCACCTGCTCACTGAATGGAAATTGCACTGATAGGAAGACAGAGATACCAGCTGCTCTGTAGCTCTCTCCATTTATCTCTCTTAGGTCCTGAATCAGTCAGGTGCTTATGTGCATGCTTAACAATGAGCACCTGCTTAGATCCATCCTTATTCAGTGAAAGATTTAAAACTCATTTTAAGCCCCACTGAGACCAAGCTGAGCTAAACAGTTAATGTTAGGCTTAAAATTCAGCCCAGATGAGTAGTTCTGTCTTGAATCTTTACATGGCACTGGATAGCAGTGCAGATCTGAATGACCTCCAAAAAGCTGCTTATTACCACTCTTCACAGCAGCTAGGGGCAAATACCTTAAGGTGCAGTTAAAAAAATGTGCCTGACTTCAGATGTTTGCCACTGACAAGCAAAAGTTCAAGAGAGGAGAAGGTTCAATCAGCCCTCAAAAAAATCTCAAAAGCTCTGAGGTATAAATGCACAAAAATGATGCTTTTAAAATTCTTGGGATGGCAATTGCTCATAACTGTCATAAAACCCAGATGGCTTCCATATATTTAATCTTATCTGCTGAAAAGCTAAATTTGTGTGTTACAACATCTAAAGGTAACCTAGGGATGCTCTTTCTTAGATGCTTGCCTGCAGTTTCCAACACCTGAAAATCTTGATCTAATGAGACAATTTGAGTGGGAACCATTCAGTAGCTGAGTTACTTTTCTGATTCATCACTAAGACAAGCAGTTCATTTGCACATAAAAAGCGGCAGAAATGGGACACATACTGGACTGGCTATGAAAAACCCTACGACAGAGGACAGGGAGTGAGAACTCCAGAACTGTTCCTGCAGTCTGTTTATCCTTAAGAACATAAAACAACTAAAACTGGCTGCTTCCGTTCTCAAGAAAAATTGTCTGTGATATTTGTAAGAGCCACCTGTTCTCCAAAAGTTCACTGACCGTTGCACAAATGGAGTGGCAAAGCCTAATGGGAGGTGTCTAATGAGCAGGTGAAGAGAGCAAGCTGAACAGCTTGGTCTCTAACCATTAAAAACTGGCTTTGTTTAGGCTGCCTGGCTGAACTGCCAATGGCTCAGCCATCTGAGGACTCAAGGTGTTTATCTGCAGACATGTTTAGGGCTCTTCATCAAATTTCAACTATCTGTAGCTCTAAGGTCTCCCTGATCTTTGGATCTCCTTGAAGCTTTGTGTAAGATGAAGTTTATACATTCAGAATGGAAGGTGTGTGAGAAGCAATACGTTTGGTGATAGCAAATCCTTAAGCCTGTATTTTCTTTTCTTTTAGATGCCATTCAGTACTGTCATCACCAAAAAAAACCAGAAACTCCTTTCAAAGTGCAAGAAGTCTCTCAGATCAGTTATTATGTGGAGGCAGCAAGATCCCAGTCCTTGCTGTGCCACCTGCAGGCAGCACCTCTCACTGCCCCCTTTTCTTTCCGCTCTCAAAGCCTTATGCCTTGAAAGAGCTCCCATGGAGCACAATTCATCCACCTGGTAACATGCTTACCATGGGCTCACCAGAGTTGACACTACTTTGCACCCCTTTATCTAAAATATCTGCAGAGATATTTATGTTTAGCTCTTCCTACATGTGAAATTTCTCCTCAGCCAGGAGCCTATGAAGCAGCTTTGCCACAAGACACCAGAGAAGCTCCAAACTGGTAAACCAAGTGGTTAGACAGGAGGCCCCCTCTCCACAGGAGGTAAATCTGACAACAGAGCTTGCAAAGAGCAGCAGACATCACCATGCTCACCTAAATCTTGCCAAAGAGCTCAGTTGTTTGAGTTCCCTCCATCCCCTCTTTACACATATACAATTGCTCACACACACAAAGCTGATGGACAGCTACATGGAAATAAACATACACATGCTAAATCTCAATAAAACTATGTTCTTTCTGCCAGCTGGAAGAAAAAAGTTGGAGTATTTCATGTTTTACTTATTTTTACCCTCAAAACAAACACTGGGATACCAAATAAGAAACTTTATAGTAAGGGTGAAGCAGTATAAAGAGGACAAAAATACCTGTAACAAACTCAGCTGCTCTGCCTAAGAAGAGCTGCTATTTTACTTCAATGCCTGATGACGTTGTGGATTTCTCCCTTGCTCTCAGCAGTGATTTTCTTTCCTTAATTAATCAATTACACACGTAACTGTGCTCCATTAGCAAGGCAGATGACTGTCTTCGGACTCTGATTGCTGGTTTTGGAAAAGCCCAAAAATATTTCAGCAGGATGAATGAATTTCCTCCATGAGGTTTTAATGAGACCATTTAGCATTTTTTTAAAGAAGAAAACAAGAACTGAAATGGGCATAATAAGCCAACTCCACCTACATCACACACTTGGGAAAAAAAAAACAGGCCTCAGCTTCAGACCCTGTCTGCACTTAATTGTACTTGGAAGAGCTCATAATGGAGGACTAATGGTACCTACACATGCAGTTCACTTAGCAGCACAGAGGAGATGGTTTCCTACACACAGTAGAGCCTTTTGGTTGGCTGCTTTATAAGATAATGATCAGGACACATACATTAGTAATAGCCTGCCAGGGCTGGCGTGGCCTGGGTTATAAACCCCAGCTGGTCATGATCAGAGTTATTAGCAATAACAGCATCTACATTTCTAAATCACAGCTGACCACAAGAGCTCCCTGAGTCTGTTTATATAATAGACATATTGCAGGAAGTCTAATTTCATTTG
The DNA here is from genome assembly GCF_000747805.2 of Chaetura pelagica. NCBI lineage: Eukaryota > Metazoa > Chordata > Aves > Apodiformes > Apodidae > Chaetura > Chaetura pelagica. The sequence continues at coordinate 431,962 of NW_009953813.1, forward strand.
TGTATAAATATATGGGCATTCCTCATTATGAGGGCACATATTCAAAGAAGAATAAGCTCAGTTCCTAGAGTACTCATTTTCTTGACATCTTCCCATAATATCCACAGTGTGTCTATAAATTTCATTAATCCATTATTAACAAGAAGAGCTCAGGACTTTGATTTTTAAGTCTCATCTGAGAGTCTGAACACTCTACTCTTCAGCAAGTGCTTGCCCTTAGGTCACTGTTACTATTATATACTGATTTGAGTTAATGTAATTTGTTTGGAGATTGCATTATATTTGCTTTCTCCTGTTTTGTTTTTTTTCCTGACACTGAGGCTGAAAACAGCAATCAGCAGTGGACATCAGCAAGATCTCAGAGCTGTCCCCACCCCTGTTACCTTCCCTCAGCATTTCTTACTGAATTACTTCTTATTTTTCAAACTGAGAGGCTTCAAGCCAGGAAATTCCTAAAAAAAATTTAGTTCTGAACTCAAAAATACACATTTCATATACTGCTGAAGACAAGGTGATCCCCACTCTAAATTTGCCAAAGTGTCTCTGAAATCCAAGTAAATTGAACTTCTTATTCAATCAGCAATGCCAAGTGGATGAGTTCAAGCATCTTGTTCTCCTCCTGTAGTGATCATTGTATTAAAAGTATATCAGCCATATTCTGGTAACAGTTTTACCAACAAGAGATGCACCAGGGTCTTCAAATCCTTACTGGAGAATTCCTGCTGGAACATCTCCAGAGATCCTAGAGCAGCCCCAATCTGTGGAGTCAACCAACTTTCACTCCTCTTTGCTCTAAGGATATTCAGACATCACTGAGGAGTGAGACGTCAGGAATATACGGATGAAATGGCCCAAAAGCTAGGATAAAAGCAGCTCAGTGAGAAGCAATTTGCATTGTAAAGAGTCTTATAAGTGTGCAGCCTATTAATAACTGCCTCCGTTTGTGACAAGTGTCACCAGGGTGATTTGAGCTGCTTTGAGGCAGAATGGATAGTAACTATCTATCACCCTAGAAGATGCTCTCAACAAATGATTCACATTTGAAGAGGGGCTAGGAGGTGTTTTGTTTTCCTGAAGAGTAATTTCAGCACAAAAGTCCTGGTTTACTGTAGCTTCAGACTTAAGGTCACTTCTGCAGGCCATTTGCATCTCTCCAACCCATTGGCCCTATTGCACCTTGTGTTACACAAACCTGAAAGCAAAACCTGAGAAGGATCAGAATGCAGTGGAGAAGATTAAGTCTTTGGCCATTTACATAGTTTCAGAGCTACTATGGTCTAGGAAAAGCTTGCTGTGGCACCTAGAGCAGGAGCAGTCTGCAACTGGGTACTGGGTTTTGGTTTGACTTGAGCTCTGGAGTGGAAGAATGGCCCATGTTACAGCTGGTTCCTCATAAAAGACTTGCTTAGGCACCTGTTCAGCTCTCTCCAGGCAGGG
>NW_009953813.1:433420-447797 GCF_000747805.2 Chaetura pelagica
AATGCCAGAGTCAGTATCCAGTCACATACCTATCCCTGTCCAAGCAGGCACTGACCACAGACTTAGGATATGTGAGTGATTTTATATCTTACAAAGGAACAAGTTCCTGACTGCCATACAATCCTCACCACCTCTCAGGCAGTTTAAGAGACTGTAATGACAAAGTTATCAACACCTTCACATTTTCTGTTTTGTTACCTCCAGTGCAAATATCAATTACAGTGTCTGACAAGGAGAAAATGAAATTGCAAAGTGTTAGGCTGCAAGTATTTAGTTCAATGATTGGGGCTGTCTTTAAAACATTATAATGACACCATCCCAGCCAGGTAACAGAGAGATGGGGCATTATGTGCGTTCCTGCACTTTGAATTTAAATTAAGATTTGCCATGATTTAAGATGTCATCTCATTTGAAGGTCTATGCTTTCCTTGGAGTATATAATTATTCTCAGCTAATAAACCAAGTTGCTAGACTAGTGATCAGTATATTTGCAACAAGGTAAATTTGCTTCCTATTGTCAAAGACTCAGATGCATTATTTACTGCATGATAATCACATTCTTGAATGAATCTTTGACTTGAAAGGACACCTATTCTTTACAGCTCATCATGCCCTTGCCCTGCTTTTTCTTATGCCTCAGTTTGGCCTGTACATTTTTCTTCGTGATTTGCAGTAGCTTGGAAGTCCATCAGCCAAGTGACCTTGCTAATTTCTTTTATGAACAGGAATAACAATGACAATAAATAAAGCTGAATTATGTCCAAAAGAAAACAAAGTAGTCATTTGTGAATTGTGACTGCAAAGATAGCTAGTAAGAAATATGCAAGGACATAATATAGGTAGTCAGCATCATCCCCCATGTCTAATTTTGAAACCAAATTAATTAGGCCCCCATCCATGGACTTTACTCATTGGTGTAATATCAGGCAACAGGTTCTTAGAATCGTAGAATTGTTTAGATTGGAAAAGATCTTTAAGATCATCAAGTCCAAATATTAAGCAGACTCTACCAAGTCCACTGCTAAACCATGTCCCTAAGCACCATGTCTACATGACTTTTAAACACTTCCAGTGATGGTGACTCCACCACTTCCCTGGGCAGCATGTTCCAGTGTTTGACAGCCTTTTCTGTGAATATTTTTTTTTTCTAATATCATGCCTAAACCTCCCCTGGTATAACTCAAGGCCATTTCCTCTCATCCCATCACTTGTTACTTGTGAGAAGAGATCAGCACTTGCACACCACCTGTGCTCCCCATCCTTTGACCAATTGCTCTAATGTCCTGAAGTCTTTTTTAACTGCTTTTAGACTTCTGTCTGCAACCTCATCACTGCTAACCAGCATGACCAGAAGCAGGTAATAATCAGAGAGCCACAACAGACTAGGTAGTTTCCTAGTGATGCCACTCATCTGAGCCCCAGGGAGGCAGCAGACCTCCCTGTGGGATGGGTCAGGCCAGCATATTGGGCCCTCTGTTCCCCCCAGAATGGAATCTCCCACAGGAATCACTCTCCTTTTATCCTTAATAGAAGCTGTCCTAACATGTGGGGCTCACTGCCTCAGAAACTCCCTGGGTGCACCTTCACCTATATCCTCATCTGCCTGGCATTTTAAGCTCCAGAGCCCCATATCCATTCTATAAGGACACCTGGGAAGGTGAGAGAGGCCAGGAGGGGATTCTCCTGCTTCCTGGAGCAGGGACCTGCTTCCATTCCCTCTCTTCTCTGCCTGGTGACAACAGGGCAGTAGATCTTCTACATCTTGTGAAGCCTCCACCTTGAGGCTTTGTCTCAGGGATGGAAGGGTGTGACTCCACCAATTTATCTCCCTTTCACATTCTCAGATACTCCTTAATCTTTCCACCTCCCCTTCCAACTGAGCCACCAGGCTGAGTAGAAAAGCGTTATGCTTTACTCCTAAAACAGCTCAAGGGCAGACACCAAACTAGATTAGGATCCCCATGTGGCAAAAAGAAAGCAACACCATCCCCATGTGGACAAGATTTCCAGAAAAAAAAAGCCCTGAATTCTCCCAATATTTAATTTCTCCCTTATGAGCACAGGGGGTGAGCTGGGAACATTTTTCAATTTTGTGACACCATTTACTCCTGCAACAGTGGATATACAGTTTGGGCTTGTCTCTGAGGGTATAAGAGGTTTATCTTCTCACTGCTGGTGACTGAGCAGTCTGAGACAAGTATCATTAGGCAGTTCAGGCTGGCTGTGCATTACCAAGGAGCTGACTGGGATGTCAACATGTCCAGAAAATAATTTCTCCCAGAGCTAGATGTGGAGCAACCAGGAAAACTGCAACTATTGAACCTTTGATTTTGAGACTAGATAACGATTTTTAAAAGGTTTTAGTTTGAATTTGTAGGTTTAGTTTGTTTGTTTTAACATTTCCCTGCACAATTTTCCCATTTTGATTTCCTCTTCTTTGTGAAATCCTATCTCTAAAGCCTATCTAAGGCAGCATTTCATCCCCAGTGGACATCAGAAAGTTGCAGTCATCAAGGTACTGATTTAGGGATACAACTCAGCCTTGAACTCCTCTGTGGTGGGTGTGACATTCACTCAGAGTTACCTCTTTTTTCTCCTTAACCAGCATTTCTCCCACACATATTTTATATTGAGCCTTGACCTAAGAAGACAGGGAAACTGGAAACTTGGAGTTACATTTGTATCACTTTGAAAATGAAACAAAACAAATAAAAGCTGTTTCAACTGACCTGAAGGAGGGACATGCTGCCCTCGTCATCTTAGCACTGTCCAACATGAGTGTTTCTTGTTGAGAGACCAAAGTGACCAATGTTGCTGCTTGTGCCCCTTTTCCTACCCCTGGTGCCACCGCTCAGGTTCCTTCAGTCATTTTGCTCATGCACCTGTGAAACAGGTTTCCCTCCTTTCTATTCCTTGCCCTGACTACTTAATATTCAGCAGGCTCAGTCCTCTGATCTGAATCACCTGCCACCAGGGAAGGCATTGAGGATTTTTAGCCATAGGTTGTTTTGAAGTGATAAGCAAAACACTTAAAAATAAGTGTGATGTTCCTTGTCTTACTTTCATGATGCAGGGATTCAGGAGGAGTTCATGAAACCACCCTGGGAAGAGACTTCTCATTTTAACAGTGCAGATTTTAACAGCAGAAAGTTCTGCCCGTGCTTGGGGCTGGAGATGGAGGAACTCATGAGGTAATGGTGGTGACCTCTTGCCGTCATTAGGTGGGCTGGAGACCTTGTCTGCAAGCTCCATACACTGCAGTATCCCAGCAGGCTGCCCCCAGTGCTGACCTGTTCCTAGGTCTGTGGGGAAGGCTACGGTCAGCTCAGGGCTCTTCTCCAGCAGCTGGAGTCTCACCACATTTTGACAAAGCATTTGCATTTCCACTGAAAAAAACCCTGAAGACACAGGCCAAGAAAGCTTAAAAACTACTGCACTAGTCTGCTGAAGCAAAAGTTTTCATGTTTTCTTCCCCATAGTTACATTTTCCCTGTTCCAGTTTTGTATAACTCCCATTTCAAAAACTTTCTCACTAGACAGAGCTCCTTCTTCTCTAAAGTTTCTAATAACTGCTTTTTAAATCCCTTTTTCCCTGACTTTCCTGGGACACAGACTTCTGTGACTGTACCTGCCGGCACTGCTGCATCACCCCTGCCTGTGCCTAATGCGGGTCCTGGTTGCAGCCTCCTGCAGACAGTGCTGGTGAGCAGGGACCAGCATCCTGTGCTGTGTGCAACTGATGCCATCTTCTGGTCTTACTGAGACTAATTCCAGGTCCGAAAAAGCTGAGGCAGAAGCAGTAAGGCCAGGTGTAATAATTTGGTTTTATATATAAATGCATACGTTTACATGTAGCTACAGATACACACGTTTCTACAGGCAAAACAAGAGCTGAACAATACATTTAAATCTCACCTGCAATTTTTTAAAATAGTATTTTGGAGGATTAGTGGAGTAATAACCATATTACATTTAAAATGTTAAAAAATATATAGAAACCCTGACTACTTTCATTATCACAGGCCAGGGTGGCTGCAAGTTCTTCAGTTAATTTTCCTTGTCCACTGAAAACAGTAAAAAAAAAATACCTGTGGCAACCTCTTTGGCTAGTTCTTTTTATTTTATGCACATTTGCTTACAAGAAACGGGTCTGAGAAACACAGACTCACTTGCTAGCAGCCACAAAGTCTTACGAATGTTTGTGCATTGACAATGTGCTCAGTTTCCAGCAATTTCTGGCACAAGCTGGAAAAACAGGGCTCCACCTCCCAGCACCAAGTGCCTGGCCAAGTTGTTGCTCTTCCCTTGACTTTTGAACAAGCATGAACTCAAATTGCCAAGTATGATCTCTACTTTAAGGGTTCTTAACCAGGGTCTGGCATATAGGAGCAGTGATAAAATGATGGACCAGCTTGCCATAATCTAACCCAAATAACATTCCCAACATCAAACCACTTCACAATTCAGAAGCATCACGCAGATCTATTGCTGGATTTAGTGGCTGCTGGAATTGCCATCATTTCCAGCCTTCTTCTTCCACTGTGTAACCTCCTGTGACAGCCTGGGTTAACCTGCACACCCAGGGAATCTGGGTCCTTTATTAGTAGCTATGAGAATCTGTGCCAGAAACTCCACACAGTGAGAAATGTGAGATAGTCAAGAGAAAATCTTCAATACGGAAAAATAGGAACACAGATTTGCAAGGATTTTCTTATCATCCAGTCCATCCTATGTGACCTCAGGCAGCCATATCACATAATCCTGCTCTTAAATTCCCTGTGCCCTACTTTAAAATTAGTCAAGGGAGTTTTATGAACAATTTTTATCAGTAACCTTGTCTGCACATTCAAATATGGGATTTTCCTGATTACTGAGATTTCAGTCTTACTCAGGATGTCAACCAATATGGAGTAAGGACCACTCAAAAGCACCTCCAAGGCTTTCAGTGCAAATCTCTGACCTTTATTTAAAAGCCCACTTCTTAGAAAATGCTTTTGACAGTGTTTACTAATACATAGTTTCCTACCTGAAGGCAGGACACACACAAGAGGCTTTACAGACTGTTGACTCTATAGCTCTGTACTCTGCAGTCAGACATGACCATTGCAAAATTCACAGCTGGCAGCTCCCACCTGAGACCAGTCTTTACCTGCTGTCCCACCCAGCTGCTGGCTTTGGTTCACCCAGTGGGGCCCCAGCTCAAAATGATCTTATGGGATCCAGCTGAACCTGACCTGAGGAAAAAAAAAAATGCCTTGATTTACTCTCCTGATGACAGTACCTTTGTGATGCTTTTATTACATTCCCAGTATCTTTTGGCTCTTTATCTCTCACTTGAATATTAGGGTTTTTTTTTAATATTAGCTGTGTACACGAGGAAAGGACTAAAGGTTGATTGACCTGACAACTTTTTAGCCCCAGAATGTCTTCTCAGCAAGCCAGAGCTGACTCAGACTCAAAAGCCTGCTGACCTTCCATGGGGGAAGAGACATCACTGCATTTTGTGGAATACATAAAGTTGAAATTCCTGCATAAATCCAAGAGTTTGTCAACCAGTCTCCTCTGCTTGCACCATGAGCTCTTTTCTCACACAGTTAATGTTGTGCAGGTCTTTATCATCCTGCTCTGGAAGCATGGGGAGGGTAATTAGATTTATACAAAGAGCTGAAAATAAATAAATAAATAAAATAGAACTCACATCCTTAGAAATACATCCACAAGAGTGTATGCTATGGTCAAATGGGGTACCTAGCTACAAGAATAATTTATTATTATTTTTTTACATATTCTTCTTACAAGACAGAGTTTAGCTTTCCAGTTTTGTGTGGCTCTTAAAAATAATTCATGCTTTTTCCACCAGAAAGCCTTTCAGGATATTGAGTCCCTCACGCAATTCACAATGTAATGAGATGCTGGCAGGAAGGAGATTTAATTGAGGCAGGATTGTTTGAGAGAGCAAGGACATACAAATAGCAAATATCAGAGGAAATCCCCACATTGTCAGAGTACAAAGCCATCCACAACTGCCTTTGTACAAGGACTCCAAGTGCCCATTAAACACAACCACTACAAGAGGCATCCTTTTTCTTCCAGCTTTTTATTGTGACAGAGAGAACAAAAAAACAAAGTCCACTGGAACAGCCGCAATTGCCAGTGACAACCAGACACAGATCAAATTTAAAAAAAAAATAAAAGAAGGAAGGTTTCAAATAAAGAAAAGGAATCAAGGGACTAGAATTGGCTATTTCACACACAGAGCCAACAGAACATCTAAATGAAATGTTTCATTAAATGCGTGACACTGGGTGTTATTTACAGTGGGATTTGCGGTGTGTGTACATTTATACAGCACTAGCACCACACACAGCAAAGAAATTTTTCTTTTTGTCTCCTTTGCAGTTCCCAGGCTTGGTTCTTCCTAAAAGCAGCATTTGCTAACACATGGGTAAGAAACTGAGGAAGAAACTTGATGGAAATAAAATGTATGGGCTTCAAAGCTACAGAAACTTAAAAATATACTCTCCGGCTTTGTGTGTCCTTTGGAAAGTCAAAGGACATAAGCAGGGAAACTAAATGGACCTAGGACCTCCTTAACAGTATCAGAGTGTACTCTGTTGTTGGAGGTCTCAAAGCAGGACCTGGAAGAGGCCTGCACATCTGCAGAAAGCTGAGCTTCGTGCAGCCTTGCTCTGTGCTGCTGTGTGAACCCAGCTCAGTTCAGGGAATATCCCTTAGCACAACTCTCCAGTTTCCCACAGGACATCAGGCTGCCCAGCCACTCTCTAGCCAGCAAAACATCTGGTTCTGGACATGGGTTTTCCAAGAGTGACCCTTTTCTTAGTCCAAAAGATCCATAAACAGCTGTGTATAAGTCACATAGCATTTCAAGGGGATGAGGTTCTTAAGGGCAAAGAGGGGAACCCCCACCCAGCCCCAAGCTGCAGCCACCAGCGGTGGGATGAAGCAGAGCCAAAGGCAGTGGCTGGAGCTGTCCTGCAAACTGAAGAAAAGGAAGACATGTACAACAACTTGTTAAATCATATGGGAATATAGAGAGGCAGAACTATTATTGTCATACCATTGGTCATTTGTAATGGTATCAGCAGTGCTTGGTGTTCCTCTACAAGTCTGTTTCTGCATGTTCAGAAACTCAACAATGAACTCCTCCTGTGACCCTTTTACACTGCTGTACAAATAAAGACACTAAGTCACACCAGGCAAGCTTGGGTTCCCTGGACCTGTCTTTTCCATGCCACAAAGTTCCTTGCTAAATGGCTGGACTGCTGTGCCATGCATGCATGAAGAGGTCCAGCTGTCCTTTAGAAGACGTCTTTGGGGTTTAAGGCAAGTCCCCTGTCTTCATCCTCTGTGCCACTGTTGTAGTGAAGCTCATGAATCCAAGGAAACAGTGCTCTGCAGGGATCATCAGTGGACCACCTGTTGTCAGCAGTTTTTGCTGTGGATGGTCCAGTATATCCAAGACATGAAGATTGTTCACCGTGGCAAACACAGACAGGGGGAACCAATGGCAGAGGCATGCTGGCCCTTGTGCTGCAGATATAATGCTCTTGTTACAGTAGAAATGAAGCTGAGCCATCAGAGGAGGTACCTGACGAGAAATCTGCCCCTGCATGGTGCTCCAGTGCTCTGCTGCTCAGGCTTAGCCTAGCAGGTAGCCCATGGTTTGAAAGAGACAAGTCAAAACACAGCCAATGCCAAGGGGACTGCACCTATCAACTGTTTTGCTCTGGAGAGCAGTAGTGTGATTTAGAACATGACAAGGACAATAAACAAACACATCAGGGGTATTGACTAAGCCTTTTTCACACCAAAGTTGGACAGGAGGCATCAGCTCAGGTGTCGTAAAGGTAAGTGCCTGAGCAGGAGCCATTGCCTGGGATTTCTCTGTTACAGAAGGAGAGGAGCAGGGCGACCCAGGGCAACCCATGTTCTCACCACAGTGCTTGAGCATGGTCACACATGTATATTGCCTGTGCCTTTCAAGTGAGAATAGCGTGAACCCTGGATGATGAGGTCAGATCCAGATGTCTCTTGTAGGTGTCTAAGGCTGGGTGATGTGGTTCCCCCTTAGCTTTTCCTTTCCTCTTTCTCTGTTCATTATTGTCCTTTCTCTTGTGTGCCAGCTGCCCTTTCCTGTTAGGTCATGAACTCCTTGGTGAGGTGTCAAGGATAGGAGCCTTGTCATGACATGTGCATTGTCCCCTAGCCCTCAGGTGGCCGGCCCATGCATTTCTGGGGTGCAAAGAGTTTCTACAGTCACATGTGTAGCCTGAGTGACCCTGAAAACAAGATCCTATTGCTCTTTACCTTGTCCCAGCTAACATCTCGGAGAGGTTTAGCAGCCCCTGTGAAAGAGCCATTCTCTAAAGAAGAGAGGTTTCTGAGATTGGATATTATTTCCTAATATTTACCTTGCCATTTCTAGCTCCTCCAGATGCCAATTTCTTCCTTCTCTGAAAATCAACTGAGAAGTTTTGCAAAATAAGTCAAGTCATTAGTGTCACTGTCCAGTGTCAATGAAGAACACGAATAGTCAGGTTTGCTGTTGGATGATATGCAAATAGAAGTGCTTCATAAAGTAAACAGAGATAAGTTTGGGCTCCACAGAGCAGCACTACAGAATAGTCTAGAAAATGAAATAGTTTTTTTTTTCCTCTAACTGCAATGTGGAAATTGGTGTGCACAGCCCAACAAAATGGATGAAACATAAAGACCATGGTGATCTTTTGTGTTGAAATACATATTTAGCTGCTTCTCAACATGTAAAAGGACCAGACATTCTTAGAGGAAAGAAAAAAAATCCCCGTTCTGGGCTGTGATTCTCGACAGAAGCTGTGAACTACTGCCAAAGGACATAATTACATTCACTCCTACCTTAGAGAAGGAACCTTGCTGTTTTGAAGGCAAATCAAAAAAAAGCCCTAAGCTACCCATAAAACAGAGAAATGACGCATAATAAGCTTGGTTATTACAGCAACTTGTGATCTTCTCAGTTTCGTAAACCTCAGAATAAAGCTCAAAAATCCCAAATAGCCCATTACAGCTTAGCTGCTCTGTAAGGTTTTATCCCTGATCGACACAATGATAACACATTAATGCTCATTAGAGGGTTTTGCCTTATGGGCAATGATTTGCTTCTTGTGATCTAACCACGTTCTAAGTCCTTCAGGTGTCCTCTGCAGCCCCCAGTTTTGAGGGGCTGGCCCTGGTGTCAGCCCTTAGTGTATTTGACTGCATCTGTGCAGCTGAAGGCAGAAGTGTTAAACTTCAGTCCTTCTGGACTTGTTTTACTTAAAAAAAAAACTACACCAAAACCAAACCAAACCAAACCAAACAACCCACAAAGGGAAAAACAGAGGATTCCAAAGAAAAGTAAATAGGATGATCATTAACAGAAGCACAAAAGAATAATTATTTTTTTGGTCACAACATAACCTAGTGATACAAATTCCCTGCATTATGTTTCTCATAATCCTGGTCTACTGCAGAGCTTGTTGAAAGGGTCTAATTAACACTTATCTAGTCAATTGTGAGCATCAGTGGTTATTTAACAGTCTACCTTTCATTCTTGCTTCCCAAGAAAATATATAAAAAATAACTCAATTTTATTTTAGGTACAAGAGAACTTAGGCTGCATGATCAAAAGGGCATATGCATTTCAAAAATGGTCTTTACAGGGTATCAAACTTAACTGCACCACTTAATGGAGAATTCAATATTCTGTACAGTGAAAGCTTCCTGTGTGCATTCCCTGTGCAACAAGTTAAATGGCTTTAAGTAACTGTGCTTACAGTGCTCCAATGAGACCCAGGTACATAAGAAAATCAAGCATCATATTCTTTAAATAATATGGCTAAAATGCTGGTAAATTCAGAGCTGCTGTACTCAAGTTATTAGACAAAAAAATCCTATTTACACTGGACAATATGTACACTTTTTTTTGTGGAATCCTCCAACATCGTTTCAATTTCTCCTCTGTGAAAATTGTAGGAAAAAACATCTTAATCTTCATAGAAGTATACATTCCTAGCCATCAATACTTTTAAATATTTGGTGTCTGGATATAAAGAATGAAGTGTCACTAAGCTGGTCATGACTTCAAATAATCTTAAATTAGTGGGATTAGTTTTTAGTGTCTGTCTTAAAATGTTCTGAAGGGTGCAGAAATTAGAAATTATGAATTTCAACAGCTGACCACATCGATGTGTGCATGTACGTTTGCAAGTATGTGGAAATACAGATATATATATATATAAAATTCTGTATATAATTCTCTCACAGAACAAGAAGGTGCCTAGTGATCCTCTATGCCCAAGTGAACACAGTAAAGGGCTTTCAAGTCCTGTTCCTTCTGAGAGCGCCAAGCATCCGCCCTCATATCTTCCAGAAATCAGGACTCTCTCACACTTTCAAGAGGTTCTGGTGGTGACGCCAAACCCAAGACAGCTTGGGCCACCAGTGACATTTGTATCTCTTGTCCCTATTGCTGGAGCTCACCTACAACAAGTCTGTTGCCTGCCTCTCCTTCGGGTCCCCTTCATGTCGGCACAGCTGATGGGGGTGGCCAAGGAGAGCTGGGCAAGGCGAGCAATATCTCACAGCTTGGCAAGGGCAAGGGGGGTCAGGACCTGTGCTCCTGCCCACCACGCTCACCCCCACGCTGGAACACATGGGCACGAAGCCGCTGGTCATGTCCCATGTCCTGACACTGGGATGGAGAAGGAATGGGCAGACTCCTGGTGTAGGCAAGGTTAAACCCAGGATCTGCAAGGGGGGTGTAGTAGCTGCATGCACCAGTCGTGGCTGTAAAAGGGTCAGAAACTAGGGGGTTCATTTTTATCCCTTTGGGCTCTTCTTTCTCTCTGCCCTCTCCTTTCGAGGTATTGACAGAACGATATAGCAATGGACGTTTTGATTCCTCCAAGCATGACTCTTTTTTGTTCTTCTACATCCACCCCCCTGGCCCCCTTTGCTCACATCAGGACCTGGTCTCGAGTCTCTGGCAGGCGCAAAGCAAGCAGACCACCTCCAACCAGGGCAGAGGAAGCCAGAAGGATGGGAATCACCTTGGTTATCCCTACAAAGGAGGAAAAGATTGAGTTCCCTAGGATGGCACCAAACTTGCAAAGCCCATTGAGGATGCCAAAGGCTGTGGCCCTGCAAGGAAGAAAAGCAGAAAGCAATGGTTAGGAGAGAGGTTCTTGGCATAACTAGAAGATCTGGATAGATAATTTTGTGAACTTTCTTATGTGTCCCAGGCTATGCTTCTAGCAAGTAAAACCAGGCAGAATAAATAAGTAGATAAACATATGTCAGTGTTTTGCATGTCTGTGTGAATGACGAGAATGTCTGTGTGCACTCGTTTCTCCTTTTCATCTCACCTTCCCCCTAGCCTTACAGTGGCTCACGATGACAGACTCTTCCCTCCCCAAAGAAAGCAGGACACAACCTACTCTAGAACTTTTCAAAGCCCTTCCAAGCACTAGCTGGAGAGGGTTGTTATCAAAGAAGGGACTTGGGATCTCCTCCAAATCCTGCTGTACTTAGCAGCTAAAGCCAAATTATGCTTGCAAATGTCTGTGCTGATCCAGTATTTCTACAGGACTAGCCAACCCTTAAGGGCTGTTGAAAACAAACAAAAAAATAAACCTTGCCCATCTATGTGCACCTAGAGCAATTTTTTTTCCATTGGGAACCAAGAGAATAAATTCAGTGTGTGGAGATTAAAAGGAGAAATATTCTGAGCACCTTTTGTCAGTGGGGTAGAGCTCCACAGTGATCACGTCCAGGGCGTTCCAGGCAGCGATGCTGGCCCCGCAGAAGAGGCACTGCCAGCCGATCATTGCCGACTCGCTGTTCCCGAAAAAGAGGAAGAAGCAGCACACTGCTGAGATCAACATTGAGCCACCTAGGGGGCAAACCAAGAGAAAAATGTTGGCACCAGTTTCCCCCATCCACCGCTGAGCAAACCCATTTGTTGATAAAGATGGTTTTCAAATGACGGCGTTTCACCCCAGAGTGAATTAAAACTGCAAGAGTCCCAAAATACCTTGATGTTGCCTATCTGTCATTCTCTGATGCTGGAAACCAGCCTGGAAATGTTCTCAATGACCATCTGATCTTGCTGATAGTCCTGCTCCATGAAGACTCTGAAGACAGGCTTTTCCAGGCAAGTTTCCAGCATCTCAGACATCCAGATGGACCCAGGAAGAGCAGAGGGGAGTAAACATGAAAGTCAATGAGGAGGAAGAATCATTGTGAAGGTTTTCCAACTTGAGCTTTGAGTGAAGAGCCAGTGCATTTCATAAAACATTGAAATTACTTGACACATTTATGATCTCAATTAGGGTAATTTACAGTCAATCATATGAAGCATTTGAGGTCTCTTTTAATTATAAGAACATCATTAGATTTCATGGCACATTTGCACAGGAGCCATAATGTTATGAACACCACCGAGGGAGAAAGTGAGAATGCTCATGCTCAGTTAGGCACAGTTCACATCCAGAAATATGAATGGCTACATCACTGCCTTCTAGCCCTTTGGGAATTTTCACCTGAAAAATGCAAATTTTACAAAATCAAAGTATATTTCACAGGAAAACCCTGCTGCTGCTGAAATATCTCCATTTACTATCAGGAAAAAAACATTTTGTTTATTTGTTCAGAATTTTTTACTCAATTTGTCACCAGATGAAATATTCTAGATGGAATTAAAATGCTTCATTTTGTAAATTATGTTGCATTTTACCTCTGTGGTGCCCTGCCTAAGAGAAGCCTCCCTGCAGGACTTCATATCCCCTTGTCTTCCATGGTACCTGGCCAAAATCCTTTCTCCTTGTGCAGTGTGGCTACTTCCTCTGCTGAAGAGGTACTGTGCAGCAGTAGGAGCACCACATGTGCACCAAGAGATCTGACACTGGGCACAGAAGAGGGTTTAGCAGAAGCTGATAAAACTGAAGTCCCGGAGAGGCTCATAACACAAAAGCTAAATTCATTTCTCATGTGAAGCTGACCAGAAATAATATGTTCATCACAGTGATGTGGGTGCTATGCCAGAAGGCTGTTTCAATTGAAAGTTCCACAGTGAAACATTTCAGCGAGTCGTTACTAATTTTTGTTCTGTACTTTTCATTCTGCAGGAGAAATGAGCACTTAGGATTCCAGTTGTCATCTCAGTTTCAGATGAAAATGCTGAAACGCTGAGATGTTTTTAGGGTGGACAATCTGATTCTCATTCAGCTTTAATGAACTTCTTCTTGGTTTGTTTGGGTCTTTTCCAAATTCACCACATGAACCCTTATTTCAGCCCCCCCAGTGCACATTCCTGACACACTGGTGGGGACACCTTGTTTACCTTAACCTGTCTGATGGTGAGGCTGAGCTAACTGAACTTCCCTCTGTTCTCAGAAGACAGAAGTAGGTGAGCTCAAGAGAGTGAGTCACTCCTTACCCTTCAGCCACATCCCTGATTTTATTAACCTCACCTGGTTGCCCCTCAAGGCATGGTTCCCATAGTATCTGGAGAGCAAGGTCTGAATCCTAAGGGAGGCAACACTTGACAATTCTGAAGTAATCACAAAGCTGATACAGTGATAACATATTCCCATAATTCTAAAGGCTTGCATATTGCTTGGCTGTGACATGGTCAGTTATTCTGCCATAGGCTCTCTGAAACTCTCTGTAAATTAATTTGAAATCAGAAAACCAAAAGAAGGAATTCCTGGGCTGCATCAAATAATCTTTGTGAATATTCATTGCTACCAGTGTTTATTTATCTAATCAGAACACTATGGGCATCACCATCAACTCAACAGCACCAAAAGGTCCTGCTTCTGTTTCGAGCCTGTTGTGCTGAGAACTGGATAAACATCCAGGCTAAAAGTCAAAGGAAAGGAAAAAAGGAGGCTGTCACAAAAAGCAGAGCAGGGAGACAGGGAGCACAGATAACTTGCTCACTACCATGGAGCAGGTCACTTGGCTCACAGTCAAGTCCTTTCAGTGTTCTGCTCCTTTTGATATGGGATTGATCCAGCCCCACCTGAGCCAGCTCAGCTTGTGTTGGTGTGTGCAGATGCAATGAGACCTTCACATTGACCTTCCTCCTCCCACCTGCCCCATATGCCCACCATCCCCACTCACCAATCATCTTTATCCTCCCTATTTTATCCATGAATAATGCAGAGATGATGTTTCCTGGCAGCACAGACAGACTGCCCAGGAAGCTGACCAGGTAAATCAGAAAATCATTCTCCTCCTCAAAGTCCAGGTGACAGCCTTCCTTCTCATGTAAAAATGTAGTGTTTATGAGCCTGCAGTTGATGAATTTGTGTGTGTTGAGATCTGCAAGGGAAAG